>NC_040231.1:35314136-35688184 GCF_001444195.1 Xiphophorus couchianus
CGGACTGGCCACAGTGAAAGGGGTGGTTATAATTAGAAGAACACCTTCAGGGATTTGGGCAGGACGAGCCCTGAAGAAATTGGATTGGGCTAAAAAGGGAGTCCTGTCGGAGGAGCGAGAGATGCTGATATGGGCAAGAGCTAAAAGTCGCTGTCCGGTTTGCTTAGTGAACAACCCACTCCCCATCACCTGGGAGGGACCGGGCCGTGAGAAACCCAGGCAACAAGGAGCCACCGCAGAGATACTACAACATCTTCGCGTCTCTCCGGTTACGGTTTTGAACAACACCATCTGTGGGAACTGCCGGGTAGGTTACCTGCCCCGACTTCAGTTGGAGACCCAATGGAGCTGGCAGAATGAAGAACCAAAAAGCTGTTATTGCGTCTGGGATGGGGACGATCTCCATCACTGTTCTACTTGCGAAGACCAGCTGGGGAGAGGAGAACTGACTTTGACAGGTCAGGCTGAGGGATGGCAGGTGACGAGGTTTTACAGCTCGCTGCGATATTACAGAACATATGGACAAGTACAACCAAATCACGGGAGCCCCATACCGATAATATTACCGGGACCTTCAGCTCCCCCAAACACCCCGGAAGAAGCGGATCCATGGGTGTGGAGGAGGGAAGAAGGGCCCCATGATGTCCTGTGGGATTCTGTTCATGCTGCCTGGCCATATGAAGCTGCCGGAGCATCCCTGTCATTTCCACCATTGAACACCAGCCACTCCCTTGTGATCTTCCGTGTCCATCGGCCTCACGCGTACCAACCATCAGCTGAGGGGCTAAGTGCACTCCCAGATGACACCAGACACCAAGCCGTTAATGGGGGTTGGACAGGCCCCTGGGAGCTGACCACATGGGCACATCTGATTTTGGAAGTCATCAATGACTGCACAATTCCTGTGGTGGATTTACCGGACGTGCCAAGGGAAGATGGGGTACGCTGCTCAGATATGTATTACTACACCACTGAGGTGGACGGGTGGGGCAGCAATGCGGTAAGACCTAAGGAAAAGTCTTGCCTGTACTGGATAACAGCGGAGTCTCAGTTTCGGGATGGAGTATTGCAACACCCGGGAGGCGTGGCCCACAGAGCGGGTACACCCTCCGATCCTAGCACCTCCTGCCAGATTCAGCTGTCAGTGCGCATGATCACCGTCCCCTTTAAAGGAATCTACTCCGTCGGAGCAGCTATCAAAGTGGTGCCAGACGAGCAGAATTACGCCACCGTGTCCTACACCGAACCGGAGCCTCCTAAGAAGAAACCCAAGACCCATGCCTGGCAGAAGCTCGCTTCAGCATTTCCATGGAGGAAGAAGAACCAAGATTAACGGATAAACCGGAAGGGGGAAAACGAGTCGCCAAGTCCCAACGTCAGTCAAAACCCACAGGACGGAAAGGTACAAAGGTTTTTGTAACTAAATTGTTCAAAGTAGGAGCTGGAGTCTCGTCGGGACTATCAGATAAAGGTCCGTTCCTGAGACTCCCTACTACCTCTATTCTCCTGGATATGCCAAGAGAAGATTTTACTCCTTCCAATCCGCTCACCGAAGCATATTTTCTCAAGTATCTCATATATCTTCGACCCACTAATTTCCAGTGTACAAAACAGGTGGGGGAAAGTGAAGAGTACACGCCACCCCCTCCAACGAAGCCACATTTATTCATCCCTACTGCACCGCCTGCTTGGCAAGGACGAGGGTCCAATAACACGGTCCATTATGCATCAATTTCACCTATGTGCCCAAGATCTCTGCCGTGGACTTTTAATACAGTGTATCACAGGGTACAGGGGATCGAACTACGGATAAGGTGGGGTCCCCATTACCTTGAACCACTGCAAGGACTGTATTGTGAAATTTCACTTAATGACATGATTATTTGGACCACATCACCAAGTATAGCAAAAACCATAGTAAAGAGGGAAATGAATCCAGAATGTTATATATTTAATAACACCAGGCTTCCATTGAAATTGGAAATAGATAGGGTCTACCCCAATCCACCACACCAGAGGATTTTTACCCCGTCAACCTGGGGGTATCGCACCAGGCTAACTTTGCATGGGCAACCTTTGTACACCTACATCTCAGTTCCCGCCCCAATAGGGTACCATCATGAATCTTGGTATGACCAAGCGCTGAAAAACGGCACCGCCCAAGGCCCGTTTCCTCGGCCGGACTATTGGAGAGTGTTCCACTGGAAGTGGGTGTGGAGGGGGTTGGAGCCCGACTTACCCTACCCCTCTCCTATATTTACAGCCTTGCAACACAGAAGAGCCACCAGACGCGTTGAGAAGAACCCTGCTAACCAAGGCCGTATCAAGGCTTTAAGAAAAATTTGTACAAAGCCTGATGCACCGGATCCCAGAGAATCACTAATCTGGCCAGGATGGATGCCATCGGCATGAGGCGCAAGCCTACAGACCAGGGTTGGCTGGACTCAACATCGGATTCGGACAGCTCTACTGACACTGACGACGACTCGGACACCTCTAACGAACCTTTGCTACGGAAAACGACTACGATAACAGGAAAATCCCTTTGCCTGAAAGGGCTGCTGACGCTTCTTGCTCTGCTTTTTGCTGCTGCTGTTCTCGCTACGATCTTCTACTTCATCGGAGTTGGACCGTGGTACCTTACGCATACAAAGGTCACTTATGGACATTCCAAGTATGCCACCTTCAACTGCTGGAATACAAGCACCACGGCTATTTTTGTGCCATGGGACAACGAAACTTCTGCCCCGAATCGAACCGGATTATTCGCCACAGACAACGGCAAAAAGTATGTGGAACGCCGAGCCTACAAACTGAACGACTCCTCCCTAGACGACCTTATGAATCGGACCTGGGAGATCTACGCCTATGACTTCCTCGACACCGGAGCACTCTGCTGGATACGGGTTCTACAGCGCAAGGAACGACGGACCGTCAGGTGTAACTGGATTCATCCGGATCGAGGATTTCCAGAATGGCATTGCAACATGGCTTGTCGATCACTACTACTGTTGCCGAACCAGGGGTACTGGGATACCGAAGTAGTATACCCGGCCCCGCACAGGTCCTCAGGCTGTCGGGCCTGGCTCCCACGAGGGGAGTTTTGGGGTGACTATCACCTAAATTGCAGAGAGGATGCCAACATTACAGAGCGACCACAGGTTAACAACACCTCCCGGAACGACTTTCTCGATTGGGCAACGAGGCCGCCCCCCAACGACAGTTTGACTAACATTACGGCCTTCCTGATTCGACAAGGTCCAACACGGTTTATGTACCAATCTGACCAGCAATTTTGTTATAGGAACCACTTTAGGTGGTTAAATGCCTGCCTCTGGAATAAGTTCGTCAAATGCAAGGGCCAAAATTACATTGTAGAAGAATACCGGTCGGATTTCTGGCACTCTGTACGATCAATACGGACAGAAATTGAAACCTGGCTAAATAACACATTCCCATGGACGTATATAGCCAAAGACCAAACGTTCTTTGAGGGAGACTTCCCCGAGGGAGCAGTTCGCTCTCTTGCTGGGTTAGATGACTTTCACATTGCCAACTTACGTACTCAACCCCTTCCAACTCCTGATGACCTTCTGAGCGCTCCTAAAGGCGACTTTGCAAAAATTGACAAATGTGTTGCGCGCAGGATTTTTGACAGCCTTAATAACACTTGCTGGGTGAAAACCCACTCGTCACCACGATGTGACCTCGTACAAACTAGCAAGACCTTCTATTCCACCTGGAGGTATCACTGCCCTAGTCCTGACGTCCTTCCGACTGCTAAATGGGCTTTACGGGCCTGGTATGAGGATTATTCTCGGAATTGGGACTGGGAATGGTGGGGACTTCAGCAAAAAGAACTTCAAGCCTGGGTTATACCCTGTCTCCGTGAGTCCACCAATTATTGGATCAAGTACCAATACCTCGCCACAGTTTATTCTAAGGACCGCATGATTTGGCCTGGGGTTTTTTGGAGACCTGAAAACTACGTCAACCCCAGACCCTGGCGCATGACTTGTAAAAATAACACGCGACAAGTCCTTGAGTGTGTCATAAGTTTAGCCAGAAGACCCTGCCATGAGGTTCGAGGTTGGGAGAGCTACTGCAAACAACATTATGCCGATGAGTATGAAACTCACTCTTCAGAAGTTACTTGGCGCAAAATCAATGGCACATGGCGGAGGGCTATTGTGAGCGGAAAGACCTGTACCGACGCAATCCTAGGTTACCACCTCCAGAAGCGCAAGAGTATTCTGGGTCTGCCAGTTCCCTTCATCCCAAACCCCCTTATAGCCATCGCCGAAGGACATGCTTTCCGAAAGAGTATATGTGATGGGAAAGTAGACCCCGGGTTTGACTGGATTGGACCTAATCTTTTGTATTCCAACCTCACCTGCACAATCTCTAAGGAGATTTGGCAGAAATGTGGCGAAGGAGCGGACCAACACGACTGTTTCTGGTATGAAACTATGGGAGCAACCATCGTGACCGCAATCACCGAGGTTGTCGAAGAGGCTGCTAGTGTGGTGGAAGGGGGCCTCCACATTGTTGAGCAATGGCTGCTGAGTGCGCTGAGTATGCTGTGGCCATACATCCTGGGCCTACTGGGAGTGGCCGTGGCTTTAATCGTCGGCAAAGTCGTCCTGGAGGTGTGGCTGAAAGCACTTTGTCGTTGCAAAAAGAGGGAGTACCAGCCCCTCCCCCCGAAGGAGGAGCCTGCTTCTGCATAAAAGACAGCTCCCGTGTGCCTGCGAGCCATTCAATCCTCGCTGCAGCTGCCGACAACATCGGAACCAAAAGAACCACCATCGGACATCATGGCATCTAACTCTTCAACCAACACATCGAACCCCAACTCACTTTTTGCTCCAATTCAAGTGAGTACCCTTGATCGCTTAGGGGTTACCCTGGCCTGGGTACTCTACTGCCACACTGGTTCCTGGTCCAGGGGACATCCTATGAGGATCTTCGTTGCGCTACAAGGATATGTCAAGCTTATCCTACGACCCATCATCCTCCACAAATGGGGGTTAGCTTCATCCCTCTTCGCTTGTTACCTGATGGGCCGTACCCGCATCAACTGGCGCAGGGGCGTTGTGGTCTGCCTATGGCTCGTCACTGACACCACAGCCCTGATACTGGAGTTGGTCGTTGGGAGCAGTCATGCCACTCGAACCGCCCCACTTAAGATCCTCACAGCTATTCTAGAAGGGCTCTTCACAGTATCTATCCTCGTCTACTTAGCGCGCCAAGCCTTGTCCATCAAAGGTCGGGGCAGGCGCATATGGCTACAAAAGTGGATAGTCCTGGCTCTTTGGGCAACGGTTTGGGGGATCTTGGTGGTCCTCTACTGGCTTCAGGAGACCTCAGACCTGGCCATCGTTGTATGGATGATGACCTATGCTGCAATATTCCATGATTCAGCTCATGTCTATGATCGGGGCGAACCAGCTCCAGATCATGATATTCCGGTTCCTGTGATTAATTCTCCCTGGCTGGCAGCCCAAGCAGGCACACGAGCTTAAACCAGCTACACTCTCCGCTTTCGCTTTTGCATATTCGTTGTGTTATTGTTAATCCGAAACCCCTAATCGTGAAGTTACCTAGGTTGCTGTTTCTTCTCAGGCACCAACCTGCTGTGTGGGATGTGGGATCGCCGCAGAGTCCTATGGATTCATATGGGTTGCATCGTCCTCCCGCTGGTGTCACCGTTGCGTGAGCAGCCGTATCACCAATGTAACGGCAATTCTCTGCGCCACAGGGCAAAGAGATTTGCCTTACATAGCGGCCTCCATTTCTCGATCCCTGGAACGGGTGCACAGAATTGTGTGGACCTCTGCCTTTGGCCAAGAAGACGACGACCTTACAACATCTCCAATGCACACGGGACTCCTGCTGCCCGTGATCCAGAAATTATGGGAGCACCAGCTTACTCGACAATGCCTGCCAACTCTACACCTTCTCGATGGACGAGTTGTGGCAGTGGGCGAGTACCTTCCACCAGCGTGTCCCGTGTCGCCGGATATGTTTATCGATGTCGGATGCCAAACCAGCAGTGCGACTCACAGAAAAGGTACCCAAACTGAGATTCTCAGTTCATCTCACCAAGCGTGCCAGACAGAAGACACCCTCTTCGTGTCAGCTCCTTCACCGGATCCACCTTCAACCGATGTGGATTTTCAGGATCTGCTGACTGAGTTGGAGGGATTCTGTGAGAACCCACCGACACTGCCAAACTCTGAGATGGATCTGTATTCGCTTCTGCAATCTTCCCTGGAGGACATTAGCCCTCCCGGATCAGCAGGATCTCCACTTCCTCCACAGTTGGACGCCGAGTGCTGGATTTCTCCGCCGTCCAATCTGACGGAGTATGAAGTTGTGGATACCTGGACTCCATCATCATCTCCGGTTGCCTGCTACGAACAGGACATCTTGACTGCGGATTGCGGTGATGGGCTTGACCTCTTTTGACTTAGCACTTTGTGTTTTCTGCGATGCACCGTCCGATCTCAAGGAGGGGGTGTCAAGAAAACTGGTACGAGGTTTGAGATCTATCCAGGTACACACAGAAAAAGGTGCATGAAGGCCTGAAGGAAATAAAGCAATCTTGTGTTTTGATTTATAATGATTGAGTGTTTTGATAATGATTAAGTTGAACATGGATGAATACAATAGGTGTAATGACTGTATGTAAGTAATCACTGAATGATTCTGAAGTGTACGAATCATGATCTGTAATAACATGACAACAATGAAATGATTAAGGTTTGATGATTTATAATAAGTGAAAGAGGTGATTAATGCTTATGATTAATGCTTAATGGAAATCAGCACATAAGTTTTTAATATTTGACTGTGTTTAAAAGTTAATCAGAGAAAAGCACATAGTTTTTAATGTTGAAAGGATAGGGGAAATAGGAGAAGGGGAACTTGTGAGATCCTGCTGTCGCAAGCAGTTCTGAACAGATGGCCAGACGCACAGGATGGGTGGGGCGGTATGGTTGGCTAAGAACAACGCGCTGAGGAAAGGACGGTACTTTCCATCCCAGCCAGCAGACAGGAGGGGCCGAAACCACGTAAACTAACACTCCCCATACACATATACGGCAGAGAACTGTATATAAGCAGGCGGAATAGGAGAAGTTCTTGTTCTTTGTCTGCGGCACCGAAGTAGAGCTAACAGAAGAAGCAGATCGAGGAAACAACGGCAAACCACACCCTGGAGCCACGGGAAAAGCTGAAGCTTCTTGCCGCCAAAGGGAGACAAGTTCCAATCGTCCAACCCGGGTTCCTGAATTCGATCGTCGGTCTTGCCTCAACCCAAACATTGCAACAGACTTGGAGAAAGGACAAAGGTCCCGGAGGGATAAAAGAGTTGGGTTTTCAAAAGCAATTGAACCCTCTCTACTTTGCTTCCATTCTAAAGAGGATTTTTTCACACAAAGGATAAAGATTCAGACCAAGGTTTTCGGACGATCCTGTTGCCAAAGATCCACCACCAACTGGGTATGAGTTGAACTCGCTTCCTAAAAAGCTATCTCAGAATCTGCGACATAGGTTAGGGAAAGAGACAGGAGGGTATGATTGTACATGTTGATCCTATTACACTGCTCTTGACTTGTATACAATTGATAATTGATTTGTATGTCACATATCCCTGCTTAAGCTTGCTTAATAAATTCTTACTCTAAAATTCTAATGAGGTTGGTGGACATTGGAATTAATTGAGTCATTTAATCATTTTTCAGTTCTTTTAACAAAGGTAAAACTAAGGTACATGGTTCTAGTGAAAAGGGGGCTTCATAATTTCCTTTGGCGAGAGTAAAATAATGACCCAGGGACTTACATCCAAGTCACTAAATTTAATCTAGCCGGTTCCAAGAGCAAGTTATATTTTAGAAAGCGAGCTACCGTTAACAGGAGTGGTTATTGGAATTACGCAGCTGTGAGGGCTACTCAGCTGACTGTTTCTTAACTGAAAAGGGTCGTAACTTCTGGATTGGAGGTAGTTAGAGCTAGACGAATCGCTTTCGACACCAGTTTAAATAGATTATCTCTTATAGATCTCTTTTAGGGTAATACCCAGGTCTTAGAGATTTTCCGGACCTTTTAGACAGAGAACTGGTCAGTAGTCAGCCCCGGAGGGTTGTGATGAAGTGGGTGGGGCTAACTATTGCAGGATAACGGACAACCGATAGGTGAGGCTGCTCAAAAATGGACCCACCTGGAGTGAGGTTCCCTCCTAAGAGGCAGAGCGGACCGAGGCGGAGATCCGGCAGGGAGGAGAGGGCGCTGGCTGAAGCTCTCGCCGACCTGCAGCGGGAGCTTTTCCGGGGGACAAGATTGGTGTTGGCACCCCCCGGATTCGGCCCCCGTCGATTCCTCCGTCCGGGTAGTCAGCGACCTGAGCCGCCGGTGGACCCGGCCCCTGGTTGCCCCACGGGAATACCACCTCTGCTGTCTGCCCAGAGACAGCGACGTGAGCCGCCGGTGGAGCCGGCCCCTCGTCGTTTTCTGGGAACACCACCTCCGCTGTCTGCCAGGAGACAGCGACGTGAGCCGCCGGTGGACCCGTCCCCTCGTCGCTTTCCGGAGCCGCCTCCTCCACTGCCGGCCCCAAGGCTTCGCTCCAGCATACCTCCGCCGCCGGTTCCGAGGCTTCGCTCCGGCTCACCTCTGCCGCCGGTCCCGAGGCTTCGCTCCGGGATCCCTCCGCCACTGGTTCCAAGGCTGCGCTCCGGCCTTCCTCCACCGCCGGTTCCAAAGGTGCGCTCCGGCATTCCCCTGCTGCTGGCTCCGAGGCTTCGCTCTGGCATTCCTCCAGCCGGCGCACCAGAGACCGAGACCCTTTGCGTTCCTCCCGAGACCGAGACTCTTTGCGTTCCTCCCGAGACCCCGACTCTCTGCGCTCGTCATCTCCGCTGGGCGGCCCCCTGGACACCTCGTCGTCGCTGCCGCCTCTGGGCGGCCCCAGAGACTCCTCGTCATTGTCTCCAATGCCGCGGACGGCCGCCAGACCACCTCAGTGGTTCCCGCCTCCAGCGCCGCGGACGACTGCCGGACCACCTCGTGGTTCCCGCCTCCAGCGCCGCGGACGACTGCTAGACCACCTCCGTGGTTCCCGCCTCCTTTGCCTCCGCCCACCCTGTGGGTAGATTTTTGTTGTTTTTGAACTCTTGGCCCTTCCTGTGCCTCCGCCCACTCCGTTGGGTCGTTTTTTGTTGTTGTTTCTGGACTCTGGCCCCCCGTCCAGTGCCCCTACGCCCACCCTTGTTGTGCTTTTTTTTGTTGTTTTTTGGGCGTCTGGTAGCCGCCCTTGAGGGGGGGGTACTGTCGTGTTCTGTGTTTTCTGTGTGTTAATTTCGAGTTTTCTGTGTCCTTGAGTCTCTTCGTTGTCCTGTCCTCCCCTTGATTGTTCCCAGGTGTGTCTCGTTCTGTGATTACCCGCTGTGTATTTAACTCCACCTGTATTCCTTGTTCCTCGTCGGGTCCTTGTCAGTTCGTTGTCAATTTGTCATCTAATGTGCGTGCTGCCTGTTGTTTGGACTGAGTTTCTTCCATTAAAATTCATTACTCATCTTTCCTGGGTCCGCTGCGTCTGCCTCACCACCCCTCACTGCACCATTGTGTGACAGAAAGATGCTACATGCATAAACATTCCTTGCTTTACCTGGCCTTACAATGGCATGTGCCATTGTAAGGCACATTCCATTGTTGTTTCCAAAATAATGACATGAATTCATCATTTTCAAATAACTGAATACTGTTTATATTCATAGAAATCCAGAAATATTATTACTACTCACCCAATATGGGTCAATGACTCTTGTATAAAGTACAATGTCTGCAAAACATGGAGTCATGCCTGAAACTAGAGATCAGGCCTGAAATCTGGGAGTAGTGATGACCTCTGACCTGAACCTCCAGAGACACAGATACAGTTACAAAGTTGGCCTTCTATCACCTGAAGAGTATTTCCAGGCTTAAAGAACTAATACTCTAGTTAGTTTATAATTCACTGAACGGCTTACTATCAAAACATATTAAATATCTGCTGTAGTTGGATCAACCTTCCGGACCACTCAGGTGTTCAGAACCAAACATGGGGAAGCAGCATTCAGCTTCTATGCACCACAAATCTGGAACAAACTTTCAGAAAACAGCAAAAGGCCATAACACTGATTTCCTTTAAAGCAAGGATTATGCCCTGCCCCCAGTTTAATGTTGCCTTAGATTAGCTGTAAGTGGAACACTGATCATCATATTTCATGAATTTGATCAAATGTAACAAATGGTGTCTGTCTGATACTTTTATGATGTAAAGCCTTGTTTCTGAAATGTACTATATGAATACATTTTAACTGAGCTGAAAAAGAAAATCTGTGGGGACACCCTTCACCCCCCAAAATTGGGTCCCTGGGCTTCTACCCCTGCAAGCAATGTCTTTAGAAGGACTTGCAGTTTCTGTTAATATGAATGTTCCTGATTTTTATGGGACCTGGACAAAGACGGGAGAGGTGTCTACTTTGCGAATGACATTCATGTCAGCTGAACACATCGTCAGCCTCATCCTGCCCTTGCTAACAAAAAAAACTTGAGTTGTACCTTGTGTGGAAGAATTCAGGGAATGCCTTGAGCAGGCGAAACTAAACAGCTTAAAACAATAGAGTGCAGATTAGATGAAAGATTGGATTGTCAGCTCCAGTCTGCAGGGTTGTTCTGGAAAGGGTGCGGCGTTATGGATGGGAAAAACAGGCACGGCGTACACCTCCAAGGTGTGTGTTTTTCTTTCAACGCACTGGGGTGTACTTGCATTCATACACACATCCAGCACACACTGACAGGGACAAAGGCTCGCTGTTTAGCACCGCTACATGTTTGACCAGCTCAGCGGCACACATTGTTCAGCCCGTTTCAGAGCAGAGAGGGGTGCGTGGCCCGGAGGGAGGAAGAGGTGAAAAGGCCCCCGATTCCTCCTGCAGCTCCATGGCGCTTCGTATTGTTGGGAGACGCGATTTGTTGCAGGCAGAGGGGCCCGGTGTATTCTCCAGGAGACAGACAGAAATATTATGTCCTGTTAGTGTGTCCTGCTGAAAGACAGAGGAGGACTAGTGTTCATACTAGTTCCACCGCAAATAAGGACGAGTCGTGGGAAAAACACAGAGGAAGACGCAAAGATGGTGTTTTTTGTTCATTTGTTTCAGTCAATGCCAAGAAAAGACCGTCAGACAGTTTTCAGAAGGGCGGCCAGATTGACCATGCTTTCAATTACCCAGCATTCCACTTCTACTCAGCTCACCTATCCATCTCAGACTATCACCTTTGACCTCTCATCTCTTCCTCCCTTGTGTTGGCACCTTCATGTGTCTTCTCCTACATCGTTCTTCATGTCATGTTCCTGTCCTCTGTGTTCTAGGTTCTATTTGATGGGTGAGAGCTGAGTGAAGGGAAGAGTCAGTTTGAGGCAGAAGCTGTGGTTTCCATTAACTAAAATTGCACAATCTGACATTTTGAAATTAAAATCTCTTAATGGAAACATGACAATTTCACTAAGATTTTCTGATGAAAAGTTTTGCCACTGTGACGAGGGGGTATTGAAATTGGTTTATTTCACAATACTGCAACAGAAATACTTTTTTTTTTTCACCTCACGTGACCAACTACCGAATGTTACTACTGGAGGAAACCATGAAGAAGGCAACAGGAAGTAGCTGAAAGATGATTTTTAATAACTTATTTGTGTGACAAGATAAATTAATTATTCAGAGATGCTTATTTGCATCAAAATTGATAATCAATGCTGTCCTCTCTTCTCTAGGCTCTTAAAAAACAATATAGAAAATATGAGGATGTGTGAGGAGAGAGATGTAGCCGTTACCTTTGCCTCTTCTGCAAGAGAAATGGCAAAACTTCTTCTCTTCACCCAACCGCATCTCAAAATGCATCTCATGGGGTGGGGCATGTCAAAATGCCCCACCCCATGTGCCATTTTGAGAGTCTGGAAAAAGTGTATCTCTACATCCATCCTGTATAAGGAATTTTTAAACATTTGTCTGTTATTAGCAGCTGTGTCCTGTATCAGCTCTGAACCTGCTGATAGGGGCGTATCAAAGGCAAATCCCTTGTACCACCAGGCGAAAGAGAAAAGAAAGGGAGGGCACACCCAGGCAGAGACATGCTGTATATAAACATATATGCTGTGTCTAAGTTTGGCTGTGTTCAACTTGGAATGTGTTTTTGAATGATTGCAGCTGGAGGAGTCCCATAGAGAGAGTCCAAAACCTTTCCAGTAAGCAAACATCTCTGAGCTATTCTAGACTAAAACACATGGTTATCTCTACATAAGCAGCTGGTACAGCAATGTGAATATTGTACCGTCATGTGAAGAGTGGAACCCATTTTCCAGGTTGTCTTTGGGTTGCTGCTGAACTTGAAGCAGTAGCTCACGGTGGACGCCCTACAATGCCTGCGTTGTCTGTGTTTGTGCTCTTCATATTTGCCCACAAACCAGTTCAGGAATACTTGTGTGACTTCCATGCTTCTGCTGCAGCACTTTCACACCTCGGTAACTTTAAGTGACTGCAATCACGGAGGGGTAGTCCCACTTTGACATGAATTAGTCTGTGACATTATGGAAAGTGAGTTGGCGGGCTCAATGCAGGCCTGTTCTCAGAGACAGCAGGGGGGCTGGAAAGGGTCCGTCTGTCTGAACAGCTGCTTGGGAAACACATGACCCCGTCAGCGCAGCATTCTGCCTTAATGCTCATCAACATGGCAGTGCAACCATTCAAGCTGAGTGGGATCTTTAAAAAAGAAAGAAAAAAGTTTTTCTTTGTTTTGTTTTCTGAGGTTAAATTTCAAATCGAACATTCAAACATACTTTATTGATCCCAAAAGGAAACTAAGTGTTGTTGTAGCTCATTAATTCAAATTCTTCAAAGATTTATTGAAGATAGTGATGGCAGGAAAGTTCTCCTGTAGCAGTCTTTATTGCAAAGAATCAGAAGAAGCCTCTGACTGAAGATACTCTGTTTTCCCAAGACAGTGTCATTAAGTAGTTAGACTTAGACTGACTTTATTGTCATTTTACATGCACAGGGTGTATACAGAACGAAATTTCGTTTCATATGGCTCAGGACAATGTTTGAGGTTCCAATGTTATGAGGTTACTCCAGAATAAAATAAAATACAATATAAAATATAAATGTAAATATAAATATCAAAATATAAAGTGCAGGACTGACAGTAAAATAGAAGTTATTTAGCTTTGTACATGTGCAAGGGTATAAAGTGGAGACCAGTTTTTGAGTGCAGTCCAGTTAAGAGTTCAGCAGTCTGATGGCAAGTGGGAAAAAGCTGTTTCGGAACCTGGTGGACCTGCACTGGATGCTGCGGAACCTCTTTCCAGAGGGCAGCAGGGAGAACAGTCCATGGTGGGGGTGTGAGGGGTCACTGATGATGTTTCGGCCTCGGGACACGCAGCTCTGGGATGAAATGTCCTGAATGGAGGGAAGGGGGGCTCCGATGAGCCTCTCTGCTGTCCGCACCACTCTCCTCACGTTCTTCCAGTCGGAGGCGCTGCAGCCTCCACACCACACAGAGAGGCAGCTGGTCAGAATGCTCTCTATGGTGCATCTGTAGAACGTCTTGAGGATGGGCGGGGGCAGGTGTGCTCTTCTCATCCTCCGCAGGAAATACAAGCGTTTCTGTGCCCTCTTGACCAGAGACGTGGTGTTCACAGTCCAGTTGAGGTCGTTTGTGATGTGCACCCCCAGGAATTTGGTGCTGCTGACCACCTCCAAGCTGTTGATGAGCAGTGGAGCGTGGCTGGGCCGGTTCTTCCTGAAGTCGACGATCATCTCCATCGTCTTGTCAACGTTCAGGATCAGGCTGTTGACTCTGCACCAGTCCACCAGCTGCTCCACCTCCTCTCTGTAGTCCAGGTCGTTGTCGTCTCTGATGAGGCCCACCACCGTTGTGTCGTCCGCGAACTTCACGATGTGGTTGGTGGCGAACCTGGGGACGCAGTCGTGTGTCATCAGAGTGAACAGCAGAGGGCTCAGGATGCAGCCCTGAGGGGAGCCTGTGCTGAGGGTGATGACATCGGAGGTGTGTTGTCCGATCCGGACTGACTGAGGTCTGTCGGTGAGGAAGTCTAGCAGCCAGTTGCGCAGAGGGGTGCTGAAGCCCAGGTGTCCCAGTTTTTCTGCCAGATGCTGTGGGATGATTGTGTTGAACGCTGAGCTGAAGTCCAGGAACAACATCCACACATGAGTGTTCTTCTCCTCCAGGTGAGCCAGGCTCAGGTGTAGGGCGGAGGAGATAGCGTCCTCAGTGGAGCGGTTTTGGCGGTAGGCAAACTGGAACGGGTTGAATGTGGAGGGGAGTCTGGAGACGATGTGTTCTTTTACCAGCCTTTCAAAGCACTTCATCATGATGGGAGTCAGTGCCACAGGCCGGTAATCGTTGAAAGAGGTGACTTGAGGTTTCTTTGGCACTGGCATGATGGAGGCAGTTTTGAGACAGGCTGGCACTGTGGCTTGGTCTAGTGAGGTGTTAAAAATGTATGTTAGGACACCAGCCAGCTGACCTGCGCATTCCCTGAACACCCGCCCAGGTATGTTGTCGGGGCCTGGGGCCTTCCGTGGGTCGACTCTTTTCAGAGTCTTCAACACATCGGCTGTGTCCAGGCAGAGTGCCTCCTCTTCCTGGTGAGGAACAGTTTTCTTTGCCGGAGTACTGTTCAGTGCCTCGAACATCCCAAAGAAGTTATTGAGTCCATTTAGAAAGTCAGCATCAATTTCACCCACTGGGGGGAGGATGGCTTGTAATCTGTGATCGCCCATATGCCTTGCCATATACTCCTGGTGTTGCTGGTGTCGTGGAAGAACTCCTGTATTTTCTGACCGTGGGTTCGCTTTGCTAACCTGATAGCATGGTTCAAGATGGCTCTCGCTGTCCTCAGTGCCTCCTTGTCGCCAGACTTGAAGGCTGAGTTCCGTGCTTTTAGCATTTCCCATACCTCCTTAGTCATCCAGGGTTGTTGGTTGGCCCGGGTGATAATGTTCATAGTGATGCTGACGTCCTCTGTGCACTTGTTGATGTAGGCTGACACAATCATGGCGTACTCATCGATGTTGATCTGGTCATTGTAAGTGGCTGCTGCCTTGAACATCTCCCAGTAAGAGCACTCAAAACAGCCCTGAAGTGCCTCCATGGCCCCCTCAGTCCACACCCTCACCTGCTTCACTGTTTTGTTCTGATCAGCAGGGGCTTGTGTGCAGGAATTAGCATAACAGATAGGTGGTCTGAAGGGCCAAGGTGGGGGTGAGGGGGCTGCTCTGAATGCTTCTTTGATGTTGGTGTAGGCCAAGTCTAGAGTATTCACTCCCCTGGTTGGAAAATCCACATACTGGTTGAAGTGAGGGAGAACAGTCTTCATGTTGGCCTGGTTAAAATCCCCAGCAATGATGAAAACGCCTTCTGTGTGTGAGGATTGCAGCTCACTGATGGTCCGGTAGAGAACACTCATAGCCTCTTTAGTGTTAGCACTGGGGGGCACATACACAGCATTGATGCTAACCACAGTAAACTCCCTGGGCAGGTAGAATGGTCTGCAGTTAACAGTCAGAAGCTTGATGTCCGGGGAGCAGTAACTGGCGACAGTCATGGCATTTTTACACCAGTTATTGTTGATGTAAATACACAGCCCCCCTCCTCGGGTTTTACCGCTGAGAGCGCTGCTCCTGTCTGCGCGGAATGTAGCGAGCCCCTCCAGGCTAAAAACGTTGTCCGGTATGGACGAGTTGAGCCATGTCTCCGTCAGAATGAGAGCGCAGCAGTTCCTCAGCTCTCTCTTTGCAGACAGTTCCAGTTGCAGATGGTCTATTTTGTTGTCCAGAGACTGGACGTTGGAGAGGAAGATGGACGGAAGCGGCGATCTGTGGGGGTTAGCGTTTAGCTTAGCTGTTAGTCCACTTCGACAACCGCGCTTCCGCTGCCGGTCGCACCGCCTTCGCTTGCTCCTCCTCCGACTAGTGCTGCTAGGTGAGTCCGCTGCGCTGTGGGCCGCTGGGTCTTGCCTCCGTAGCACTCTGAGATCACGTAAACACTCCAGAGTAGTCGTATTTATGAGTCCAAAATCACTTGATGATCGTAATTCCAGCAGATGCTGGCGATCATATGCTAGCTTACTGAGTGGATGCAAAGTTTGTAGCGTTTTAGGCGGCGTATTTTGCACAAATACTCGCAAGTTGTCGAGAGCCCATGCAGCCGCAGCCATACAGGGCGCCGCCATTTTAGAAGGTGTTGTTGTCCCATAGATCATTTAAACCACATGGTTTTAAAAGTTGCAAAAGTATTCATACCTCTTGAACCACTTTTCAGTTTTGCATAACAGACTCATTTAGTGTACAGTAAACCCTCGTTTTTCGTGGGGGTTGCGTTCCGAAAAGAAAATCCGTGAAGTAGTTTTTTGCAATTATTATACAGCATAATTAAATACTATACATTGAATCCATCCATCCATCCATCCATCCATCTTCTTCCGCTTATCCGAGGTCGGGTCCCAGGGGTAGCAGCTTCAGAAGGGAGGCCCAGACTTCCCTCTCCCCGGCCACTTCTTCCAGCTCTTCTGGGGGAATCCTGAGGCGTTCCCAGGCCAGCCGAGAGACATAGTCTCTCCAGCGTGTCCTGGGTCTTCCCCGGGGCCTCCTCCCGGTGGGACGTGCCCGGAACACCTCACCAGACAGGCGTCCAGGAGGCATCCTGACCAGATGCCCAAGCCACCTCAACTGGCTCCTCTCGATGTGAAGGAGCAGCGGCTCTACTCTGAGTCCCTCCCGGATAACTGAGCTTCTCACCCTATCTCTAAGGGAGAGCCCAGCCACCCTACGGAGAAAACCCATTTCGGCCGCTTGTATCCGCGATCTCGTTCTTTCGGTCATGACCCAAAGCTCATGACCATAGATGAGGGTGGGAACGTAGATCGACCGGTAAATCGAGAGCTTTGCCTTTTGGCTCAGCTCTTTCTTCACCACGATGGACCGGTACAACGCCCGCTTAACGGCAGACGCTGCACCAATCCGCCTGTCGACCTCCCGCTCCCTTCTTCCCCCATTCGTGAACAAGATCCCGAGATACTTAAACTCCTCCACTTGGGGCAGGACACCCCCCCTGACCTGGAGAAGGCACTCTACCCTTTTCCGGCTCAAGACCATGGCCTCGGATTTGGAGGCACTGATCCCCATCCCGGCCGCTTCACACTCGGCTGCGAACCGCTCCAGCGAGAGCTGCAGATCACACTCTGATGAAGCCAAAAGGATCACATCGTCTGCGAAAAGCAGAGATGAGATCCTAAGGCCACCAAATCGGATCCCCTCAACACCTTGGCTGCGCCTAGAAATTCTGTCCATGAAAGTGATGAACAGAATCGGTGACAAAGGGCAGCCCTGGCGGAGTCCAACTCTCACCGGAAACGAGCCTGACTTACTGCCGGCAATGCGGACCAGACTCTGACACCGGTCATACAGGGACCTGACAGCCCGTATCAAAGGGCCCGGTACCCCATACTCCCGGAGAACCCCCCACAGGGCTCCCCGAGGGACACGGTCGAACGCCTTCGCCAAGTCCACAAAACACATGTAGACTGGTTGGGCGAACTCCCATGCACCCTCCAGGACCCTGCTGAGGGTGTAGAGCTGGTCCAGTGTTCCACGACCAGGACGAAAACCACACTGCTCTTCCTGAATCCGAGGTTCGACTATCCGACGGACCCTCCTCTCCAGGACCCCTGAATAGACCTTGCCAGGGAGGCTTAAGAGTGTGACCCCTCTATAATTGGAGCACACCCTCCGGTCCCCCTTTTTGAACAGGGGGACCACCACCCCAGTCTGCCAATCCAGGGGAACTGCCCCCGATGTCCATGCGATATTGCAGAGTCGCGTCAGCCAACACAACCCTACAACATCCAGAGCCTTAAGGAACTCTGGGCGGATCTCATCCACCCCCGGGGCCCTGCCACCGAGGAGCTTTTTAACCACCTCGGCGACCTCGCCCCCAGAGATTGGAGAGCCCAACCCAGAGTCCCCAGGCTCCGCTTCCTCAGTGGAAGGCATGTTGGTGGGATTGAGGAGGTCTTCGAAGTACTCTGCCCACCGGCCCACAACGTCCCGAGTAGAGGTCAGCAGCACACCATCCCCACTATAAACAGTGTTGGTGCTGCACCACTTCCCCCCCCTGAGACGCCGGATGGTGGACCAGAATCGCCTCGAAGCCGTACGGAAGTCTTTCTCCATGGCCTCTCCAAACTCCTCCCACGCCCGAGTTTTTGCCTCAGCAACCGCCCGAGCCGCATGCCGCTTCGCCCGCCGGTACCCATCAGCTGCTTCCGGAGTCCCACAGGCCAAAAAGGCCCGATAGGACTCCTTCTTCAGCCTGACGGCATCCCTCACCGAAGGTGTCCACCAACGGGTTCGAGGGTTGCCGCCGCGACAGGCACCGACAACCTTGCGGCCACAGCTCCGATCGGCCGCCTCGACAATGGAGGCACGGAACATGGTCCACTCAGACTCCATGTCCCCCACCTCCCCCGGGACGTGTTCGAAGTTTTGCCGGAGATGGGAGTTAAAGCTCCGTCTCACAGGGGATTCCGCCAGACGTTCCCAGCAGACCCTCACAACACGTTTGGGCCTGCCAGGTCTGACCGGCTTTCTCCCCCACCACCGGAGCCAACTCACCACCAGGTAGTGGTCAGTTCACAGCTCCGCACCTCTTTTCACCCGATTGTCCAAGACATACGGCTGCAGATCCGATGAAACAATGACAAAGTCGATCATCGAACTGCGGTCTAGGGTGTCCTGGTGCCAAGTGCACATATGGACACCCTTATGCTTGAACATGGTGTTCGTTATGGACAATCCATGGCGAGAACAGAAGTCCAGCAACAGAACACCGCTCGAGTTCAGGTCGGGCGGGCCGCTCCTCCCAACCACGCCCCTCCAGGTCTCACTGTCGTTGCCCACGTGAGCGTTGAAGTCCCCCAGCAGAACAAGGGAGTCCCCAGGAGGAGCACTCTCCAGTACCCCCTCTAAGGACTCCAAAAAGGGTGGGTAATCTGAACTGTCGTTCGGCCCATAAGCACAAACGACAGTCAGAACCCGTCCCCCCACCCGTAGGCGGAGGGATGCTACCCTCTCGTTCACCGGGGTAAACCCCAACGTACAGGCGCCGAGATGGGGAGCAACAAGTATGCCCACTCCTGCCCGACGTCTCTCACCCTGGGCAACTCCAGAGTGGAAGTATGTCCAGCCCCTCTCAAGGAGACTGGTTCCAGAACCAGAGCCATACGCCGAGGTGAGACCGACTATTTCTAGCCGGAACCTCTCAACCTCACGCACTAGCTCCGGCTCCTTCCCCACCAGAGAGGTGACATTCCACGTCCCAAGAGCCAGCTTCTGCAACCGAGGATCGGACCGCCAGGGTCCCCTCCCTTGGCCGCCACCCATCACACAGTGCACCCGACCCCTTTGGGTACATTGAATCCAAAGAACAAAATCTGTTTTCAGGCCCAAGCATTTTTTAACAAATAGAACACTTTCTTACAAATAACTATAGTAAAATAATCATTTTAATCATCAATACGAAGTACAGTAGGACAAATTGTGACTCGCGTATTTCACTGTTCCTCTGACTGTGACGCTGCGGCCTGACTCCGCTCTCTAGTGTCTTTTTCTTCTGAAGCCTGTGGTGCAGGTGTGTTTTTTCGTAAGAACATAGTTATCGGTAGTTGTTGTCACTATTTTTTTCTTCTGGGCAAAACCATTTACCAAAATTTGCCAAGTTGTGTTACGTATATTTAAATACCGTAACATTATTGGCACACAGGTAGAGAAGAAGCGTGGAGACTGTTTAGCCAAATCAGGATGCAGAACACAACGCACAGTGAAAAAAACACTGCACAAAAAAATCTGCAAAGAAGCGAGGCCGTGAAAGGTGAACCGCGTTATAGCGAGGGTTCACTGTATTGGGAAGAAGAATGAAGATAAGCATGAAGCCTTTATTGTCAATGTGCAGTTACACGTTAAAGAATGAACAACAATATTTTTTGGTGTCTTTAGCATGTTAAAAGAAAATTAAAATATGTGTTCATTTTTCACGGTTTTATTCATGAATTTTTAAATGTCAAACTAAATATTTAAGTCACCAGTTCAATATTTAGTTTACAGACTAAATATCAGTCTTACCAGCAGCAGAAATTTAAATAGAGGTCAGCAAGACTCTTTATTTTGATAGTCCTCTTCCACTGTTCAGCAAGAAAATTTGCATTTTAGCTAACTATGTAGCTACCAACCTAAATTTTTAGCTAGTAAGCTAGTGTGCTAATAAATATTTGTTTTGGAGCTAAATACACTGCTCAAAAAAATAAAGGGAACACTTAAACAACACAATATAACTCCAAGTAAATCAAACTTCTGTGAAATCAAACTGTCCACTTAGGAAGCAACACTGATTGACAATCAATTTCACCTGCTGTTGTGCAAATGGAATAGACAACAGGTGGAAATTATTGGCAATTAGCAAGACACACTCAATAAAGGAGTGGTTCTGCAGTTGGGACCACAGACCACTTCTCAGTACCTATGCTGTCTGGCTGATGTTTTGGTCAGTTTTGAATGTTGGTGGTGCTTTCACACTCGTGGTGGCATGAGACGGACTCCACAACCCACACAAGTGGCTCAGGTAGTGCAGCTCATCCTGGATGGCACATCAATGCGAGCTGTGGCAAGAAGGTTTGCTGTGTCTGTCAGCGTAGTGTCCAGAGGCTGGAGGCGCTACCAGGAGACAGGCCAGTACACCAGGAGACGTGGAGGAGGCCGTAGGAGGGCAACAACCCAGCAGCAGGACCGCTACCTCCGCCTTTGTGCAAGAAGGAACAGGAGGAGCACTGCCAGAGCCCTGCAAAATGACCTCCAGCAGGCCACAAATGTGCATGTGTCTGCACAAACGGTTAGAAACCGACTCCATGAGGATGGTATGAGGGCCCGACGTCCACAGATGGGGGTTGTGCTCACAGCCCAACACCGTGCAGGACGCTTGGCATTTGCCAGAGAACACCAGGATTGGCAAATTCACCACTGGCGCCTTGTGCTCTTCACAGATGAAAGCAGGTTCACACTGAGCACATGTGACAGACGTGACAGAGTCTGGAGACGCCATGGAGAGCGGTCTGCTGCCTGCAACATCCTTCAGCTTGACCGGTTTGGCGGTGGGTCAGTAATGGTGTGGGGTGGCATTTCTTTGGAGGGCCGCACAGCCCTCCATGTGCTCACCAGATACCGCCTGACTGCCATTAGGTACCGAGATGAGATCCTCAGACCCCTTGTGAGACCATATGCTGGTGCGGTTGGCCCTGGGTTCCTCCTAATGCAGGACAGTGCTAGACCTCATGTGGCTGGAGTGTGTCAGCAGGTCCTGCAAGATGAAGGCATTGAAGCTATGGACTGGCCAGCCCGTTCCCCAGACCTGAATCCCATTGAGCACATCTGGGACATCATGTCTCGCTCCATCCACCAACGTCACGTTGCACCACAGACTGTCCAGGAGTTGGCGGATGCTTTAGTCCAGGTCTGGGAGGAAATCCCTCAGGAGATCATCCGCCACCTCATCAGGAGCATGCCCAGGCGTTGTAGGGAGGTCATACAGGCATGTGGAGGCCACACACAATACTGAGCCTCATTTTGACTTGTTTTAAGGACATTACATTAAAGTTGGATCAGCATGTAGTGTTATTTCACTTTAATTTTGTGTGTGGCTCCAAATCCAGGCCTCCATTGGTTAATAAATTTGATTTCCATTGATGATTTTTGTGTGATTTTGTTGTCAGCACATTCAACTTTGTACAGAACAAAGTATTCAATGAGAATATTTCTTTCATTCAGATGTAGGATGTGTTATTTGAGTGTTCCCTTTATTTTTTTTGAGCAGTGTATTTTGCTGAATAGGAAAATATTTAATTTGGAGTTAAATATTTAGATTGTAAACTAAATACTTAGCTCAATCCTAAACATTTCATTGGAAACTAAATATTCAGTTTCAAGCTAAATATTTAGCTTCCCAGCTAAACTATGGGTAGTCATCTGTCACACAAATTAATTACATTTTCTTTTAATATAAAGTTTTGAGGTGTAGAATATAATAATTAGTAACAAAAAAAGATCAAATACACCATTTGAACAAGTTGCAACACAAAAAGTCCATCAGCTCCAGTATGATGTAAATCATATTTGATTCCATTAGTTTCTGGGTGTTAAGCAGTGAAACTGTTTCCTTTTGCTCTCCTGCAACATTGTTACTGCATGAAAGCTTAAAGCCGTCATCACCAAAGCATTCTCACTGCCTTAAGGAAGATATGGACAAGTTCAGGTTTGCCCATCAGGCCTGAATCTGATCAGACTGCTGCAGAGAACAAGAGGTGGGCATACCAAAAAAACAAGCTCTTACTATGTATCTCTCCTCTCAGAAAAAATATCCTTAAAAATACCACAATTCATCTGCTTTAAACAGATTTAACCCTTTAAAAACAGTCATACAAGTCACATTGTATTGGTTGAAATCCTGAGCAAATAGGAAACAAAACTGCTTATATGATTGCAATGAAATGTGTGGCTGCATCTTGGATCCAAAAGGTCTACAAATCAAATAAAATGCCCAAGAACAACTTGAGGAATGCGGCTGGAAGCCTGCAGGGCAACGGTCCGCCTTCAGAGCAACACAGAACAGAGCTGCTGGACGGTCTGGACCGGCACGGCACAAATGATCCACGGCCAACATCCAGATCTGAAGCAAACCCAAACAGATGAAGTCATGTTAGTTTGTGTAACTACTCAACATGTTGTCAACAATACAAACTTTGCTGTGTGACTCTTTCTTTAGCTGTTGAGTATGAAAGCAATGCAGACAGAGCAGGTCAGTCTGGATGCACCTCACCACATGTAGCACTAATGTAAAAATCTAACTTTTATTTGGCATTTATGCTAAGATTAATGCTTTGCAGGAAAAACTGG
Source organism: Xiphophorus couchianus (assembly GCF_001444195.1). Lineage (NCBI taxonomy): Eukaryota > Metazoa > Chordata > Actinopteri > Cyprinodontiformes > Poeciliidae > Xiphophorus > Xiphophorus couchianus. The sequence goes on from NC_040231.1 coordinate 35,337,200, forward strand.
ACGTACACCAAGTAGTACCAACAAAGTACTTCAATTCCATCCATCCATCCATCCATTTTCTGTTCTCCCTTTGTCCCTAATGGGGTCGGGAGGGCTGCTGGTGCCTATCTCCAGCTACGTTGCAGGCGAGAGGCGGGGTACACCCTGGACAGGTCGCCAGTCTGTCGCAGGGCAACACAAAGACATACAGGACAAACAACCATTCACACATACACTCACCCCTAGGGAGAATTTAGAGAGACCAATTAACCTAACAGTCATGTTTTTGGACTGTGGGAGGAAGCCGGAGTACCCGGAGAGAACCCACGCATGCACAGGAAGAACATGCAAACTCCATGCAGAAAGACCCCGGCCGGGAATCGAACCCAGGACCTTCTCGCCGCAAGGCAACAGTGCTACCAACTGCGCCACTGTGCAGCCAAGTACTTCAATTCAAATTTCAAAATTGATGTAAATAAGATATAAAAGAATGTAGAACACACTGAGTTCATTGTCAAAACTGATGTTTTCACTTGACATGTTTACCTGATAAATCATTAGCTTAGCTACTTCAACTCTGCTACTTTGGAGCCAGAAAGTTCTGGGTTCAAACATGGCTGTGTGGTTTCTTCGAGTCCCTAAAACATGAATGTTTGGTTCTGATGAATTAAAACATCAGGTTGGTTTTGGTTTCTCTAGTGTCATAAACCAGTTGTCAGCAAACCTGCCTACACATTCCTGTCATCAAACTGACTGGCGGTAGGTGAGTCCTATAGGCTACTTAGGTGTACTGCAGGTTGGGATTTCGTTAGTTAGCATGGTAAATGTTCTACCAGACTGATGGTAGGGCCTGTGGCTAACTACCTTAGCTTCTGCTCTTTCTGTCCGGTTGTCTTCCTCTCTCATTATTGTCGTTTTGTACTGGTATCTCTTTGCAGAATGCTGGCCCAGTCCAGACTTGTTTTCCGATCAGTGGATCCAGAATAAAGGAATGAAGCACCAGCAAAGATGTCTCGTTATCCCAACAGCTCTTGAAGATTCATCTCTATAGAAAACACATTCTCTCCTTGATGAGGAGAGGTACATGCCATCTGTGTGCTGATCTCCATGACGATGGATTCCATCGTCATGGAGATGAAACATTTCTGTTTCTGGAGGGAAACAGAGACAGAAATGTTTCTGGATCCCTCCTCACATTTGTTCCTCGAGACATTCCCGTCTCAGACAATTCATTTGATTTCATGCTTGGGTTTTTACCTCTGACCTGCACTGCCAACTGTGGGGCCTTATGTAGACAGTTGTGAGCCTTTCCAGGTCCAGTCCAATCAGCTAAATTCACCACAAAGTGACTCTGTTTAAATTGTAGAAACATCTCAGGGAGGATCAGTGGAAACAGATTGATTTTGAACTGTTTTGGCAAAAGCTGCAAAGACTTAAATAAATGTGATTTATTGATTGTGTCAAGAAAATCCGAGCTCATCCCACTTCCCCATGCTGGAGATTTTAGTTTAACAGTAATAATAAATAAAGTTATCTTTAAAATGAATCACTCAAGTGACATCAGGGCCCAACAGTAGACTTAGGTGTCAATAAAATAAATCTAGTTGTGTGTGTTGTTTTTGTCTCATGCAAACTTTGCTTTAATTCTACTTTTTTCTATCTAATCATAAGAAATCATAGTCAGTCAGAGAGATTCATGAAACAAGAAAAGCAGGTTTCCTGGAAAAAGAGGAAGTTTCCAGCCTGCAGATTTATAAAAATAGCTGAGACTATTTTAAAGCATGAAAGTTTAAAAAAATTAAATCTAAACATTATTAGTAATTGGATAAGATTCAAAGTAAAATACTTATATGAATATTGATTTACTTGTAATAATACTTACACTTATATTTGTGAGAACACTTATAAGAAAAACAAGCAAATGTAACTTTGGTATCAAATAATTAGAATAATAGATTATTCTTGGTTTCTTTTCAGAAAAACATCTGTAATAACTCACATTAAGATCATAATAAGAGTAACTAATAAGTTATGGTTATAAAATCATAAATGAATGATAGATCAGAGAAGCTAAAGAAAATAAATGTGAAATAAATGTGATTTTGACATTGAACTTGAAATGGTGTAAAAGGTTATAAAACTGCAATTAAACATCACTGATATGTTGGAGGTAGATGGTAGGTGAAAGGTGACAGGAAGGGAAAAAGGGGAACTAACAGGAGAGCAGAGATGATCAGCACCTTATATGGAAACAGGAGGTTGAGCAGCCCTGAGACATTGGCACAGACATCATGACATGATGTCTCTTAAGACAGTGACGGATATGAGATCATCTGTCTAAGCAGACAGATAAACCCTATATAAGGTGGGTGCAAAAGAGGAACCTTTTGTTGGATCCTCCGGGCAGCTTCGAGCCAAGATCGAGATGGACAAAGAACTCTGCAGCTGAAGAAGAGCCGGGGCCACAGAGCCGAAGACTGTCCTGCACATGGAGACCAACCCGTCTGGCCCACAATCTGTGGCTTCGAATCGCACTTCTCTCATCGGCTGGGTTCTGACCCCAAAGACAAAGATGAAGACAAAGATAAGGAAGAAGAACTGGTGCCTTTTTTCCTGCCAGCACCAAGTCCTGTGTGACCTCAGCATCCATGCGGAGAGGAGGCTCATCAGACCTGCGGAGATCCTGGCCTTCATCGATCAACATCTTCCTCCTGTTGCAACACCTTCTTCATCATCAAGCCAGGTCTGGGGTTCGAAACGCCAAACTCCGTCCGTCTCTCTCAAAGGTTCCCTGTTTTAGTTCTCAGTATCAGCAGTAGGGAAAGATAGACTAGATGATTGATTTTACTTATTTGATTATTTCTGCTACTGAATTAAGCTGTACTGACCCTTGCAAAAATGCCTTACTAATAAAATATTTAGCATAAAGAAAATCTAAAAGATGTTGTGGACATTCAGTTAATGAGTCACCTTAAAGTTCTTTGATGGTTGTAAAATAGCTATGATGTTTGATTCTGGAGAGGAAAAAGTGGAAAATGTTTTTAGGTTGCTGGTAGCCCATATTTAAAACCTCATCCTTGGGACTCGCCCGAGTTACTAAAACCTACCTGGTTCAATAACAAATGCAAGTTGCAAAATAGAGAACGAGCGACCGTTAACAGGTGTGCTCTGTGAAACTAGTTGGCTGTAGGCTGCTCAGTCTGGCTAATTCACAGGGGGAAGAAGGGTGGGACACCTGGATGTAGGCCGTCAAAAATCAGGTGAATCGTTTCTCGAAACCAGCTTAAACAGAGTTTACTTCAGTTCTGGACAGGGTAAATCCCAGCAGATTTAGGAAACTCAATTAACCCGTTAGAAGGAGAGCTGGTAGCACATCTCCCCTCTCAGAAGAGGAAGTACGAGAGTGAGAGAGTAGAGACAGAAAGGAGGGGGGGGGGTGTTGCGCAACAACAATTGTCTGTTTTTAACAAATTTACAAAAACCTAAAAAACTTTATTCCACATTGTCATAGTGGGGTATTTGTGCATAGCCTGTTGAGGAAAGGGATTCATTTAATACAATTTAGAATATAACAAAATATGAGGAAAGTGAAGAACAGTGAAGACTTTCTGTAGTCACTGTAGATCAGGTTTGAGGTTGAACTACAAAGCTTTTTCTACATTACCTGTCCTCTTTAGTTAATATAACTGTAAAGGACTCTGAATATTAATACATGGGGAAGACAGAATTAATTTTTGATCCTCTCCATCTTTTCCTGCAGATCTCATCTCAGAAATCCAAAACTTTCAGAGAAACCAGTTAGATCCATCTGCCATTTCCAGAAATACAAATAATGTCAAACAGAAGAAAAATAAATCTCTAAATAAAATGAATGTAGACAACTTTTTGTGTCAGGAAAATCAAACTGAGCAAGGAGTAATGAAGTAATTACAACACTTGGGAAGATGGGAAGACGAATTCCCATTTCTTTTCCCAGCAAACGACCACCTGATAAGGGATGAAGCTCTGCATATTTGTGTTATTTGACTTACTGAATGTGAATCCTGCAGTTATCCATCAGTGGCAAAAGCTCTGAGCCGACCTCAGAGTTTCTTCTTCCCTCAAACCGGAGATGTGTAGATTTTGGCAGTGGCTGGCGGTCGGATGGGTGAGAGAATCATCGAAGGTCAAAGAGCAAACAGAAAACTACACTGATGAAATGACGGAGAGTGGAGGCCCAAATTAAAAGTCAGATTTGAGTTTGGAGTGTTTTGGGGGAGTTTTATTTTGAATGGAAGATTTAAAAGCTAGAAATGGTTTTGTTGTGTGGCATCAATTAAATAGATTATTGCAACAGCATCTTCACAGGTCTGTCCAACAAATCAATCAAACAGCTGCAGCTGATCCAGAATGCTGCTGCTGGCGTTCTGACTAAAACCAGGAAGATAGAGCACATAACACCAGTTTTAAAGTCCCTCCACTGGCTCCCTGTAGCTCAAAGAATAGACTTTAAAATACTGCTGTTAGTTTATAAATCACTGAACGGCTTAGCACCACAATACATTCAAGATCTGCTGTTGTTGTATCAACCCTCCAGACCTCTCAGGTCTTCCGCTCTGCATCCCCAGAACCAGAACCAAACGAGGAGAAGCAGCATTCAGCATCTATGCACCACAAATTTGGAACAAACTTCCAGAAAACTGTAAAACAGCTGAAACACTGACTTTCTTTAAATCTAGATTAAAAACCCACCTGTTTAGAATTGTATTTGAAATGTAATCAATTACAAATTTATTGATGGAACTTGACTTAATATCATGTTTTGATTATTGATTCTAAGTTGCATTGTGTTTCTGTGTTTGTAATGATGTAAAGCAGTTTGAAATGCCTTGCTGCTGAAATGGGCTATACAAATAACATTTGATTGATTGATTGATTGATCAGGGACTAACCACCACACAAAGTACCCACTTTTATAGAGCTGCTCACCCCTAATACCAATCAGCTCATTAGGTTTAAAGTACAGTATTAGCATAATTTGGTTCATATTTGTTCTGTTAATTTCTATACAAAAGTAAGATATGGCATGCATTATGCTGGTTTTAAAATAAGTGAATATTTCTTGCTCAAGACCAAATGATTATGATTACATTCCCGTCAGGCATGAGCCTTTCTAATATAAAGATACTATCCTGTCATTATTATTATTATTTCCTTTTTTTTTTCACTAACAGCTTTCAGTTAGACCAATCACCAGCTAATATCTGCCTCTTTACTGCAGTGAAATCTTTTCCAATTAGTTGCATTTTGTTGTCAGCCATCTGTATAAACGGGTTTGTACTAAACCAAATTCACTAAAAAATAAGTCAAAATCTGTCATTTGGAATTATTGAAATATATGAAATTCAACAATTGTTGTAGTTTGGATTCTAGAGCAGCTCCACCCACATAGAGCAATCTTTTTTATTATTATTGTTATAGAATAGAATAGAATAGAAGTACTTTATTCATCCCAGCAGGGAAATTACTTCGCAGTTACAGCATAGAGACAAGGCAAGACAATAGACAAGACACAATAACAACATCCGGGTGTTGAGTCTGGAGTTGGCTGTGGCAGAGCTGATGACGTCACAGGCCACTGCTGCATCAGCTGATGGGGGAATGTAAACAGCGATCAAAATGGCGGATGTAAACTCCCTCGGTAAATAACACGGCCACATTCCCACAGCCAGAAGTTCAATGTCCGGGCTACAAATCTGTTCCTTCACGTTAACATGACCGGGATTACACCACCTCTCACTCACATAAAGTGCAATCCCGCCGCCCCTCTTCTTCCGACTTTTGGAAAAGTCCCTGTCCCCCCGCACCAAGGAAAATCCAGGGACCTCCACGCTGTAGTCCGGAATAAGCGAGTGCAGCCAGGTTTCCGTGAAGCAGAAGATACTGCACTCCCAGTACTCCTTCTGGGTCCTAACCAGCGCCGTGAGTTCGTCCGCCTTATTCCCTAAAGACCTCACGTTCCCCACAATAATTGCCGTTACCGCTGGTTTGTGCCGTCTCCTCTTCTCCCTCCGTTTAACTCCAGACCTGCAGCCCCGGCGTCTCCTCCGTAACTCCTCCGGAACCACAGGCCCGTCTCCGGGCAGCAGCAGAGGCCCACACAGCGCAATCAGCCGTTCACGCGAGCAAACAATGCCGCTACTCCGTTCAGCGAGGTTCTCCGTAACAAAGAGTATAAAAAGTAGCAGAAGAACGCGGAGAACATCGACAGAACCACATCCAGCCATTGTGGAAAGCCCAACTGATGATCCATGGGTTCTTCAAGCACGGATCCTTAATCGGTTACAGCAAATATACACAGACAAACACACAAGACGGGAGCTGCGTCTGCAGGCAGCCAGCTGCGCCGGCGCCACCTTTCCCCTATATCTAACATAAACATTTAGCTAACATGGTGTCGCAGATATCATGTCTGTCAGTAAAGTAAACACACACTGCACACTCCCGTTTTGTGGATGTGAAAGATGATTTGCCTAATTAACAAGCTAAGAATCTCACACTGTTCATGCCTAGTTATGAAAAACATATATTATTACTATGACTCCACATCCTGAACAAGTGGAGACGGACTACTAGTTTTTTTCTTTTTCCTTTGAGCGTAACGTTGATATCTAGGTCATTCAGTTGAATAATATTGGTTGAACTTCATTTAATGAAGTTCAATTTTAAATTCAAGTCTAGCTTGGGGTTTGTGTTTCCACCAAGAAGTTTGGAGACTTGGATTTGTTCAGGTCTCATACTACAATTCCCATAATGCATTCAGATGAGCTTTGACCTAGCAGCTTCAGAAGTCAAGTACTAATTAAGATTCTGTTCTGTCGCAAACACAAACACTAAAGTCTGGAGGGGATTTTTTTTATTGTATCCATAAGAAGAAAAATAATAGATTTTTTTTAAGGCAAATAAAATGCTTCCAGCATTTTTCGCTCATACTCCTATTTAAGATTCAGTCCAACTAAAATATCTGCATAGCATATTGAATTTTAATCTGCACAGCCATTTATGTTTTTAAGCTAACTTCATGTCTAATGTGTTGCTACAGTACAGACCAAAAGTTTGGACACACCTTTTAATTCAATGAGTTTCCTTTATTTTCATGACTATTGACATTGTAGATTCACACTGAAGGCATCAAAACTATGAATAACACATGTGGAAATATGCACTAAACAAAAAAGTGTAAAACAACTGAAAATATCCCTTATATTCTAGTTTCTTCAAAGTAGCAACCTTTTGCTGTGATTACTGCTTTGCACACACTCTGCATTTTCTTGATGAGCTTCAAGAGGTCGTCACCTGAAATGGTTTTCACTTCATAGGTCAACCTGTCCTGTCAGGTTAATAAGTGGGATTTCTTGCCTTATAAATAGTCATGAAAATAAAGAAAACCCATTGAATTAGAAGGTGCGTCCAAACTTTTGGTCTGTACTGTACGTATATGATCCTTAATGCAGTCGTTTTCATCTTTTTGTGGCCTTCCAGTTGCAGTTAAAGTCTTGAGATTTAAAACCTTTAACACAGTTTGACACAGTTGATCTTAACAGACTGAAATGTGATTGGGTTTGTCTGGTAATGTTAGATTTTGTAGTACTTTGTGGTTTCTGAGCAAACCTCAAGGCTCCACTCTTGAGTCACTCTTCTTCAGCACCATTAGCTCCATTTCTAAAAAATCTCAGTGTGTGTTTTGTTAATGACAAACCAAGACAGAAATCACTTATCTTTACCTCAGCTTACCTGTTAAGGTTAAATATTACTTTGAATGTCTTGATTATCATGACTTAGCCTTTGTTTGTTTTAATTTCTTCCTTTTTATGTGATGTTTATGTAACCTGGTAGTATTTGTCTTTTGTTATAGTTACACAAAATGTATTTCTTTGTTATCTGTATTGTTCCTTACCTGACTGAAACAACTTTAAAAACTCGTTGTTTTAACCGTGTCACTTTCAGATTGGAGGCCCCTCCTTTTAATTTCTTCTTCTGTGGTATTGTCTTTAAATTGTTTGACCCCTTAGCCCCTCCCCTTTTGTCATGTCGTCCTGTGAGAGAGGTGTGTGCTGTTTATTTTTCATCTAAATACATTCAGTTTATTTATAGATCTACTAAGTTAATTGATGTTATCATCAACATTACAATATCTGGATCCATTCTGCATTTAAGTGAACCTACAATCGCAGAATAGCAGGAATTTTCTTGTTGTTCTCGTCAGAAATAAACCGAGAAACCAGAAATCCCGTGTCACGCCCTAATTTACAAATAAAACCAGCAGAAAAGATCCAGTTACATTTACATTGTTACTGTTATTTTGATGCATTTTGTGTGTATGTTCTTGCTCTATTCCTTTAGATTCAAGTAAAGAATTACATTAAGCTAGAAAAATACACTTGCCTTGACATGTCTGAAACAAATGCAACTTCTTTAAGAGTAAAAAATGAAATGTAGTCCCTGATTGTAAGAACAAATTCCTGTCTATTAACCTTTATGGTTGTACTAAGATAAGCTGCCATTATTTTAACCTCCCTTTCCTCTCACTGTGACAGTCTAATAGTGCTAGCCGAGATCCTCACTTGGGAAAAGACAAGAGTTTAATAAAAGGAGCCGACATTCAGATTTTATGACCATATAAGGCAACTTCACATTCCTGCCTCGACCATTTACAAGCTCTTAAACCGGGGCTTAGTACTTGCCAAAACACTGGGGAGGAATTCTTATCACGTTGAAGTAAGGGAGACGTTTACTTATTTTCTTTTGACTATATGACGGGAGTTATTGAACACATGATAAGCAGTGGAAGGAGGAGTGAGTGTAGGAAAAGGTTAATGCGATTAATGATGATGGAAAGAAGAGGAACCGACAGACACAAGTCAGGAATGAGATGTTTCCTTGGAAAGGCCTTCTGACCCTCACAGCTCTTTGGATCAAGTGGGAAAGTGTTTAGATAATGATACATATCTCACAGGCTGCAGATTTTCTCCCTAAAATGTTGATTTTAAATTAACCTTAACCTGCGTTTCTGCCGTAAACGTCGAACATCTCCTTCGCTCTTGTTAGCAGTGTTAATTTTACTAGTTGTGGCTCTTTTTGAAGACATGTTTATAATTTCTTTTCATGTTTTGAGGTCAGAGAGCTAATCAGTGTTCGCTTAAGGAAACTTTAAACATTAAGCTCCCTGCAGCTCTGTGCACACAGCCAGACATCTTCAGAGTCAGAGTGCTGTTTTGAGCGGCACGGTAAAATTTGCGTGTGTGATATTTTCCACTGTGCTGTTCAGCTCTGCCTGGCACTGAAATGGAATCCCCTCATTAAAACCAGATGACGAATCCCAACGCAAAAAAGCAGTAAGTGTATGTAGGGGTGTGTGGGTGGGTGTGTGTGTGTGTGTGTATGGGCGCAACTGAAATGTGTGCAGCGTGCAACCGCTGCCTGTTTGACCAAATACAAACCAGTACTGACAGATATTACACACCCACACACACACCCACGTACGCACACGGGCGGAGCATTTGTAATCCTATCATTAATGTGGTAAATCAAAGCTGAACATAACTTTTTTTAATTGATAGGTTGAGAAAGAGTAACAAGAAATTTCTCATAATTTTACATTTATGAACAATATGCAGCTAAACAAAAGTGTGTTTTTCTTGTCTTGGTTCTGCGGCGATGAAGTCAATTAAAAGAAAACAGAAACTGTGAAGTGTACACCTTCTAGGACAGCAATGATGTCTGTCCACCAGTATACATTCAGTTTCCATGGCAACCAACTGTTGCACAGACCAGTAAGAGGTTGTATCTTCTACTACTTCCTTCAGGGCCTCTGCCTTTAAATCTGGTATAAAGAGAATCCGGTCAGCTGGTCAGTACACTTTGGACACTCAAGAAGCTCAGGCACTCTTTTCTTTCTAAAAATGAAGGTGTGAGAAAACCACACAAAACAAACACATTAGCACTAAACCTTTCAAGGAAATTCTTGTAAAATCACTTAAAACGGCTTCTTTGCAATTTTTTTAAAGGGGCAGTATTGTGTGAATTCAACATTATTGAGCTTTACATCATTTTATAATGTTATTCCCTCATTAAACAAAATACCCAGAGTGTTGCCTTGATTTTTCCATTCATGTTTGAGAAATCCTTTAATCTCCCGTAGCAACCATTCAGCTGTGCTAAACGCCTGGTTCGACCTAGTGCTGCTTTCAAGCTGCAGTTTCAAAGCTCCTGAGCTTCAGCGCCTCAGAGCAGCCCTCCCCTGAGCCTCCCCCACTCAGCTCCTTCAGACTAGCCAGCAGCAATTGGCAAACACCTGGTGGAACTGTTCATCTGCTGAGCTCATTATAGGAGCTACTTCTCAGAGTGACACTGGTAAAAACATTAACGGGTTAACAGAGGAGCCATATTGTGATGACTTCCTGAAGACGGAGGTTCAGAAAGAGCAGGAGCTTCTTAAAGAGACAGAGGCCTAATTTTAAGGTGGTAAATGACAAAGTCAAATTTCTTTTAAGTCATTTGATATATGCAGCATTTTCACAAGAAATGGAAGTAAAGTTACTTGATAAAACGACACAATGTGCTTGAAAAATATATAATACTGCCCCATTAAATCAGAGTATGCTTTTAATAACTGTACAGTATTTTTTTCTTATGCTGTAAATTTGCTCTTACTAAGAATAGAAGATTGCAGTCTCTCCTTAAAAGCCGTGCCCATTGGCCAGCGTTCATGCACGCTGTCCGCCTGCTGCACAGATGTTACTCCTGGCTGTTGCTGTTTGTACAAACAGCATTAAAGCTTTCTCAACTCTCACACGTTACACAAGTAACAAACACTAAACACACCTCATGCAAATACATCCTGCTGTGTGTCAGTTGTTATTACAGCATGGAGTTTTTATGAAAGAGGCTTTAAGTTCAGTTTATATTTGTTCTGCAGTTTCATTCCTCTGACAAGTGTGTTACGCGCACAAAATAAACATGAAAAGCTGTTTTTATAAGGTCATGGTAGTGCAAGTTAAGTGCTATTATCTTTAAGTCCAATGTCTTCTCTGTTCTACAAAAATAAAATCTATTTTTATGTAAAGCAGCCTTCTGGATGTGCAAATAGAAATTAGTCATACACAGAAAGTAATGGTGCAGTCAGGACAACATGCTGTTCTGTTACAGTAAATGAAATATTGGATGTTGACATTTATTGTTTGAAAATAAATTGATGCATATAAAATCAAACCTGTATGCTCCGTTTTTTTCCTCTTTTGTTCTAATAGGAAAACGTTGTGTAATAACCAACCATTAAAAGTTTTTAAATCATCATTTTCAGAGTGCCCTTTAATTCAGAGAGAGCAACATGTCATCATGTCAAGCTGTAACCTTGAGCTGAGCGCTAAGTACCTCTGTGAGAATCCAGCTGCAGCATTTTCCAGTCTGCAGCCCAGAGAGGAGAAAAAGAAGGAAAAGAAGGAAGAGGAGGAGGAGGCGGAGGAGGAGGAGGGTTAACAATGGGAGGAAATGGAAACTTCTAATAAGAAATTTGGCTGAGCTTCACATGAAGCGTCAGTTCAGGTTTTGTTTCTGGAAACTTATTGACCTGAATAAGCTTTTTTGTAAACCACAGCATAAAACAAATTGTTGTCTCTTTGCTGTTTGTCTCAATAATCTCGACTTCTGTGAGGTTTAGATACAATGGCGTTTGAAAATAAAAAACTGACTAGCCTCTTTACAGATTTTTTAAATATTTTTTACTTTTGGGGTGAACTGGCAGCTGGGCGTTGTACATTAGAATTTTCTGCTAAAAATTACCATCTGCTCCATATGTTCTCCAGCTGAACAGAAACAAAACTGAAGTTTTGTTTTTGAAACAAAGAGGAATGTTCTAGACTCAACACACAGCTTCAGTTATTAGAGATGAAAACTAGAGATCAGGCTGAAATCTGGGAGTAATGATGAACTCTGACCTGGACTACCAGAGTCACAAAGACAGCTACAAAGTCGGCCTTCTACCACTTGAAGAACATTTCCAGGACTAAAAGACCAATGTCCCAACAAGACCTAGAAAAACTTATCCATGCATTTATCTTTAGTCACATTGATTACCGCAATTGTGTCTTCACAGATCTGCATAAAAAAATCAGACAGGGAGAAAGGTGGGGGAAATATTTAAAGGGAAAGAAGAAGTTACAAGGAGAAACAGAAGCATATAGAGAAGACAGAAGTCTGCTTCTACACCTGCAGGAAGACAGAAAAAAACAAAACCAACAAACCAGAGCAACAGCAACTTATGCAAACAGAATAATAACAATGAGCAGTATTCAAACACGTGTGGGTGTGAATGAGTCTGCAGCCTTGTACTTGATGCATTGAAGAACCATTTTCCTCATGTTGTGGGGACCAAAGCCTGATCCCCAAGAAAACTGCTGTTTTTGGGTTAGGGATTAGGTTTAGGATTGAGGTGTGAATGGAGTTTCGGTTGGGGGGGGGTTGAACGTGTGTGTGACCATTCAATATCAGGCATGGAGACCCATAGATCCAGTATGTCCCAGTCTTACCAGAGCTGATCTCTAAAACAAGATTCTGCACAGTAAAACAGCAATGAATTACAGAAGATAGAAACAGAAAATCTCCAATGAGGCTGTAAAACATGGCAGAGCTCACAGCTCAGATATGCACACTGACAGCATTTCCATCATGCCTAACTGAAGCAAATATTACCAGCTGCAAGATGGAAGCATCAACTGCCTTATCATTTAATGCAAACAGCAGCCAGGAGACCAAACAGTCTCTTGTTAGGTTTGGTGCATAACATATTAAAGTAACAGGCAGTACAGAAAAATCATTCTGCTTCTGGAAGCAGGTTGATGTTTTCTGCTTTTCATCCTTTGATCTGGAGAGTTTTTTTTAAAGTGGTCAATTTTGGGAATCTTTTCTCTTTGCGCCAACTTTTGTCAGTCACACCCTCATCTGACCACACTGAAACTCTGCCCTCCTCAGGACTGCTTGATGTCACTGTGGATGTGTTTGTGTAAAATATGTCTGCTGAGGTTTAGAGGGTCGCTACTGAGAAAGAAATAAGGAAAAAAGTTTTCCGTCATAAAATGTTTATGAAAGTGTTAGACAGGCATTTTCTCATGAAAAAATAAAAAAACATTCAAAATAGTTATCTAATAAAACATGCATTAAGCACCAAGCATGTCATTAGAATTTCATGTTCTTTTTATTTAAACTAAATCCATTTAATTTTGGTAAAATCTCAGCATAAAAGACTGTTTCTTGGGGTCTTTTAGCTTAGAAGAAATTAATCATCTCTTAAATGTACTTTCTTATAGTACAGTAGGAGAATCATAGAATTAGAGCAATCCTTTTCAATCAAAATGAAGAAATTTAGATATTCCTTTTAAAAATGTCTCATTGTAGTTTATCTGATTAGTAGTAAACTACTTTCTCTACGTCAAACTCTTATGTTTTTGTGTCCTTTACATTACGTGTAATCCTTTGTTCCTCCAAATCATTAAAAACAGAATTGAAAATAACCAGTGAAGAGAACAGTTTGTTTCATGTGGCTGAACAGATTTTTCAGCCACACGTCATTTTGTAGCACAATCAAGTAACTATGTTACCTTCAGTTGTTATAAAAATGATCGATATATCAAATATTATTTGACTTTGTAATTCAATGTCTGAAAATCAGGCTTACTTTACTATTTCTGAAACTCTGCCTTCAGGAAGTCGTCTCAACATGGCTCCTCGATTAAGCCTTAAAGTTTTCACCATAGTTTCAATGAGAAGCTTTAGATGTGCAGTCCCACCAGGTGTTTGCCAATTGCTGCTGGCTAGTCTGAAGGAGCAGAGAGAGGGAGTTCATCTTTACACTCACACTTTATTCTATTTTCACTTCCCTTCCATAACTCTTTATGAAAATCCCTACAAAGGCTTCAGTACTTCAACTATGTATTTTCCACACATTTAGTCATTTATGGATTTCCTCAAAATGAAAAAAAAACACATATTTGTGTTTTAAAACCAGAACTCCTGACTTTTGATTGCATACTTTCCATTTTAAAGAGAAAGCCTTACAAAGGTCAAGATGAGGAGCGACCGGGTTGGTGAGCCGCCTTCCTTCATGCAGCTTGTTTGGCTGAAATGGTGAACATGATCGCTCCTGTCGGCTGCTGGATCACAGCCTGCAATACCATGTTGGATTTATTATGACATTTCATAAAACTGAATCATTCCCACTCACTGGCTCTTTGCTTGGAGGGAAGATGTGGGTGGTGAGGTGTCTGGGCTCCAGAGGCATTCATAATGGTGGGGTATGGAGGTGTTTCTGCAGGATGGAGGTGTCTTCACGCAGGATGTCAGGAAGAAAGCTGGAAGCGTAAAGTTTGACTCTTCATTTAGTTCTTAGAGTCAAAAATTCTACTTTCTTATCATGCTTTTGTCTTTTTTTATGATCATTCCTTTTTATGAGTCACATTTAATGTTTCAGATCATTTAATGAATGTTAAAATCAGGTAAACACTTTTTAAACAATGGTTCCATTTATTAAAGGAACAAAATACTATTCCTACCAACTTGGTCTGATCTGAAAATAAAATAGCTCCCGTTGTTAAAATAGTAGTACAAAACAGGAACAAATTGAAGGAATTCATCAAAGTTTGACTTGTAAAAATCGCCAAAATCCCGCAAAATGGCCCACTTGATGTTTAGGACATACTGTAGCTCCAACAGGCTTCTTTTCTTGTCTATGTAAAAGAAGTCAGCCTAAACTGGCTTAGAAATGGCATCCATGGAAAAGGTAGAAAACAGTTACCCAGAAGAGCACAAAGGCTCAGTTCACATTTACCAAAAACAGCTTAGTGCTTCACAAGATATTCTTGGAAAATGTTTAGTGGACTGAGATGACAAAATGGAGGTCCACTTATGACATGGTGTATTTAAGGGAACAATCAATTCTGCTTTGTATCAATGAATTCAAGACAAAATCTCAACAGCAAGACAAAGAGCCAAAGCACACAAACAAGTCCACCTGTAACTGTAAATTTATGTTTTGGAATGGTCCAGTCAAAGTCTGGAGTGGGTGGGGCCAGTGGCCCCTACTGGGATGCCTGTGAGGCTCTTGGCACAACGTTTGGGTAGAAAATATGAGAACCGACGAAAACTCAAACAATAAATACATGACTGAGCTACCTATGGAAGAGTGGCCAAACATAAGAACATTATCTCAATTTGAGTTAATCTACTGTGGTTATGTGTGTGTGGGGGTGGGTGTGTGTGTGTGTGTGTGTGTGTGTGTGTGTGTGTGCGTGACCCCCAAGAGGAGTGAGCATGACAGATTGTAGGAAAAGGGAGAAGGCTGTAATTGGTGAAAGGAGGAGATGAGCAGATAAAGCAACAATGCTGCCCTATTTAGGAGCTTTTGTCTTTTCCCTGACATATTGAGTTGCACCTAAATCTTCACAAAAGACAAAGGATGGACTTAATCCTTACGTAAACCTAAACTCTTAAGAGATAAGTGGAGACACACAGTCTAATTTTCCAAAATGAAGTGATTAAACATTTACTGCTTCTACTGTATCTTCTCCCTGTGAGATCTGCTTGATGTCATTCTAGCTGGATTCGATTTCTGTGCAGTGTTTCAACAGCTCAGTGAAAATGGTTGGCTTTCTGAAACACCTGACTGACTGATTTCCTATTAGTGTTGATGTCAATGGTAAGGAAATTCTAATAATTCCATATATATTCCAAAACGTTGTTGATCACCTAGGATTTAATTATCATTTGACTTGAGGATAAGAATTTTGAAATAGTTTCATTCATTCATTAGCCATCCACTTTGTGCAATGCAGCTGCACCACACTTAGTCACAGCCTCTCAGCTAGTATCAATATCTGCTTTTGCATCAGCCATATAATTGCACAACTTTCTATATCAAGAATAAATTTGCTTAATAAATTAACAGGCCAATTTCTAAAAAAACAAAGCTTTGGCACTAGGATGAGGTGTTTTTATTAATCGTATCAAAATGGGTTTATCTCGCAAAACTGCAATGGAGACACTTATTTCACATCACATGATCAACCAGATGCTGTCATGAAAACAATAACAGGAAATGGTAGGAGGATGATGGCGTGACGTGTTTTTAATAACTCATTGTGTGAACAAGCTCTTTCATGTGTTACTTTAATTGAGTTTCTTATTTAACGGAAACACTGGAGTTGCAAAATTGCATTTTTTTGACATTAGCAAAATATTGAAAAAGTGTGCCAACGGTAGCTGCATTTCCATTGACCATAAAATTGTGCAGATTAGAATTACGAAAAGAAATTAGCTTTATGGAAACACTCCAATTTAAAAAAAAAAAAAACACATTCAATGAAAAGGTTTTTGGGCTTCGATGAGAGTTTTGTTTTTTGTGCTCAACAAGCGGATGTTAACAGAGAAGACAAAAAAAGATTACAGGAAGGGGATATTTTAATTGCATTTCTTATTTAATGGAAACAGCAATTGCAAAATTGTGTTTTCTCGACATTAGCGGAATATCGACAAAGTTTTGCAAACATTTTTAATGTTTAAACAAATGTAAACATTAAAAATACTTATTTTAAATAAGTATTTCTTAATACATTCATTTGAAGCTGAAGTTTGAGTCATCTGCCACTCCAAGGATGTTGTTACACATACGGGTTTCCCTTGTTTTTAATATTTACTAAGCAATAAACTGCAGCACATCTAAATCCAAGCATAAAAACTCGCCAGCATTTATTAGAAAAGTTTGTTAAACTGATATCACTGGCTAAACTCCAAACATTGAGATCTTTCTATAGTTTTTGCTCACCATGTCCTGCTTTGGTTGCGTAGTGATGTACTTACTGATGCTGTTGTTTGGCAGCAAGAAGGTTCTGGATTCAAATCCTGTCCTTTCTAGGTGTTCTTCCTTCCAAACAAGGAAAGATCACCATAATGTTCATAATGCATAAATGACTCAAACAACTGTGATAAAAATTTTCAGATTTACTCAATGTGGTTTGGGATCTTAGTAGAACTGGTGTGAAAAACAACTAATCTGAGTGTACTTCACTAATATTTTACCTGGTGATGGAAAACTCCACATACCAGCCTGAAAGTAGGCGGAGCCAAATTACTGTTCATAATGTTGTAGGAAATCTTGGGAACAAAAGGAAAAGAAAGGGAAAACATGTTCAGTAGCTCCCTGCAGGCCCTGCAGCAGATACCTGTACTAATGTTCAGTGTAACAGCAGCTGCTGCTCTCAGGTTTTACAGTTTTCTCGTGCCCAAGTCAACATGTTACCTCGACTTTCCTGCAAGATCTGGACTTCAACATAAACCCAGACAAACCTTGGGATTGGTTTTCTCAGTTCTCATGGCCGCTGTGCTGGGCTCCATGTCTAAAATCAGGAAAGACTTTACGTTTATTACTGCTGTTCCACAAGAAAATGAAAATTAAATAAAAAAAAAAAAAAGTACTAAATCCGTTCCAGATTAGCTTATCTCTCTTCATAAGAATCTGACTCACTGTTACCACACTGGCTAGGGTCTGCAGAGATGCTGGGATGACTTAGATTCTCCAAGTTGATTTGAGCATTTTTGTGATCCTACTGCAGAGATGCGGTCAGTGGGACCCTGCACAGGCTTTTTACCCTTTTACAAGGTTTCTATTTTTGTATGGTTTTGGGAACTGAAAGTCTGACGGGACCACCCCCAGCTTCGCCGTGAAAGGGTTAAGAAAACCTGGAGGATTATTTTGTTTTTCAAGGTTAAATCCAGGTTAAAAATGTTCCATTTTATGCAACCTCCAGAAACAATACAGCACCCGTCTCCACTTTAGATCATAAAGGTGGTTGAACAAATTCGCTTAGCATGATGCAAATTCCAGTTAAAGAGTCACAATGCAAATTAAACTGCAGCTCATTGACATTCATGCATAAAACAAATCACATGCAAATCTCGACAGTCACAAAAGCCTTTTCCCATATTCTAATCCTGCTAAGTTTGCAAAGATCAAAGCCAGCTCTTCTATTAGATCAAAACAGAGAGCGATGGTGAAAACAGTCAAACTTCCAGCAACATGGAGGCAGGACGACAACGAGGAATTACGACAGACTGAACTCAGGGCTGGTGAGGCGACTTGCTCTCATCAACCGACAGAGCTGTGGTTGAAAGAGGGGAAACAGCAGAGCACCTTTTAGGTGGCTGCTGTTTCAGACAATGGCCTCCTGAGAGATGGAGCTTCCTTGAATTGTACGCAGCTTCCACATTGTGACATTTTTTCCACCTCACCATCATGGTTGCTGCTACTGTTTCCAGTAAGGAAATGTCAACGCTCTCCCAGTTGTAACGTCAGGCTGCTGTCAAACTCAGTGCACGTTGATGCGTCAGAAAATGTGTTTTACATGGGTTTAAACGTGAAGAAACAACGCTCATTTGAGAGACATCAACTTCTATTGCAGCTAGATACTATGTCTCCTATGGCAGACTAATAATTTGTATGTTACATGTGTACTGAGACCATGTGTATAAAATTTCCAGGCATCTGGCAATGAAAGTTTAATGCTCTAAATAGAGCGCCCTCAAGTGGCCAGATGGTCCTGAGTGAAGTTGCACCATCCATCCTCCTCAAATTAGACCAAACTGGTGTGAAATTTTTGTGCAGTGAAAATTGTCATTTGTTCCGCTACCATTTTAAAGATATGAATAAATATTTTCATAGGTCAAACATCAACCAGTTAGTCCAAATTTGCAAGCAAATTTGTTACCAACCATGCTACTAATATTTCAGCTATACAAACATAGCACAATTAATTTCAGTCTTAAAAATTATAACGGCACAAATGAAAATTTTTGCTACACAAATGTAGCACAGTTGATTGACATCATGTTTCGTTTGGTTTTGAAAATGTGGACCGCCTTGTTTCATGAACTCTGGAAACAATATCCTTGAAATTATAGCAGCACAAATGAAAGTTGTTGCTGCACAAACATTTGACAACTTCACTCAGATGTCACATGGTTATTATAAATGAAGCAGGTCGGGTTAGCATTGGTTGGACAGTCTTTTGGGCATACGAAGCTGAGTGAATATTCATCAGTAAAGATAGAAAGTCTGCATAGTATAGAATGAGCTAAAGTACTGGTATTTTTGGCTAGTTGCTGTGACATTTAAACAGCTCTTGGATTAGTTTTACATCAGTGGTGCATATGTGTATAAATGGCAATAGTGGCAAATTCTCTTGTAAACCAAATGATAAAGTATCCCTTATATAGACCTGTGTATACACTGAAAAGGCAAGAAATATATTGTAATGTCAGGGGCATGTTAGCGGTTAAGGATGATTAAAAATAAATCAAACTTTGTGGGCCATTCTTCAACTGAGCACGGGGAAAATGTATGCTTACAGAAAAACTACTGTCTGAAATGTGCCGATTGCCTGTTATGAGTCTAAGTTTGCCGTAAATCTTAGAATAATGAGTCCTCTGATGTAAAAAGTTATAATGGAAAATCCTTGCTGATTTTATTTTGGATAAAACATTAATCAATAAAGATTGTATTCAACTTAGCAAAGGGCCTGCTTTAGTATCTGAAGGTTCACTGGAATTTTGAATCCCACATGAGACTACTGCAGTCATACCACAAGGAGCCATAAAAATGTCCGAGTCAAAAGGAGTATTAAAAAAAATCCTTAAAGTTTCTATGATTTCCTTAGAATGTTCTTTTCTGTTAGATTCTCAGTATGTGATTCAGAAAAAATCTCTCTTCAAACTGTTGAGGTGAGGGCTGTTTGCAGTCAGTTGAAGCTACACCTTGCCAGCCTCCCTGGCAAGGTCTATTCAGGGGTCCTGGAGAGGAGGGTCCGTCGGATAGTCGAACCTCGGATTCAGGAAGAGCAGTGTGGTTTTCGTCCTGGTCGTGGAACACTGGACCAGCTCTACACCCTCGGCAGGGTCCTGGAGGGTGCATGGGAGTTCGCCCAACCAGTCTACATGTGTTTTGTGGACTTGGAGAAGGCGTTCGACCGTGTCCCTCGGGGAGCCCTGTGGGGGGTTCTCCGGGAGTATGGGGTACCGGGCCCTTTGATACGGGCTGTCAGGTCCCTGTATGACCGGTGTCAGAGTCTGGTCCGCATTGCCGGCAGTAAGTCGGGCTCGTTTCCGGTGAGAGTTGGACTCCGCCAGGGCTGCCCTTTGTCACCGATTCTGTTCATCACTTTCATGGACAGAATTTCTAGGCGCAGCCAAGGTGTTGAGGGGATCCGATTTGGTGGCCTTAGGATCTCGTCTCTGCTTTTTGCAGACGATGTGGTCCTTCTGGCTTCATCAGATCGTGATCTGCAGCTCTCGCTGGAGCGGTTCGCAGCCGAGTGTGAAGCGGCCGGGATGGGGATCAGTGCCTCCAAATCCGAGGCCATGGTCTTGAGCCAGAAAAGGGTAGAGTGCCTTCTCCAGGTCAGGGGGGGTGTCCTGCCCCAAGTGGAGGAGTTTAAGTATCTCGGGATCTTGTTCACGAATGGGGGAAGAAGGGAGCGGGAGATCGACAGGCGGATTGGTGCAGCGTCTGCCGTTAAGCGGGCGCTGTACCGGTCCATCGTGGTGAAGAGAGAGCTGAGCCAAAAAGCGAAGCTCTCGATTTACCGGTCGATCTACGTTCCCACCCTCATCTATGGTCATGAGCTTTGGGTCATGACCGAAAGAACGAGATCGCGGATACAAGCGGCCGAAATGGGTTTCCTCCGTAGGGTGGCTGGGCTCTCCCTTAGAGATAGGGTGAGAAGCTCAGTCATCCGGGAGGGACTCAGAGTAGAGCCGCTGCTCCTTCACATCGAGAGGAGTCAGTTGAGGTGGCTCGGGCATCTGGTCAGGATGCCTCCTGGACGCCCCCCTGGTGAAGTGTTCCGGGCACGTCCCACCGGGAGGAGGCCCCGGGGAAGACCCAGGACACACTGGAGGGACCATTTCTCTCGGCTGGCCTGGGAACGCCTCGAGATTCCCCCTTGAAGAGCTGGAAGAAGTGGCCGGGGAGAGAGAAGTCTGGGCCTCTCTTCTGAAGCTGCTACCCCCGCGACCCGACCTCGGATAAGCGGAAGAAGATGGATGGATGGATGGATGAAGCTACAGGATACATACATTTATGTTACTTTTATTCTAAGAATAAAACAAATAAACAATGAAACATCTGCACAATGTGGAGTGCTACAGTGAGGAGCAGAGTGTGGGATGAGACAGCAGACAGGTGTTAAATCAATTCTGCAGTGTTTTTTATAAACCACATTATCATGTACAATGAGTGACAAAGAACACATGTTACATGTGCACTCTAAATCAAATGTGGCAGTTCAGCTATGCTTAGAGCCAGAACATGATGCTATTGTCTACATTTTGACCACTTTCAGAGTTGGGAAGATAAGGTAAAGTCAAAGTATGTAATGAACAGCTGGTGGCTTAGAAGTTGAATATGTCAAAATATGTGCACGACTTTAGTTAAAAGTAAAAATTGTAAACAAAATCAGTGCAAGTCAACCCTGACCCCTTACCCTTACTTGAAGACACTCCTGCAGTAGCTTTCTATATTAAAGGGAACAGCCACACTAACATGCTAACCCAACTACAAGCCATCACTGTCCACTGTTGTTCTCTCTGCTCTGGAAGACAGATAGGACAGACTATGTCATGACTTTCTTCTTGCACTCCACGGAGCAGAACAGGCAGTTCTTCACTGCCATAAAGCGCTGGCCAATCAGGCACTTGGTGCAACCAGAGCACTTGAAGCAGTCCGGCTCAGCGTGCCAGTGGTGCTCGCCGTAGGAAACTCTCTGAGCCTCAGGCTCCACCGCCTTCTGACATGAGGCACATCTCTGGGAAGAGGAAGGACATCATGACGTCAAATCCAGTCCTCCTCCTTCAATATTTCACATATTTGGTCAGATCACTAAGTCACATGCACAGGACCCATCCTAATGTTTACAAATGAGTAGGCCTGTCACAATAGCAAATATTGCTGAGCGATTAATTGTCTCAAAAAATTATTGCGATAAACGATAATATTGTCTGAAGACCTTTTTACACTGATTTAATGGAAATGATGTAATAATGCATGTGATTTCCTGCCAAAGATAGATACACTTTATTTTCAAAAGAATATTTAACACTGGAACTGATAAACTAAATAAACAAAACAACCAAAAACAAAATGGATTCTCAGTCTCCATTAACAAAAAACTCACTTGGAAAAAAAAAACTAAACAACATAAAGCCAAAGTGGAAATAAATACTGCATTCAACCAAAAGATTATGAAGTCTGTAAACTATGTTGCCCTTCAGTAATAATTAGATTTAAATAGAGAAAATGGGCACATCGACTACCTGATGCAATAGTTCACACTACATGATTTTTTGCTCCTATTTTTCCACATACAACAATCTTAAAACGTTGATCTTTCTAAGATTGTGTGGTGTGTTATGGTAGATCATCGTTGCCGCTCCGGTCCAAATCAGGGGTTTTTCCCGACTGGCAGCTTTAACTACACCTGTTGAATGTAACAGGTAGCCAATCAGAAAGCTCGGATTCTCCTCCGTGTTTTCTGAGGGGAAATTACATCGGGGAATCCCAAACAGCTGACACAGCGCAACCCGAAGTCCAGCGGACGTGGAAACAACATTAATGTTTATTCAACATGCAAAGAATATAGAAATGACAAGAGGAAGAGTTGGAGCGAAATTGCTACCGCAGTTGATAAACCCGGTAACTTTTCAGCTGTTCTTCGTTAACGTGACATAAATAGGTTCTAATGATTTTCATTCAGTCAGGACTTTACGCTGACACTAGCCACATGCATTGCAGGTAGATTGTAGTAAAGCATTGATTAATGTCTGGTTTTAAAATTAGTTCACTGGACTTGTAGCCATTATTTTGTGCCCATTGTTGGACACCACACAGCAGGAACGAACCCGATCGAACCGTTATACCTAGGATTTCTGTCGGCTAATGTGTGATCTGTCAGGTTTTGAAAATGGGCCGACAATCAGCCGACAGCTCTAAGATCGTGTAGTGTGCGCTGGGCATTACACTAAGGAAATGAGGAAGGGAGGGTCAGAGGAGAGCACCGGAGTTCAGCTTTTTTTCATTCGGTGTCATTAACAGAAAGAGAAAAAGGCCGGAAGAGACGATAATGCCGATAATTGAAATGACGTCGATAGTTTTAATTTATCGTACGATTAATCGATTTATCGTTTATCGTGACAGGCCTACAAATGAGTATCACATGGAAGCGTATATACACGGATAGCAGCGTTAGTGGGGATTTAATCAGTTATTACTGTATGCACAGTCATACAAAGAGAGTTTTAAAGTTGATTCCTTCTTTGCAGAAGAGTTTTTAAAAAGTACTGCAATCATTATGTTACCATTAATAGTAATAATATCTTCCAGCTGGCAGTAAGAGGTAATTCCAGCTTTACCTTCAATATTTTAACAGTATATAAAATAATATGTGTTGTCCAGTAACATAAAATCAACTAAATTCTGTTTAGATCATGCAATATACCCATTTCTAAAAGCCACTCTTCTGATTTGCTGAAGTGAATAAGACCCAAACAAATCAGTCGAAACCTCAGAGCTTTCATTCTGCTGAACTTGGGTTCTGATGTGGGAACAGCTACAATGGCAGCAGAAAGCATGAGGTCTGTTTGGTTCATTAAACTGCAATATACTTTAACATCTTCCTGTTTCTGTTGGTGCTAAAAGCACAGTGTTGATGTTGTTTTCATGGTGCATGATCTTTCCTTTAATAAACACTTTCATTGATTTTCTATTTCAACTGCCTTATACATTAATGATTTACACATAAAACCTTTACAGGTGACCAAATTTGTAAACAAAATGTCAAACAGTAGAAATACAAATTGAAAGCTTCGTGAAGGTCAAATAAACATCCTAAAGACATGATTTTATTTAAATCCCAACTAAAACTGCACCTGACTGGAACCACCATAATGGATTGTCTATTTTAAACATCAACATGCTTCATAAAGCACTTTCACTTCAGTAACATTTATTTGTAGTCAAAGGTTTTTAGATTTAATTGTTGAACTAAAACAAAGTTTACACAAAGACTCTTATTTTATGCTCCTTAAAAGCAATCTGAATCAAAAGATCAAAAATCAAAGAAAAGCAGAGACTGGTATCCACCAAGAAAAACCTGACTGGTTCATTGTAGATTTTTATATATTATTTACCCATCACATATTTGCGTTATCTCGTTTAACACATTCTAGTTCTTGGAATGGCCATTCATGGAGTAGGATCTCCAGATTAAATAATTACATTTATTTAAAGGGACAGTATTATGTGTTTTCCAGCCATATAGTGCCATTTTATAGCTCAAACAAGTTAACTTCACTTGTTATAAAAATGTTATGTATATCAAATTATGACTTAAAAGACATCTGATTTCGTAATTTATCATCTTAAATTGGGCTTTTGTCTCAGGTCCAGTTTCTTTCTGAACCGGTGCCTTTGGGACTCTATTGACCCTTTAACAACGTTTTTACCAGCGTTTCACTGACAAGTAGCTCCTATAATGAGCTCAGCAGATGCTCAATTCCAACAGGTGTTTGCTAACTACTGCTGGCTAATCTGAAGGAGCTGAGTGGAGGAGTAGTGGGGGAGGGGAGGCTCTATGAGGTGGAAGTTTGGAAGCTGGAGCTCTGAGGAGGAGCTGAGTCTCAAAGGCAGAGCTAGATCCAAGCAGGCATTTTGCACAGCTGAATGGTTGCCATGGAGATTAGATGATTTTTCAAACACGCATGAAAGAATCAAGGCAACACCCCAGGTATATTTATGATGTCGGAATAACATTATAACATGATGTAAAGCTAAAAAAAGTCTATTCTACATAATACTGCCCCTTTAAATAAATATTTGATGTAAATGTTACAGCCGGTTAAAAGATTTATAAAGCAATATTTTAGTCACAAAGAGAGAGATTGGAGTCATTTAAAGATAGTAGAAAGACTATGAATATGGCTCCACTTAGACTAGCTGTTACCTCTGGTCTCTATTACAAATCAATTTTATTTAATTAACCATCTGATATAGATAATGTCTCCAAATAACCCACCATAAAAAACACAAAACATGTTCCGAAGTCCTGCAGTGGATTGTTAGAGCAGCCATTGACTAAAACTTCCCAGAATTCCCCAGGTCTCTGTGTGTGCATGTGTGTGTTCCAGGTTAAAAATGACAACTTCTTCTGGAACAAAGTCAGGATGCCAGACTCACCACAGCGTAGTTTTTCATGTAGCAGGGCTTGCAGATGGGCTTGTCGTTCTCCATCACATATGTCTCTCCAGCCAGGATGCAGTCACAGTCGAAACAGCAGAAATGCTTCAGATGCCAGTTCTGTCCCTCCGCCTGAGTGTATTCATTACTGAAGATCAGCTGTGGACACACGCACACAGGTGTCAACTCCTTTTTAAGCAAACATGTACGTTTCCAATCTAAGAGCGACTGGTTGTCATCACCTCATCACAGCCGCCACATCGGGGCTTCTCGCTGTCTCCATAGTGACGTCCGCAGTACATCTTGCCTTTCTTCCAGAAGTAAATCATGTCTACCAGAAGTTCACTGCAGGTGCAGCACACAAAGCACGCCGGGTGCCACAGTTTGTCATAGCCGGCCCGCTCGGCATAGACGGCCGGCTCGCCCAGCAGCATGGGTTTCTTACAGTGATGGCACGACTTGAAAAGGAAAAGAGAAAAACGGTTGTCAACTTAATTGAGCTTCCTAACAACCTAAAGTCAGTGTTATTTTTGTGGATGAAAACATTCTATTTTCATCAATGACCTTTTACTATGTTAAAGAAAAAACAGACAAAAACATCACAAAATGACTGACATTTTACCCCAGAAAATTAATCAATCAAATCAGATTTAATTCTAGTGTTTCTCTTTGAGGCTGGGACAAGGTGTAAAAATAGATTAGACTTACTCTTCCTATCTATGAGTTTTGGCTTTTAACAAAAAAGTCTATACAAATAAAACTTGTAAAGATGAATAAGCCTATTTAATTCAAAACGTAGCTTTAGTTCACCTAACAAATCGTTTAACTTGGTGAAAAGAAGTGCATTTCCTTAAAGATGTAAGAAGTCAAACAGGCAGTCCTGCTTGACTTAATTAGTTAGTCAACTATAACTTGAATAAATCTAAAAATATTACACAATGAAGAAACATGGAAAAATCTGACTTATTTAGGGTTCAGGTCAAAATGAATAAATTCAGGCTATTAAAAGGAGACAGAAAACACTTTAAAAATAATCTCATGATCCTGTAGAGCAGCAATGACAAGTTGTTTAACCAAAACTGTCTAATTAAAAGATCTCCTCAACCACTTTTTATTTAATCAGAAACTGAAAGCTAAAAACACGGTTAATAAAAGACAAACACCTTGTGCTTAAAAATATTTCCATCTGCATCATCTGACTAGGGAGGGTCATATTTGAACCTTTCTTGAATTCTGATCAAACAAAATCATTCTTTGGCCACAAATGGCCCACAGACCACTCCTTGGACATCCCTCTACAATGTGTTTACATCCAGAAAAAATAAATAGATTTTTTAAAAAAAAAGGAAACATGCTTATTCTGATCAATACCGCTATGACTGTGTCATCTAAACCTTTTGCTTCTTATGAGTGCAGCAGTAAAATGAGCACAAACTGCACAGCTGAGTTTGTGGAACCATGCGGCTCTGACTGACTGTCCATGATGATGCTGGGACTGCTGGGAAGGCTGTCACAGGGAGAGTCACGGCTCCCCCTATTGTCCGATATGGGAATAACATCAGCATTCTCTAGAACTACATGTACTGATCACACTGTGGAAAAACTGTGCAAATGTAAGCTTGTATTGATTTTATCGATTAGGATTTTATGTGTACAATCATAATTCTGAAAGCTTTCATTTTCAAAGTCAGTTGGATTGAAGGTGTGAGAAGAAACACAAAACCATCACAATGTAAAACAGAATATATGATACGAGTATTAATTCAAGAGTCATAAATTGCTGAAATACAACAGCTGCTAGCAGCAATAGTAATAATAATAATATATTCTTGTTTAAGATAAAGTGGCCACATGATAAAATCTCAAAGTGATAGTTTTACACCACTGTATTCTATCCAAAAATAGTTATTTAACTTCTGTGTATTTTTTTATTTATGCAAAATTTAATTTTAAAAATGTACACATTTTACATCAACATATGTTTTGTGTTATAATACTTAAAACAAGTTGTAGCAAAAACTACATTGATTAAACTTAAGTGTTTTTTTGTTTTGTTCTGTTTTTTTAAACCAAAATGCCCATTATAGAGCATTTACATTTGGAAATCATAACATTCTGAATTTGACTGGCAAGACTTTGTTTCATGCCATATAACAAGCATCTTTCAGCCATAAGATGAAAGGTTAGTCAAAAGACCAAAGTAAGCCTTTAAAAAGAATTTATAGAAAATATTTTTACCTTGGATAATTTGAGGTATGACTGAGCCTGCCACAATACGCAATAAATTAATTAATTGTATGACAAATAAAAACAAAATCAGTCATTTCTATTTTCATAATTTACAGTTTTTCTCTTTTTCTACCAAAAACTGGAAGATAAAAGTTTTCAGTCTGCTGTCTAGGTCTCAAATAGACCCTTTTTAATGGACAATTTTTTTTTTTTTTTTTTTTTTACAGACTTCAGAGATTTTCTTGTTTCTACTGTTTTGTTTTTTTATTTTTGATATTTAGAATGACTTCCAGTTCCAGAGTTACTTGTTAATTAAAATGTAAAGTTTATTGATCTTTCAGAATATTTTCTTGTATTATACCGTTACGTTACTTGAAAATTGTCTCAAAACAACATTATTGTTTATCAGAATAACGTCTGGGACAATTTATCACCCAGGTAATTTATTACCGTAACAGGTGTAGGAATGACACTGCTGTATAACTAAGGAAAATTTTAAAAAACTAATTCCTTACAAAGTTCTTCTGTGGCAGTCCGGCGTTGATGGCTCCAGCAGTGGCAGCGGTACCCAGGGACCCTCCGGCTGGTCCCAGACCAGCAGACTGATCAGTCCCTGACCCTGGAGTGTATCCAGATCCAGATCCTGCTCCAGCTCCGAGTCCTGCAGGTCCAAATCTACTAACACCAGAACCTGCAAGAACTGGTCCAGAATTGGCACCACCAGCTCCAAGACCTGGTACGTTTCCAGCCCCTCCAACACCAGCTGCTACGGGACCAAACCCAGCCCTCCCAGGTGTACCTCCAGAACCAGCAGCTGCTGCACCCGTTCCACCTGCCTGAATCTGAGCCACCTCCTCAGGCAGCAGGACATCTCCGACGCCCAACGCCTCGTCCTTGCATTTACGGACATACTGCTGCATCTGCTTCACCTCCGCAGGGCTCAGCTCGTGGCACTTGGACGGGTCCTGGTCATGCTCAGGCAGCTGGCGATCCATCTGCTGCCGGCGGTAAGCGGCCCCCTGCGTCCCGGCAACTGGACGTTTCTCAGGTGGGAGCAGTTCAATGTAGCGCACCGCCTGATGGAGGGGAGAGAATTCAAATCTAGTTCAAGTTCAAAATGTTTAAAGAGGGACGATTAGAAGACAGAGCTGGGGGAAGAAATCAAAGAAGCAATCAGAGAGACTCTACAAAAACTGTTCTGCCTTGCAGCCCACAGAAAACCACAACATGGCTCTTTCAGATTCAACTTTAGACTAAACAAAGACTACAGGAGTAAAAACTGAGTAGGAATCATTAGAACAGCCATTACATTTTAGATAAATATTTTTAAAATATTTGTAAATAACACATTTACAGACATAAATAGAGCAAAACATTTAGGATCCAAAGTAGAAAGAGGTGATTTTGAAAAAACATAAGAAATTTACACATAGAGCAAAAACATAAAATAAACAGACCCTGCATAGGGGAAACACTGTTTATTGAGAATAGTAAAATGTATTTGAAGTAGGGCTGTTGTAAACAAATATTTTAGTAATAGAGTAATCTATCAATTATTCTTACGATTAGTTGAGTAATCAGTTAAAAATGATCAAATAAAACATTGGTAAAACTAACATAACATCAGTATTACTATCACATATCAACATCAGTCCAATATTTCATATTTGAGCTTCCCTAACAATAACTTTTCTGTAGTTTAGAAAATTAACCTGTAACAATAATAGCTCACTTTCTAAGTTAACCTGAAGAAACGTTACACAAAAATCAGAAATTATATTCAATTTAATAATAAAGAGGCAGGCTCACAAATAAGCTTATTAAAACATTTTCTATGTTCAGCTTTTGGTTTCTGTATCCATATTTAGTGAGTTTAATAGATGAACTCTCACCTTGCCCAGACATATATAGCTTTTGTGTTCATGTTAGCGACGGGATTTGACACCTTTGTTCGTCACACTCAGAAACTCATCTACCAGCTATGTACTGTCACGATGCACTCCAGACCGCCACCCATTTGTTCAGATCGGAATGATATGAAATACATTTTCCGGTTCGTCTGTAAGACTACACTTACGTTAATCATCTAATGCTCAGCTGCCTGCAGTGTTCAGTCTATCAGCTCACCTGTATAAATACACCTTCATCGCTCGCAGTTTGCTCTGAACTGCCACCAGGCAGCAGCTCTGGGAGGAGAAAAGCTGCCGTACTCCAGGCATCGCGCCAGTCATTTTAAGGATGCTTATTGGTCCCCCAAAAACGATGAAGACCCGGACATTATCATGAATCAATAAAATTCTCCCAGGCTGAACTTGAAAACTGGACATTGTGCTGCTAACACTTAGCTTTCGTCAATAACTCAGGCGGAAGTGAGAGCGCTGTGCAAAGCAAAGTGATAACCCGGCCGGAACTCAGTACAGTAAATAATAAAATATAACTTAATAAAGCTTCGAGGCAGATAATTTTCCTCGAGGAATTTTAATAATCGAGGTACTCGAATCACTCAAGGAATCGTTTCAGCCCTACCTTGAACGACTGATTAGAAATTCAAATTCAATTTTTAAGGACATGGTTAGGCCTGTCATGATAAAGATTTTGCTGAGCGATTAATTGTCTCAAAGAATTATTGCGATAAACGATAATATTGTTTGAAGACCTTTTTACACTGATTTAATGGAAATGACGTAATAATGCATGTGATTTCCTGCCAAAGATAGATACACTTTATTTTCAAAAGAATATTTAACACTGGAACTGATAAACAAAATAAACAAAACAACCAAAAACAAAATGGATTCTCAGTCTCCATGAACAAAAAATGTACTTGATAAAAACTAAACAACATAAAGCCAAAGTGGAAATAAATACTGCATTCAACCAAAAGAGTGCAGATTATGAAGTCTGTATATTATGTTGCCCTTCAGTAATAATTAGATTTAAATAGAGAAAATGGGCACATCGACTACCTGATGCAATAGTTCACACTACATGATTTTTTGCTCCTATTTTTCCACATACAACAATCTTAAAACGTTGATCTTTCTAAGATTGTGTGGTGTGTTATGGTAGATCATCGTTGCGGGGGTTTTTCCCGACTGGGAGCTTAAAGCAGCCTGTTGAATGTAACAGGTAGCCAATCAGAAAGCTCGGATTCTCCTCCGTGTTTTCTGAGGGGAAATTACATCGGGGAATCCCAACCAGCTGACACGGCGCAACCCGAAGTCCAGCGGACGTGGAAACAACATTAATGTTTATTCAACATGCAAAGAATATAGAAATGACAAGAGGAGGAATTGGAGCGAAATTGTTACCGCAGTTGATAAACCCGGTAACTTTTCAGCTGTTCTTCGTTAACGTGACATAAATAGGTTCTAATGATTTTCATTCAGTCAGGACTTTACGCTGACACTAGCCACATGCATTGCAGGTAGATTGTAGTAAAGCATTGATTAATGCCTGGTTTTAAAATTAGTTCACTGGACTTGTAGCCATTATTTTGTGCCCATTGTTGGACACCACACAGCAGGAACGAACCCGATCGAACCGTTATACCTAGGATTTCTGTCGGCTAATGTGTGATCTGTCAGGTTTTGAAAATGGGCCGACAATCGGCTGACAGCTCTAAGATCGTGTCGTGTGCGCTGGGTTTACACTAAGGAAATGAGGAAGGGAGGAGTCAGTGGAGAGCACCGGAGTTCAGCTTTTTTTCATTCGGTGTCATTAACAGAAAGAGAAAAAGGCCGGAAGAGACGATAATGCCGATTATTGAAATTACGTCGATAGTTTTAATTTATCGTACGATTAATCGATTTATCGTTTATCGCGACAGGCCTAGACATGATTCAATTCTGAAACAGTTTCTAATTCAAAAACTAATTTTTCTATTCAAACAGCCGAGAGATTCTGTTTAAATTATGAGACTGACGTTAGGAAAAAGACAGTGCATTTATTGACACAGCATTTACTGAAGACAATTCTATAAAGTTTCATACATTATCAAATTCCTAATTTTTACTAACAAAAATAAATTTGTGCATAAAATTCTTTAACTGAAATTATTAGTATCACATTAGCTTAGCTGCCTGGCTTTTCTTAAAATAAAAAATGTAAACGAAATATTCAAAATACAAGTGTACAAAAAAAATTATGCTGACTAAAATAATTTTTTGAGCATTTTGATTTGATTCAGAATTCCCAGAACTAGGAATTGTGATCCGTCATAAAACTGAATTTATTCATCTCCTCAAAAACTGTAGTGAAAGAAGCAAAGTAGTACCTAAAGAGACCAGAGAGTGTCGCTGTTGTGCTGTAAAAGTTAAAATCCGAACCAACCCTACAAACCAAAAACACCAATTAAAAAAATCCCTCCAAGTCTGGCTCTGACATGGTGTAACCACTACTAACTTTCCATGGTGTTGCTCAAAATGAAATGACACTTCATTTGATTTCAAATGGAATACAGTACCTCCAAGCCAGATGAAGACAGGACAGTTTAATGAGGAACTTCTTTATTTACCGCTTTGAGTAAAATCTGGTCTGCAAACCATTTTAGAATAGCTAGATGGATTATTTGCTGTATTTGAGGAGATTTCCTATCTTTTTGAAGAATGGTGGATAAACCCTATTAAGGGTGAGTGCAAAAGAGGAACCTTTGGTTGGATCCTCCAGGCAGCTTCGAGCCAAAATCGAGATGGACAAAGAACTCTGCAGCTGAAGAAGAGCCGGGGCCAAAGAGCCGAAGACTGTCCAGCGCATAGGGACCAACCCGTCAGCCCCGCAACATGTGGTTTCAAATCGCACTTCTCTCATCAGCTGGGTTCAGACGGACGGAGTATGGCATATGTCTGAAATAGAAAGTCTTCACACATCATCATCAGGCCAGGTCTGGGGTTCGAAACGCCATACTCGTCCGTCTCTCTCAAAGATCCCCTTTTTAGTTCTCAGTGTCAGCAGTAGGGAAAGATAGACTAGATGATTGATTTTACTTGTTTGATTATTTCTGCTACTGAATTAGAGTACTGGGGTTTTCGACCTCTCCCCAGACTTACTGAAACAGGGCCAAAAGGCCCTGAGTCCAAACCGACGACTCTGATGGCTCAAATTAGCATTCTTCTTCAATTGTAAATGTGGCCGTTGACCGTCAGGCCAGAAGGTAGGAGTGTGAATAGTCCATGTTGGGGGTGGGTATCTATGATACCTACAACTAGTCAGTTTAGTTTTGAAGCATACATGAAGTGTTTTTGGAGAGATGTGACCTTTTGCAGCTGATCCATGATGTTGTGCTGCATTATCCAGGTCATTTTGCCAAATGTACATAGAGTTTGCAAAACATACAATCTGTTTCAAGAAATATGCAAAGGTTTTTCTAAAAGAAATTAGTAATGTTTTTCTTTTAAATAAAGCTAAGTGGGTTTAAAATGACAGTTTAGAAATAAACTAACCAAATTAATTGTGTTGATCCACTTCAAAAAAATCATGCAAAAAGTGTAAGCAAAAGAAATCTGGGAGACTTTGCACATGCAAATTTGCATGCAGCCTTTTGTGCTGTGGAGGATAAATAGGTGACTGCTTCACCTATTTAGTTCACAAGAACTAATGGCATCACCCTCAGCACAGGTTCCCCTCAGGGCTGCGTCCTGAGCCCTCTGCTGTTCACTCTGATGACACACGACTGCGTCCCCAGGTTCGCCACCAACCACATCGTGAAGTTCGCGGACGACACAACGGTGGTGGGCCTCATCAGAGACGACAACGACCTGGACTACAGAGAGGAGGTGGAGCAGCTGGTGGACTGGTGCAGAGACAACAGCCTGATCCTGAACGTTGACAAGACGAAGGAGATGATCGTCGACTTCAGGAAGAACCGGCCCAGCCACGCTCCACTGCTCATCAACAGCTTGGCTGTGGAGGTGGTCAGCAGCACCAAATTCCTGGGGGTGCACATCACTAACGACCTCACCTGGACTGTGAACACCACGTCTCTGGTCAAGAGGGCACAGAAACGCTTGTATTTCCTGCGGAGGATGAGAAGAGCACACCTGCCCCCGCCCATCCTCAAGACGTTCTACAGAAGCACCATAGAGAGCATTCTGACCAGCTGCCTCTCTGTGTGGTGTGGAGGCTGCAGCGCCTCCGACTGGAAGAACGTGAGGAGAGTGGTGCGGACAGCAGAGAGGATCATCGGGGCCCCCTTTCCCTCCATTCAGGACATTTCATCCCAGAGCTGCGTGTCCCGAGGCCGAAACATCATCAGTGACCCCTCATGGACTGTTCTCCCTGCTGCCCTCTGGAAAGAGGTTCCGCAGCATCCGGTGCAGGACCACCAGGTTCCGAAACAGCTTTTTCCCACTTGCCATCAGACTGCTGAACTCTTAACTGGACTGCACTTAAAATCTGGTCTCCACTTTATACCTTGCACATGTACAGAGCTAAATAACTTATATTTTACTGTCATTAAGGCACTTTATATTCTATATTTATATCCATATTTTATACTGTATTTTATTTTACTCACAACATTGGAACCTCAAACATTGTCCTGAGCCGTATGCAACGAAATTTCGTTCTGTATACACCGTGTGCATGCAAAATGATAACAAAGTCAGTCTAAGTCGAAGTCTAAGTCTAAGGAACAATTGTGCAACTGTGAGATGCGTTGAGGCCATTACCAGGGTACTTATAAGGTAATGGCCTTATTTACAGAACAAAAGCACCTGCTAGATAAAATCCTTCAGGTCAGTTGGCCCATCTCTAGACTGCATAGGTAGAAAGGCCATTTGGCATTTCTCTAGTACTTCCAGTGTTAAGCTGTACTGACCCTTGCAAAAAAGACCTTACTAATAAAATAT
Organism: Xiphophorus couchianus; assembly: GCF_001444195.1. Taxonomy (NCBI): domain Eukaryota; kingdom Metazoa; phylum Chordata; class Actinopteri; order Cyprinodontiformes; family Poeciliidae; genus Xiphophorus; species Xiphophorus couchianus. Next base: position 35,371,565 of record NC_040231.1, read on the forward strand.
TGAACATAAAGAAAATCTAAAAGATGTTATGGACATTCAATTAATAAGTCACCCCAAAGTTTTTTGATGGTTGTAAAATAGCTATGATGTTTGATTCTGGGGAGTTAGTTTGCTTTTAGCCCAAACTATATGTAAAACATCATCCTTGGGACTCGCCCGAGTCACTAAAACCAACCTGGTTCAGTAACAAGTGCAAGTTGTAATAAAGTGAAAGAGCGACCATTAACAGGTGTGCTCTGTGAAACTAGTTGACTGTGAATTAGCTCAGTCTGGCTAATTCACAGGGGGAAGAAGGGTGGAGCATCTGGATGGAGGTCATCAGAAACCAGGCGAATCGTTTCTCAACACCAGCTTTAAACAGAGTTTACTTCAGTTCTGGACAGGGTAAATCCCAGCAGATTTAGGAAACTCAATTAATCCATTAGATGGAGAGCTGGAAGCACATCTACCCTCTCAGAAGAGGAAGTAGAGAGTTAGGGAGTAGAGAGAGTAGGGGGGGTGTTGTGCAGCAACAGTTCACATTTCTTTAGAGGCCAATAGAAAGACTTTTCAGAAACTGACCCCCTAAATCTAAACAGAGAAAGTTAATGAATGATTCAGAGTCTTACCAGATGCTTGTTGGCCACTGGTGGTGCCCACTCATAGGTGATGGATTTCATTGGAACATCTTTGGGGACTGGAACCACATTGGCCGTTGTAGCACCGGCAGTGACCGGCACCTTGTTAGCCTTAACTGGAGTGACGGTGACGTCTGTGGACAGAACCAGAGGCTTCCCCTGGGCTTGTGCTGGAGAGCCAATGAGCACCGGCCCAGGAGAGGTCACAGCAGGCTGTGCATATGCCACTGTGGGGGAAGGAGGTACAATCGTAGAGGAAGCCAAAGGGGGCACTGTGTAAGCAGTGGCAGGGCTGGGCAGAGTGATGGTCACCATGTTCCCCTGGTACCTGGGGATGCCATCTGTCTTCAGTTTGGCTATGAGGCCTGTGTACTTAGTGTCTTCAAAAAGCTTGCCAACCTTCTTGTTCTCCTCCGAGTTCATTGACACGTCGTGTTCTGCGAGGCCGCACTTACAGTTCCTACAAATTTTCCTGCACAAGAAAATAAGAGTTTCTTGTCACGTTAAAGGCTCCACAGACTTCATACGGAGTGCTGCAGTTGGCTCTCATCAATGCATGACGTAAACTGCATCATTTTGTTCGCAGACGGACATTTGCCTTATGAATTCGACACCAAACCTGGGTCGAACTATTTCAACAGAGATCTTTGTGAAGTGTTGTATGACTGGTCAGAAAATTGTTGCTGTGTTGTATGTGGTATTGCACCCAGATAGCAACGTGGTTTTTGTACATGTCAGATATACGTTTTGAAGAACGTAAATCTGACAAGGTGAGGTATGGGCTCTTTGCAGGTCAGCTTCTGCGTTCGGGGAAAAGCGGCTCAATCGTTTCCGATCTACTGAAAATGGCTCTTTACACTGGGTGTTTTCAGGGCTTGTCCAAGGTAACAGTTAATGATGTACATCGATCCAAAGCCCCAACAAGTAGCTGGAGAAAGGTTTTAAAGATGTTCGCCTCATTATACGTTCACAGATACGAAGGTGAGTTTTACTTTCTTTAAACTTTGTGGCTAACATCAGCTTTAGCTTATGCTAAACATTTTTCTTGTAAAAATGTGCTATTTAAGTATCTAAACATTTTTCATCCATTCTACCGGATAATGTTTTTACCTTTTTTTCAAGTATATTACATGCGTTTATTGTCGTTAGTGTCAGAGACCAAGTAATGTGGATTTTACGGTTCAGGCTTTTTGCTTCTGAAAGCCTGAGGAACAACAAGCCCATAGCTTAACAGTAGAGCAGCTCTGGTGTCGGAGTTCTAGTTCAGCTGACTGTTCGGGTTCAGAGTTGTTGCTTTTAGAAAAATATGGCCGTGTTCCTTAAGGTCTCCATGTTATTTCACTTTATTAGTTTTGCATGCTTCTTGTGAAGCAGGACGATGTTTACAGCGGTTTGTACAGGCGGATCAGTAGCTCGGCTGTCTGGCTCTGGTCTGCTCACTCGTTCCCATAAACTCTCTTTCAGGCTGAATACAGAAGTGATTCCATGGAAATAACACAGGAGGCTCCTTTACCTTCTGCTTTAGGCTGAAGAAGTTGATCCGGAGTGAAGTGCAGGCTGAAAATGTTGCTGTGCGGCGTTAGCTTTAACTGGTAGCGACGAATATTTGCAAGCCACCGTCTTCTTAATTCAGGATCGCTTGGAAATCCATGAAAACTTAAAAGCCCATTATATTAGGAAGACAGCAATGTTCATAGTATTGTTTTATTTGCGTCTGAAATACAACTTTGTCTTTTTTAGCTGTCATGGTAACTCAAAGCGGAAAAAAGAGAGCAGCATGCGGTTGTGATGTCGGCGCAGCAGATGCAAAGAGCCCATTGTTTACAGTTCAATGATTCTTCCTTAAATATCTACAATAATTAGAGACGCATTGATCTGCATTGGTCCTAATACTGAAAAAAATTCTAGATAGGGTATCAGGGTTAATGTGCCCAAACTTTAAGGGTAGACCTAATCAATTTAATGCTATGTGCTCAAAGTGACTTAATACTTTATTGTACATTATATTTAGAATTCCTAATTGCACTTTCTGAACCATTTGGAAGGTTTGTTGCAGCTTATTTTTACATGTTTGACCAAGGCAGTCAAATTATTGTTTTTGTCAGTTTCAGTTTCTAGATTTTTTAAATGTTTGTGTAAATATGAACGTCCCAAAATCACATGACAACTGCGGGTTGACTGGGTTCTGATGAATATGGCAGCCTTCATACTACACTTCAGGGTTATCTTACATGTTTCGCTTTAGATAATATGGAAAATCTTATGATACTTATCTGAAATTAGGCTGCAGAGCAAACAAGTGTATTTTCCCCCAGTAATTAAGATTATTTTACTTCTAATATAGAAATATAGAAGAGCATAATTTTTGGACTTTTTACGTACGCAAGAGCAAGAGACTCAGACCGAATGTCTTCTTTTGTACAGCTAACTGTACTGTAACTCCAGTACAGTTAGCTATTTTGAAATAGCTAACTGTACTGTTTATTTAAACAGTATATAAGCATCAACTCCTCTGTGATATTGTTCAAATCACAGAGCCTTTAACAAGCCTCAACACAGATATCTCCATGCTTGTAGTCAACTCTGACATCATTTATGACTAGGCATGTTTGAGCTTGAACATACCAAACTTTAGCTATGAAGAGGAATAATGTATCAAATTGAACTGCATTAGCTTTTTAAACAGTTTGACGCACAAGGAACCAAAAAAGAAAAAAAGAACAAACATTCTAACTTGACAACAGTCTTGGGACTCAAGAAAAGTAGCTCTAGTTGTTGTGAGAAGTATGCCACAGGTCAATAGTTTCTCTGATGACAAAGTTTGGCGATCCAGCCAGGAGTGCTACAGTTTTATGAGCAGTGGTCTCACTCCTTGGGAATGAGTGACTTTAATGGTCTGCACAGTCAGAAGTCCCAGCTAGCAGCCTGGAGGGCCGTTTTTAAACCTTTTACTGTGGCTGATTTGTAGCTTTGAACAGAAACCCAAATCAAGCTGTTTTCCGGAGTCCGAAATTTACACCAAAACTGTCACTTTTGTTAAAGCTAAACTAAGACAACATAAATCTCCTAGGGGTGTCGGATTTCCATAGGAACGGGACACAATCAGGCTGTGAACTCCTGCTGCTGCCAGAGCACTTTAATTAAACCAAGGAGGAATGACATCACACTGACTCGATGAATAAAGCCTTTTGTTTTCCTTTTATTATATCTATTAGGCCATGGTGAAATATGCAGCACTATACTACTGAGTGATATTTACGTCAAAATATTTAGTGTTATTAGATGGACAAAAGTTATTCTGCTGTGTCTTAAACGCTTACACCAACACTGAGTATAAGTAAAACCTTGTTATGCAGTGACTGTTGTCTCACACACGATTCAACATCATTTCTGCTTCCAACCCAAAGAATAAAGCAGAAAATATTTAACCAGTTAGCTTTTATATGGAAATGGGAATCAGCCAAATTTGGTCAGAGATCTAGACATTAGAAATTGTGACTCTTGAGTTAGAGAGCAGGACATTAAACTCTTCTGCTCTCTGTGCTTGCTCTCGTCATGCATCACTGTCAACACAAACAGATTGTGCAAACCTCCAGAAGTGCAGCTCAAATCCCTCGCATTTGTCCTTGCATTTTAAGCACGCCGCTCCGGCGCCAAATTCGTGGCCGAGAGTCGCCTGGAAAAGAGAAAAAGAACAAAAACATCATTAATATTTAGACTTGACTTAATATTAGGTGAATTTAAAATGACTCGAGAAAGATTACCTGAATAAGTTTTTAATGGACACGGATTCCAAAATGGACATATTTCTGACATAGCTAGTAAGATTTGAAATTGCATTCCCCCTCCTGATGGAGGGCAATGATTTATAATTCAGAGAGGTATTTTGAGACGACATGAATAAAGTGTCTACTGAAGGCTGGGAGTGGATTCTTGGGAATATTGTTGTTTCTGGAAATGAACACATGGTGCTGATCCTGGAGGAGAGAGGCAACTCTCCAGAGCGCAGGCTGGTAGCATCCTATTTTTGACTTAAACAACTGTTGATCATGAGCCTTACATTAATGAACAGACCTGCTACAGACTGAAAACTTTACTAGTTAAATTTCCCCCTTTTCTCCAGGCTCTAGGATCCTCGACATACCTGAGGAAGTGACAGGATGTTTGCAGCCAAAGAAAAAGAAAAGATCTCAACCCGACTGAAGAAAAACAATCTGAACTTTTATCCCTTTAAGCCAATTCTACTCTTACATCTGTTTTTCTCTTAGAACATGTGTGTCAGCCAATGGTCATATGCACCATAGCCCATTACTGCTGTTTATTTCCATATATGGGTAACTTTTCAATGAAGCTCAAAGCCTCATGGGAGCGCAGCAGGCACCCCCGCTGTCAAAAGGCATGTTTTGACCCAAAAGACACTTGCTGGTGAGGAATGCAGACAAGAGACTGTTTGCAGCAATGGCTTCCTCCTCATGGGAGAGTTAAGAGCAACAGCTGCAGAAACTGCAATTAGATTTAGAATTGTCGACAGACCACTGGATCTAAGAGAGACTGAATTGTACTCATGAGCTTCAGATCCAAGCAAAACTTGCAGAAGACCAAGCTAACAGGTCAAAACATGTGGTGGTCTAAATATTTATCTGAGCACAGTGAAAATGAGTAGCTGTTGGAAGGGTGTGTATTCATCCGCATCCCCATGCTTTGTTTAATGAGTGACTCTGCAAGAGGCTAGGCTCACAGGGTGATTCACTCTAGAAATTATTTACTCCACCAACAGTAGAAATGATGACAAAGTGTATAACTGAGGGTCACTGGTACAGTGTTTATACTGCTGCAGATGAGTCAAGGTTCCCCCAACACAGCAGTCTCTTTTTCCTTCCACTTGACAATGCTGTGCTTCTTTATGTTGCTCCATCACATGAAATCCCAACACACACACACACACGTGGAACAAGAACTGGGAATACTTTTGGGAATCTCAGCTTGTGTAGCAATAGTAATGTGTAATACTCAAACTACATCATATGGTGTCTGTGTATTCAAACTAATTTCATTTAGGGATGGACGATATTGACGGACTTTAGGTCAATATCTGATATGCCGACATACTAAAACTCATTTGGTACTGGTAACAGAAACCAATACCAATATTTTTTTCCCTGTACCTACTTACTGAAACTATGTAGCTTTCTCTACTGGGGAATTAAAATACTGCATTATCTTTGTCAATTTGGCCTGCTGCCAAATGCTAAAAAGGAGACTGAAAATGATGCAACACTTTCAATTTGCATTATGTTTAATGTCTGTGGCATTAAACATAATGTCTGTGGCTCTTTGGACCTTCCACAATGGCTCTTAATAATTTGACTAAGTGTAGAATCAATATATTTTTAAAATATAGATTACTGCAAATTTTATGTTTGGTTTTTTTTGTTTTTGTTTTTTGCTTGGATTAAATACTTCATCAACAGAATGCAAGGCCTCCCCCAGAAAACCACCTGCTAAGCCCAGTGGTAGGGAAGCTATGGAAGTCCATCAGTACCCCACCATGTTTTTGTTAACAAAATGTTACAATAATTCAGAGGCGCATGCATGAGTAGACATCATAATTTGAAAGTAACAGCATGTAAAGTCAATGGGCTGGTGGAGGGGCAGCATAACTGGTGTGCACCCTCTTGCAACCAGTTCCATGCGTCAACTATAAACCTGGCTTAATCCGTCTTTACTGACACTGGTGTATAAAAGAAACTATTTAAAATAAACAAACGGCACTTAGTCTGGTGGGGAGCCAGGTGAAGCCGGGTGCCCCGCCAGTACACTGGGAAATCCTGGACTGACACAAGTACGAGTAATATTTATTATTTTTTCTCATCATTATGTTGCAAGTGCATGTGTCCTCTACATGGCTTGTGGTAAAATATAAATGAAAGTTTTATGGCTGTACTTCAACAATGGATTTCTGCCTGACCAGCACATCTAACATCTACGAGCAGTCTATAGATTCATTCACAAGAGTTACAACCAGCCTCTTGGCTGCTTCTCTGATTAATGTTCTTCTTCCCTGTTTCAATTTTAAGATGGAAAATTGCTCCCTAAAACAGACAAAACAAGAAAGCACTTTATAACCTAACTCGGCTTTAAACGTCTCTGCTAGTTTTTCCCCTCTTTGTCTTGATGAAGCTGCTTTCACCAATGTTCTCTAACAAACCTCTGAAACCTTCACAGAACAGCTGGATTTACACAGATGGACCTTATTTACTAATCAGATGACTTCCCAAGGTACTGTAGGATTTAGATTTTAATTCTGGAGGCTACACGATAAACGGCCTAAATAGAAATGCCAAAAACATTTATGTTTGTTTGTAAAACATACTTTTTTCCGATTTACTTTAAAATTTTGCAATTTTTTTGCGCCGACCTAAAACAACATGCCAATTTAGTGCACTGGAGTTTATACTTGTTGTGAAGAAGTTCAATAGCTTCAAATGAAGACATACGTCTTTAACAAACAGGTTAATTTACTTTTGTGACCCTTTTAAACGTTTAAAATTGTGTTTTCATCCGCAATGAAACAGGAAACAAGTTGAAGTGATCTGTGAACTCGCACGAGCAACTTGACCAGGAAGGGGAAGTAACTGATCTCCGACAACTTAAAGTTGCTTTCTAACTCTGAGAACCTAGCTGTACGATTTTAAAAACGACATTTAAACTAAGAGAAATTACTCCAAAGTGGCGTTAGGTGTATTTGAGTATGAATTTTAATTTGTTCCAGTCTCAAAGTTTGAGTCAGAAACGCCTCCTAAAGAATTGAATCGTAACCCATTGAATCAGTACGGTGAGGTTTTGTCGCCACCTGCTCGGTGCTCGGCGCACCTTTCAGGGCGTTCCCAGCTGTTCACAAGGACAGAGGAGAGTCCACTGGACGGGACAACTCACCTTCTTCATTTCCTTCTCTATCTCCATCTTGCTGGCTGTGTGTCCGAGGCGGGTACTCAGTCTGAAGGAGCGCTGGCACCGACAGGAACAAACCGGGACAGAGAGATGAAACAGCCCCGCACCGGTCTCCTCTCTCTCTGAGCCACACGTGTGTCAAGCGGGTCATAATCACGGGCCCAACTTCCGCTCAAATATTTCAGAATACACGGGGTTGTTGTTGGATATGAATGACTAATGCCCACACAGCGGCAGTTTGATCAAAATAAAGTAAAATACTTAATTTTGTGTGAAAGGTTTAAATTCTGTGATAGTGGGGCAAACACTTATGTCATTCATCCTAATATAATCAAAAAACTTTTGTCTCCTAATTGTACAACAGAGAATCACGGTCTTAGTTCAGTCACTCATGCACACACTTTTCCATTGGTCTAACACAGGGGTGCCCAAAGCCGGTCCTCGAGGGCCGGCATCCTGCACGTTTTAGTTCTCTCCCTACTGGTAGTAACGCTGCTTCTCAGCATGTCAATGTTTTTCTTAGACCTTCTAATGAGCCGTCATTTGATCCAGGTGCGTTAAACCAGGGAGAGAACTAAAACATGCAGGATGCCGGCCCTCCACGACCGACTTTGGGCACCACTGGTCTAACACAACTAAAATTAAATTAAACAAAACAGCGCATAGGAAATATTAATGATGAAAAAATGGTTTAAGTTATTATTAATAATAATATTATTATTGTTAATATTGCTAAGAAAAATAGTAGTGCACAATTTAGTATACACAGTATTTAGCAAGTTTGATAAATATCAGTTAAAGAGTTACTATATCACACTTATTTCCTTCCCTAACAATTTTTGCTTTTTATTGTGAAAGCCAGGTATTTGTATTTCCGGTAGCATCTTTTTATTCTTGAAAATCCTGTCTTCCAAAAGTCCCGTTCACTTTTCTTCCAGCGATTGTGAGAGGGTGCTTCCGCTTTGCCACATTTCTATCTAAACCTATCAGGAACAAAGACAGCCCAGGAGGGGCGTGGTCACAGCATGACAAAAGGAAATGACTGTCCTCTGACATACTCAACCTTCTGATGGATACCAATTTATTTCCAAGATCTGACGTTTTAAAATAATACCAATGCATTTGTTGGCATGCTGACAGGTGATTCGCAATTGTAGCAGATTAAAACAAAAACTCTGTTCAAAGAATTCTAGTTTTAAAGCGCAGAATCAAATATTCCAAAAACCACACAAAACAGCTGGTGTGTTTTGTGATGTTGCTTTTTGCGGTCATTGTTACAACTCACAGTCTGCCATAGAAACATTCTGGGGAACAGCTGCTGGGTTGCCTCAGTGACAGGAAACAATGGTGGTTAGCAGCTTCCTGTAAGTGCCGCCTCTGTTCCTGTCAGAGGAAATTACACTGTCACGCCCTCACAGGTCATACATGGTGGAACGCCCTTCAATAAGGAACAGATACAGCAATGCCTGGCAAAACTTAGATGAGTGTGCAATCAAGTGGAGAGAAAAACAATACATGATTTTTACGTTTTTTTTTTTTTTTTTACAAAACAAACTGAAAAGTATATCGTACACCATACACTTTACACTCAATACAATTCTAGAGCCTTCAAAGGTCACCCAATTATGAAAGAGAGTCCATCTGTGTTTGATTTCATCTGAGTATAAATGCAACTGGTCTGTGAACGTTTTGAAGATTTGTTGGAAAGCATAGGGGAATTAACAGAATACCAAAGACCAAGGAACTAAGCAGGTTTGAGGTAAAGTTGTACATACATTTAAAATATAGACATGTCATACAATAGTTTCTAGGATTTCAATGACTCACAGAGCATTGTTCAATTCAGCATCTGATATGTAAGAAGTATGGCATGACTGCAAACCTAACATGACAAGCCAGGCAGGAAAGTATTTGTCAGAGAAGTAACCAAAAAGCTAATAGTAACTTTAGAGGAGGTGTAGCAATCCAACATTCAGGCAATGTAAGCTATTGATAGGTCAACTATTGGTAAGTTTGGGGAAGAGAGGAAGGTGCACAGTCATTGTTGAAAGACATCTGCAAGTAAGAAATCAGTGTGAAGACATGCTAGCTTTATCAGCAGCCTTCTTCACTAAGCCCGCTCTATGTCATCTGAGATACAAAAGATCTTGTTAATTGTTGGGTATTATCCAGAAAGACGAGAGGAGAAACTTGCCACAGGCAGAGAAAACTGCATTAGATTAGATGTTTCGGCAGACACGCATTGTTTGGGATGTGCATAACGTATCCAGGGATGATGTGCTGCAGCTGTAGAGAGGAAGAGCATTCCAGAGGGCAGGGAGTGTGACACCAAACGCTCTCAGTCTGGGGTGAGGAACGAAGAGCAGTCCAGTGTCAGAAGAGAGACGTGAAGTTGAAGACAGTCACACTGTACATTAGAAGAAGAATTATGTAACTGATCTGAAGGAAGCCTTGGACTGTTGCCATGGTGCCAGGTGGGCAAAGTTTTGTAAATATTGGAGTAAGACGCAGATAAAGTGATTCAGTGGGTGGAAGCATGAAAGTGTTTCTGTCATTTGGCACCTGGAGATATGAGTAGATAATATGTGAGTGTGGAGTCCAGGTTCAGGAACACTGATGAAATATCTGTGGGATATTTCTAAACTACCTGAATCCTCTGTTTATCTTCTTTTTCTAAGTCTTCTGATCACAACCAGGGAAAAGGCTTTATTGCTCCTGCAGATTGTCTGAAAACATGCTTCCTATATCCCAGCAGTCCAGCCTTCTATTTTTCTATTATCTATTTTTTCAGATTCTGCTATTGTTCAGCTTTTCCCACAGACAGCTATTTTTGTATTTATTCCACCCAACCCTGACACATTTTTAGATTTTTGAATAAACGCATAGAGCTAATTGTTGTCTGGTTCAGTATTCACTCACAGAATCTATATTTTATTTTAACTACGTATTTATTGCATGAAATGTATATTTAGTTATTATGTTAATGTTGCTTGTAGATAATATTGTTGCCACACTTACAAGGCTATTTATTTTATATCTATTACTTTTTAACCTTTTGAAAGAGACTTTCTTGCACATATGAAAGTATGTTTTTCATTGTACAAGGAAACATGTTTATATTCTGCTATTGATGACTAAAATTGTACTTGAACTCTTCTGGTTTTTCCTCTCTCCGGCTGTCTCCCTTCAGAAACAAGCTTAAATATCCACAGTGCCTGTGTTTCCTTCAGCATGCTCAGTATACACACATCTACTCCCAGGTTCTGCATCACCACTGGATTGAAAATGCGGCTCAGAGTTAAAAGACTAGTCATTTTCATACGTCCAAATTATTTTTATGACTCTCTGGAACCCTGTATCGTTCAGCCACCAGTCACCAGTTAGCCACCTGTAGTGTTGCAAAGTCTAAAATTAAACCTGTCTTATCAGCGTGTGACTGCAGGTCATGAGGACTTCCTGTTTAGACAAGGACCAAGAACACCTTCTGCTTCTCTGTTACGTGAATCCTGCAGCTGCTTTTTTTCCATCACACTATTTACATATCGTAGCTTATCATCTTGGCTGACTTAGTTTTGGGGGGAAAAAACCCAACGCAAAATAAAAAAAGACAGGCAAGAAGAAACCTAAGACAGATTGCACTGGAAAAGATGTCAAGGATTCTGAAAGATATGTAGTCATTTTTTTTTAGTTCATAAATAAAGACATATCTGTGAGCAAATTGCATATCAGAATCAACTGAAAGTTGACTCAGTGTTTAAATGTATTTAAAAGTTAAAATGAATATGAGGCTTTATTTAGCCAAATGTTAAGACATGCAATATTTATAACTTTAATGCTTTTTGATGAGGTATTTATTAAGATATCTGGTAAAACATATCAGTAATAAATATGAACCCCATATGACAAATCATATGGGGTTCATATTTATCATCATCATTATCATTTATCATATTAATCATCCTCTCCTTGGGCTGCCACCTTATCGTGGTGGAGGGGCTTGAGTGCCCCAATGATCCTAGGAGCTATGCTGTCTGGGGCTTCATGCCCCTCGTAGGGTCACCAAGGCAGACAGGTCCTAGATGATAGTTACGTAGTCTTTCTTTATAGATGTCACAATGAACGTGAAGTTGAGTTTTACAGCATTTTCATTCTGCTCTACGGCAGAGTTGTCTTGCAGATCTAACTGTTTGTGCATTTCTCCATGGAGATTTCTTCCTACCAGACACAACCTTCACCATTAATAGGGGCAATGGAATCAATAATATCTGAGACTTTAGACTGAAAATCATTTACCAACTTATCTACATCATTACAGCTTAAGGGTGAGGAAGAAGAGTAGATTTGATTAAAAGTTTCTGCTGTGTTTTCAGTGAGAGAACGTTTTGTGATGGTTGCTGTTTGTATAAGTGGGTTAAAAGATAAAGAACTTTCAAAGATAACAGGAAGTGATGCGACAGGGCGACATCAGTTACAGAGACATTGGAAATATTCACACCCTTACTGATAACCAGGTCCAGTGTGTGTCCTTGAGTGTGTGTTGCTTGTTTGACATGTTGTGTTAGACCAAAAGTCTCTAAAATATTAGCGAGCTTTTTTGCCCCTCTGTCTTGGGGGTTGTCAACATGAATGTTGAAATCACCGACAATTATTAAACAATCATAATCAATACATATGAGAGATAGAAGCTCATTCAAGTCAGTAAAGAAATTTTCCACAAAAGTTGGAGTTTTGTATAGAGTTACTGTCAAAGTTCGTTTGTGGCCTTTAACCTCAATTCCAAGATACTCAAAAGAGGTGAAGAGACCCAAAGAGATTTTACTACAATTTATGGTATTCTTAAATATTGAAGCCACGCCTCCTCCTTTTTTATGTTTTCTATTATCACTTAAAAAATTGTAGTTAGGAGACATTGATTTTTATCACTATTTTATCATTATTATCACTCAACCATATTTCTGTCAGAAACATAACATCAATATTAGCACCTTCTCACATAGGCTGCTCCAGCTCCGCTGTCGTAGGGACAGATACAGGAAACCCTTCCTGCCACATGCCATCTCACTGTACAATAAAAGCTAAATCATTGTTCTGCACTAATCAGTCCGATTTTGCACAACTGCACTGTGGCACACTTGCTGTACATATATTTACATATACATATCTACATTTTTTTAAAATCTTTGCAAGGACTGCTCTTAAGTTGCTTTTATATTAATAGCATTTCATATTTTTACAATTTATGGCATTTTATATTTTATTTTTTTTATTTTTATTTTATCTACAACTAATACTCAGTGGTAGTTGTTATTGTGTCTTGTCTTTATGCTGTAACTGCAAAGTAATTTCCCTGCTGGGATGAATAAAGTACTTCTATTCTACTCTATTCTATTCTATTCTATTATGCTCAGTGATGAAATCATTAATTAATACAATCTACTGGAAGCCATATCAGTAGAATTAATTAATGGTCCATGTTTTTGAATGATCATTTGTTACTTTACTGAACTTTAACAAACATTCATCATCTGTATAGCTTTTAATGTTCATAATCAAGTGGTGAGTTATGCACTTAAAAACACAGTTAATTCGTTCTTACTGAGATTGCATTTCTGCTGACTCAGACTGTATAAAATATTTTACAAGAATTTGATGCTGCTTCACTAAATTGAAAGAGAGGAAGCTGAGACAGACTGTGTACAGTGGTGGTTCAATATTGAGCAACACTTTTAGCAACTAGTGAAGCACAAAGGTCCACTGGATCGCTCTGTTGGTCCTCCGATCCCCGCAAATATCGAAGTTATGCGGACATTCAAGAATTTGAAACAATGACAAGGTCACACTAAATATTTCACTGGAATATCAGATAGAAGGCAAATAAAAAGGTGAAAAGATAATGAAACTTAAAGTTCAACTTCTATTTGCTGAGTAAACAAAGAAATAAAATACCTTTTTGATTTCTGGAAATGACTTGAGAAGCTCTTAAAAAGGACGAAAACATTTTTGCTACTTTAGCCGTCGTAAAGCATAAAATAGCTTATTTGTTTTGTGAAAACTGAAGAAATACTTCTCCAAAAAGCATGCAAGTATGTGAAAGGAGGCTTGGGAACGGGAGCAGCCGGTGACACTCCTCTGACACAGGGCAAGGTCGAGGTGAGCACACATGACCCCGCACGCTTCGCCATAAAAGGCTAGTTTTGGCCATGACCAGTTCCACACAGTTGGTCATGATGAGGGGACTGATCGCATTCGCCGCTCTGTTTGTTGCCGTTCTCGCCAAGGAGACCTTTGAGGGGTGAGTCTTCACAGCATCACAGGGAACTACGTATTTACCTTTAGAAGTCATTAGAAGACCTCAGGACTGAACTGGTGTGTCCACTGCTGCTCAAGAAGACGTTATCAGCTGTAAAGGAGGTGCAGCTCACATAACTGTAAATAATAATAATAATGATAGTGATAAGGTAGATTCCATTTCTGGGAGGTATTTGATAAACTATGGTACCCAAGTACATGGATAGCCTTTTTCCATTTCAAAAGTCTAAAGAAAATATTTATCTCTATGTACTTAAACCTATGTGTATCGTTACGTTTCATTTAAGTATTTTTTTCCAATATTGGAGATTAGAAGTCCTAAAGATGCTTACATTTTATTTCTTTGTATGTTCTGAAATGTTTGTGGTTGAGCTATTTCCATTCATGTTAATTCGGATTCCAGTTTGCACCAGTTAATCTTAAATTATGGCAGATTATGGCCTCCAACGTGCTGATTATAGGTGTGATTTATTGTCGTCATATAACCACATTTTCTTACAGTAGGTGAAGCTTATAGTGCATGTGGAATTTTCTCACCTGGAACAGATAGGTTGATTGATGGTTGCTAACCTTTGTGTCCTTTTTCAGAAACCTGGAAAACTTAGAAATATTTCATAGGTTACATTGAATTTAAATGTTGACGATTAATTAGTATTTGGATTGACTGAGGATTCTGGTTGGAGTTGATCAAAAGACCTACCAAAGCTGAATTTCAAAGCTTTTGTTTAAACAAAATTTGAACAGGAATTAAAATATCCGATTTTCAATTAATATTTTTTGGGCTAGAAGAGAAGACTCTTTGACCTTATTTAAAAAAAACATATAAACTATTTAGAAGGTAGGACTTTGCTCATTTATGCAGGATTCTATGCAGTTTGAAAGGAATGTAATCACTGCACATAAAAAAAAACACAACTGTCCCTGACATATCACATGCCTTCTTCTAGATCACAAGTTGAGTATGAACCTTTTGAAAGTTTTAGAATGTTTTCCCTTGCAGGACAAAATAAAAACCCTCACAAATCAAAGTAAATTAAAGGCATCCAAAACTTCCATTTTCTTGTAATAGTGGAGGGCCAAGCATAGATGATGTGTGAAGACTTTGTATTTCAGACATACGCCATCACTCCAGACGGAGTATGAGCTTCATGATTATGTTTTAGTAATATTTCTGTTTTTCTGCTCTCATTTGTAGACACCAGGTGCTTCGCATCGTCCCAAAGAATGAGCTCCAGCTGTCTCTTGTTAAGAACCTGGAGGAGATGATGGAATTCGAGGTTACTGATATCCTACTGACATTAGCTAGGCATCATATTTTTGGTAAAGAGTATCCATATACAGTATATTGTGTCTTCAAACTGTATTTGTACTTCTTTTAATGTTTCATTTCAGCTGGACGTCTGGATGGGGGTGACTGGTGTGTCCCACCCTGTAGACATTAGAGTTCCTCCTCACACCCTGGAGTCTTTCAAGAGTTACCTGGACAGCCTTGACCTTGAGTACTCTACCATGATTGAAGATGTCCAAGTACCAGACCTTAATGTTCCCCACTAATCTAGGATCACTGAATCATTTTTTAAAAATATAATGTAAACATGAGTTGTATTTGCTCTCTTAGGCCATCTTGGATATGGAGAGGGAACAGATGGAGTCTGCTGCTCGCTTAGCTCAACCAAGGAACACTGACAGCTTCGACTATGCCAACTATCACACTCTTAGTGAGGTTCGTGTGCACATTTTGCACTAAGATGATCATCATGTTTTGAGTGTTTTGAGCTGATACATGGAGATTGAACATTTTTCAATTCCTTCAGATCTACAGTTTTCAGGACATGCTGGTTGCTGAGAATCCCAACTTGGTCAGCAAGATAGTGATCGGTCAGAGCTATGAGGGCCGTCCTCTTAATCTGCTCAAGGTAAAGAATCATCTAGAGGATTTTCCTTGGAATGTTTAACATCTCCTCATGAAAGGTTGCCAGAATGTGAAGTAAAATTGGTTGAACTGAAGTAGCCGATAGACTGGCTTGTAAAACTATATTTACTCCTTGAACTGTTTCACATAATGCCATATTACCCCAAAAATGTCAAAGGATTTCATTGGAATTTTGTGTGATAGACAAACTAAAAGCAACAGTTAATTTTGAAATTGAAAATAGTACATCCAGACATTTATGCAATGACTGCACCAACTAGAGGAGCTGGCGCCTATCTCCAGCATTCAATGTGCAAAACACAATCCTAGAAATGTTGCCTCTTTATCCTAGGGTAACACAGACACACACAGATTAAAAGACTATTAATGTTGACTCTCAAACCTAAGAGCGAGTGATGTTAATTTATCTAACAAGCATCAATTTGGACTGTTGGAGAACAACTTAAGCATGCACAAAGAAAAAGTAGAAACTTCATGCAGACAAAGTCTTGGTGCAAGACAACACTGCTAAAAGCTCTGCCATAGGTCATTGAATTCCTGTGAACTGTAGTCTGCCTGTAATTTTAGCAAATGGCAGCTGTGGAAGTGAACAAAGCCAACAGACACTGAAAGCCATTCAGTTTCTGTTGGCCCCGCTTCCAATTTCTGGATTGACATTATCAGCCGCCTCATTCGACTCAGAGTTGCAGAGATTCTGTGCTCAGGGGAGGGCATCTGTCTACAGGACAACTATTGGTCGAACACTTCAAAAATCTGGTCTTGAGAGTGGAAAGATGAAAGATCAGTCTAAGTCCAGATCCAAGTCTATTTGAGATTCTGTCACAAGGCTTGAAAACTGATGTTCACAGACACATCCTCTACAATCTAATTTAGTTTAGGTTTTAGTTTTCCAGGAATCGTAATGTTCATCTTCTAAAGTTTCAAAACAAATACTCTACCATGACTGCTACTCTCCTTCTCTTCCCATGTCTGACTCTTTAGTTCAGCACTGGTGGAAGCAGTCGTCCCGCTATCTGGATCGACACTGGAATCCACTCCAGGGAGTGGGTCACTCAAGCCAGTGGGCTGTGGTTCGCCAAGAAGGTTGCTTCATTCTTGACCCTATGGTTACCTGAACACCGAAATGTCAGTGTTTTCATTGACAGTGTCTCCTTGGCTTTTGCCACTAGATTGTGACAGATTATGGAAATGACTCTGCCCTCACCACCATCCTGAACAACATGGACATCTTCCTGGAGATTGCGACCAACCCTGATGGCTACTACTTTACCCACACCTCTGTAACCCAGTCAATTTATTTACCAAAACATCTTGAGAGAAACTTTAGTCATGGACATCAAAAATTGCAAAACTCCAACCATCCATATGTTTTTAGGACCGTATGTGGCGAAAGACAAGGAAGCCCAATCCTGGATATTCCTGCTATGGAGTTGATCCCAACAGGAACTGGGATGCTGGATTTGGATGTAATGTCTTTCTTTTCTATCTATTATTTTCAGATGCATGCTGGGTGACCTGTTTGCTCCCCACTGAAAATAAGGATTCAGATTTACAGTTTTCATCTTTACAACTTAAATGGCCAATTGGTTGTCGCAGGTTATTTGTCAATGCGACCACCAGGGGGTACCCAAAAAACATTATTTTGCACATTTGCACTGTTGAAAACAGTGCAAATGTGCTGACTCACGGGCAACTTAATTAGTTACACCTGTTCAGTTGGTTGTCATCACAAGTAAAGAATCAGCCACATGTAAGCAGTCTAATACCTTAAGGTATCTGTGTTTGTCATGTACCTCCTAGTACCTGGAGCCAGCAGCTACCCCTGCTCAGAGACGTACCATGGACCCAGCGCTTTCTCTGAGTCTGAGGTTAAGTCCATCGTGGACTTTGTGAAGTCCCATGGCAACATCAAGGCCTTCATCTCCATCCATTCGTACTCTCAGATGCTAATGTATCCCTACGGCTACACCACCACTCCAGTCAAGGACCAGGCTGAGCTGGTACAAAAAAATCCTCTGTGGCAGTTTTATTTTTTTCCACACTGTACCACGGTAAATTACCATACAGTTCTGTGTGGACTCCAAACCTTGACCCAAATGAAAACTCTCCATGAAACTAAACATTTAGAAATTCTAGAGCACCTCTACATATACTGACATACTTGGAAAAGATGTCTAAAAATTCATCTTGTATTTTAGTGGCATAATCTCACAATATCCTAAACTTTAATTAAACTTTAATCTCTTTAATCAATCAATTAAGTTTATTTGTATAGCACATTTAAGTGCTTTACAGGATATAAACACAAAAATAAAAAGTCATAAACACAACATACAAATAAGAAACTAGTAACAAACATTATGTATTGTTGAGTGCCATAATCAAAATCATCAATAGGCATCAAATATGTTTAATTCATTTAGTAGGTAAAAATTCACCCTTTATTTAATTATTTAATTAGTTCAGTACATTTACTTATAGACACCCAACAACTGCTACATCCAGGATGTTTCATCTTTCTGTTGTCTTTTTAGACTGATGTCTAGAAACTTTTAACAACTAGTCCATGTCTTCCTGTTCCCCAGACATACATACATGTATGTCTGCAGAAATACATATCTCCTGTGATTAGCTGTGGCTACTCACAGCCATTTTCTAATTCTTAAAAAAATACCTTGTGTTGATTTTCATAAGTCTGGAAATGGGAACAACAAAGTTGTGATTTTCAACAACAAAGCAAATCTAATTCTATGACAAAATTGACTGACTCTTTATGATAAATGGAGGGAACCACGAGGCAGCTGCACATATTCACACAGAATAGCTTTACTTAGTGAGAAGGAGAACAGGCACAAGGGAAAGAGTGCAGTAACTTGCTAATCAAAAGGTAACATTGTCTGGGACAACAAATAATTTGCCTCTCTTCTTAAAATGCTGCAAATCAAACTTTATTATTCCTTCCTGTTGTTATTTCCCAGATAAAACAAGCTAGCCCAGTAGCAAATAAAAGAAGTAAATCAGTTAAGATTGAGTTTATTTTTGCAACAAAGACCTCAGGTGTGTCTGGTGAGAACTAAAGATACATTTATGAATTCAACGTCCACCAATTGAGCATGGTAGAGGAACTGTAAGGCTGTGGGTCTGTCTTGCTTTCAACCCCACTGGAAACTTTGGCATTGCATTGTGAACTTTAATATACCAGGAGACTGTGGAAAATCTCCTGGTATATGGAGATTTTATGTTTTTAAATCTATCAATAAACTGAAAATATATTGGCATCTTGACTTTTAGCATGATAATAATCCAAAAGGGTAAATCAAAAAGGAGTCATCACAAATCCCTCTCTATGTACTGTATGTTCAAACCTTATAAAAGAGCTGTTGATTTAGGAAACAGAGAGCACAAAATATTAATAGCACGACTGCAAATGTGTTTCTCAACAGTGGTTTTGTAAAAAAAGAATAAATAAATAAAACGTTAAGACTATTTACCATGGTATTTTCATCATATTGCTTAAGTGCGGAGGGTCCAGCCTGCAGAATATGTATCAGAAGTTTGACAAAAAGATTAATGATAATCTGTGAAAAGTAAACAGAACTATTAATAACGTGTCTTTGCAGCACGCTCTGGCAGAGAAAGCAATCACCGACCTGGCCTCCCTGTATGGTACTCGCTACAGATACGGCAGCATCATTGACGTCATCTGTAAGTTTTAGCCTCTCAACCAACAGATACGGACTACTGTTTATGTAAAGACGTACATGTTTAGTTAAGACATGCACAATGTAAAAGCTGAGCAAATTAAAGAAAATACATCACATCAATGTCCATGTTCATGGATTTAAGAAGCTGCTCCTTTAAGTTCAATGGCTCTCCTTGACTTAACGTCTTTGTTTTAATCCCAGATCAAGCCAGTGGCTCTACTGTTGATTGGACGTATGAACACGGCATCAAGTACTCCTACACCTTTGAGCTGAGGGACACCGGTACCTACGGCTTCCTGCTGCCTGCCAAGCAGATCATCCCCACGGCTGAGGAGACCTGGCTGGCTCTGATGGCCCTCATGGATCATACCTACAAGAACCCATATTAATGTGGACAGGACGGAATTCCAACTACTGTCTCTTTTTCAGTGTAATCTTTGAGGTGAAAACTAAATTTTAACACTATAAAAAAGAGAATAATATATCAATAAAAAAGCACACCAATATAAACCGATGCTGTGTTTGTTTCCAATGCACTTTAAAGAGCTTTGAAGGTTTTCAGTTTCATACCAAATTCATACAGTTTATTTTCACAAAACTTGATCATTAGTAGACAATGGCATGTTCTTGTTTTATTATCATGTTTCCTGGATCTTTAGGACAAATTGTGACAAAATGCAGTTAAGGAATTTCTGAACAAATACAGGTTTGGAAACAGATCACCTTAAACAGAAAGACGCTTTAGAAACAGCATGACACTGGGTGATTATTTTAAGATTTGAGATCCTTATTGCTGATAAGTGCAGCCAATGTGACTTATTGGCTGAAGTGACATTTCATAGGCAAAACTATGTTGTTACAGTGTGTTTAAGTTAAATGACGTGAGTAATAATACTTCCACTAATCCACAAATGCGCTAATAACGTAACAAATTTTAGATAGGTGCGTTAGCATTTTTCACTTATCATTTACTTAGCTTTCCCTAAATTAAGTTTTCCTGGGAAAATTTTTTTTCTAAAGTACCAATAAACTTGGCAGTTTTGTAAACTTTCAGTTGAAAGTTACTGGTGACTGTAGCTCTGTGGGTGGAGTAGCCATCTTGTGATTGGAAGGTTGTAGGATCAGTTCCAGCTTCCTCCTGTCATGTGTCGACGTGCCCCTGGGCAAGGCACGTAACCCCAAATTGCCTACCGATCTGTACATTGGTGTATGAATGGGTGAATGTGACTCTAGTGTAAAGAACTTTGAGTGGTCAAGATGATTGGAAAAGGGTTATATAAGTTCAGTCCATTTTCTTCTGCATAAACTGAAGTTTGGTTTAGCAGAACTAATATTTATGGGTTTTAGTTAGCAATGCTCACCACAGTATTTTTATTTTCAAAAAATACGTTTTTTGAGAAACTTATTTTCAGATTTTCAAGTATTGTTTGTAAAGATTTCTTATTTTGCCGTTTGGTTACACCTAAATGTCTCAGATTATCTAATAAAACATATGATTTTGCATTGAGTCAAACAAAATCCTATTATTTTTACTTCACTCTTATTGAGGTGCAAGAAAGAAGGCATACTAAGCAAAGTGGGGGGGAGGTAGTGAGGAAAGGGGCAACATCCAGTGAAGAAAAGGGATCACCCTGGACACTACAAAAACATGGCAAACACACACACAAAAGAAAGAAGGTGCTCCAACAAAACACACAAGACAAGACACCGCCACCACAGAACCTCAGTCCCTAAAAGAAAAGCAGACACTAAGGCCTTTTCATGGCCGACCTCTGATGGCAGAGCCCTGGCGGCCATGTAGGATACGCCCAAGTTTGGCTTGGGCAATATGCCTTCTGTTGAGCCTGCCATAGCACCCCTCATTGTGGTGCCAGATGAGGCTTTTAGAGCTAATGCCAGGTGTCATCATTCTCAGTGTCGTGTGACAGATGATCTGCTCTGTAGAGCTTATGACTCAGGGTCTCGATTGGGGCGACTTGGTAACTCATTGTCTCATTTATTACTGGGTCTCTCAGCCTCTTTGGAGGGCTTGGTGATTGATGCGGCTACTCAAGGGCTGATGGATGCATCTCTTCATGCATTTGCTCCTTTGTCAAGGGAAATTGGCAATGTCCTGTCTACCCTTGTCCAGGCACGCCGCCAGGTTTGGCTGGCACAGTCTCCTCTGACCAAAGCCTGTAGAAGGACCCTGATGAGTCTTTCAGTGGTTCCTGGGGAGCTGTTTGGATCTGCTGCGCTTGCAGTCTTGGAGCGGTTGCCCCAGGCTTCTCGTACCAGGCAGCAGTTGGCCGGCCTTCATCACAGACAATTGCAGCGTCCTGCTGGGAGTGCCTCTGCATCTCTTTCGCACACTTATCCAGCCCCGTCTACACTCTCTGTGGGGCAGCCATGGCCTGGTGCAGGGCCTGGTGCAGGGCCTACTCATGGCCAGTGGGGTCTGACCAAGGGTCGGGCTCACGTCGCCTCTCAACCCAGGCAGTCCACTCGGAAACCCTCCCACCCTCTTAAGAGCAGGGGGGCTCGGAAATGACGTCACCAAGCTGGCGGTAACTCAGGGTTACATGCTACTGTTCCATCGCCGCCCACCTGTTCCTGGTCGAGTCAGGATGATTCACAACCAGGTAAAGGCTCAAACTCTGAGCCACGGGATAGACGTCTGGCTGGCCAAGGGCGCTATATTGCCTGTTGACCCCCTGCAGGATCCAGGGGGCTTTTAGTCAAAGTATTTTTTAGTCCCAAAAAAGACTGGCGGACTCCGCCCAATTTTGGACCTGAGAAGTCTGAATATGTTTTTGAAGACTATCCCTTTCCACATGTTGAGCATCAGGGTTGTGCTTCAGACAATCTCACCAGGCGACTGGTTCACATTGGTCAACTTGAGGGATGCATACTTTCATGTCCCAATTGCACCAAACCATTGGCAGTTTCTCCACTTTCCATCTCAGGGAAAGCATGTTCACTTCAGAGTACTTATATTCGGTCTCTCTCTGTCCCCACATGTTCACTCGGTGCGTGGCTGCGGCCCTGTGTCCTCTGCAGGCCAAAGGGTTGAAGATTCTGCCCTACTTGGACGATTGGCTCATCTGTGCACTGCAGACACATGCACATTACTCCATCACATAGACCTATAGGGTCTTCGTGTGAACTGGCAGAAGAGCAACTTAGTTCCATCTTAAGAGGTCATGTTTCTTGGGATCACAATGGACTCCCTCACTATGACTGCTTGCCCATCACCCCAGCGTGTCGAGGGCATTCTGCAAATGATGCCCGCCTTTCTGCCTGGCCATGCATCCCCCTTTATTGCTTACCTTCATCTGTTGGGCAAGCTGACTGCTGCCACTACAGTAATACCCCTGGGACAACTGTGGTTTCTGTGACTGTGGCTACTTGATTTCTGGCTACATTATAAAACGTAGCTAGAAATCAAGACAAGAAAAGTCTTTCTGAAAGAAGAGTTGGTTTCTGTCTAGCCTAAAGCTAGACCTATTCTCACACACTGCACAGTCGCAGGAAACTGCTGGTGTTCCCTCAATGCCTCGCATCACTGGCTAAGTGGCGAGATGCAGGGTTTGTGACAAAGGGGGTTCCACTGGGATCGCTGCCGTCTCGACGAGAGGTTGTCTCTACCGACACATCCATCACAGGATGGGGGGTGTCGTGGCAGCAACAGATCGCCCAGGTGACATGGTCTTCGCGGGACAAACGGCAGCACATCAACACCTTGGAGTTGGAGACTGTGCAGCGGACGTTGCAACACTTCCTCCCAGGCCTGTGCGGAAGGCATATCCTGGTGCGGTCGGACAATACTTCAGTGGTTTTTCATATCAACCATCAAGGGGGAACACGGTCGATAACATTGCTGAGGTTGACCCAGAAGCTCTTCACCTGGGCAGCCCCTCTTTTTGCCAGCCTGAGGGCAGCCCACATTCCAGGAGTACAGAATGGGCCGGCCGATATGCTGTCTCGGGGATGCTCACCACCGGGATATTGGAGGCTCCTCCCGGAGGTAGTGGGGAACATTTGGGAGAGGTACGGCAAAGCAGCTGTGGACCTATTTGCGTCCCAAGAGACAATACATTGCCCGCTTTTGGTTCTCCCTGGCAGGCAGTACCAGTCCCCTGGGTCAGGATGCACTGGCACACGACTGGCCGAGAGTGCTGCTCTACTCTTTTACGCCGCTTCCCCTGATAAGCCCAACACTCCTGAGAGTCCTACAGGAGGGGCATCAGGTCCTTATAGTTACTGAAATTATCATTTCAGTATTGTGTAATATTTTATAGGAAAAGTTTTATGTTTCCCAACCAAAATTTAAAGCTACATCCATCCATCCATCCATCTTCTTCCGCTTATCCGAGGTCGGGTCGCGGGGGTAGCAGCTTCAGAAGGGAGGCCCAGACTTCCCTCTCCCCGGCCACTTCTTCCAGCTCTTCCGGGGGAATCCCGAGGCGTTCCCAGGCCAGCCGAGAGACATAGTCTCTCCAGCATGTCCTGGGTCTTCCCCGGGGCCTCCTCCCGGTGGGACGTGCCCGGAACACCTCACCAGGGAGGCGTCCAGGAGGCATCCTGACCAGATGCCCAAGCCACCTCAACTGGCTCCTCTCGATGTGAAGGAGCAGCGGCTCTACTCTGAGTCCCTCCCGGATGACTGAGCTTCTCACCCTATCTCTAAGGGAGAGCCCAGCCACCCTACGGAGAAAACCCATTTCGGCCGCTTGTATCCGCGATCTCGTTCTTTCGGTCATGACCCAAAGCTCATGACCATAGATGAGGGTGGGAACGTAGATCGACCGGTAAATCGAGAGCTTCGCTTTTTGGCTCAGCTCTCTCTTCACCACGACGGACCGGTACAGCGCCCGCTTGACAGCAGATGCTGCGCCAATCCGCCTGTCGATCTCCCGCTCCCTTCTTCCCCCATTCGTGAACAAGATCCCGAGATACTTAAACTCCTCCACTTGGGGCAGGACACCCCCCCTGACCCGGAGAAGGCACTCTACCCTTTTCCGGCTCAAGACCATGGCCTCGGATTTGGAGGCACTGATCCCCATCCCGGCCGCTTCACACTCGGCTGCGAACCACTCCAGCGAGAGCTGCAGATCACGATCTGATGAAGCCAAAAGGACCACATCGTCTGCGAAAAGCAGAGATGAGATCCTAAGGCCACCAAATCGGATCCCCTCAACACCTTGGCTGCGCCTAGAAATTCTGTCCATAAAAGTGATGAACAGAATCGGTGACAAAGGGCAGCCCTGGCGGAGTCCAACTCTCACCGGAAACGAGCCCGACTTACTGCCGGCAATGCGGACCAGACTCTGACACCGGTCATACAGGGACCTGATAGCCCATATCAAAGGGCCCGGTACCCCATACTCCCGGAGAACCCCCCACAGGGCTCCCCGGGGGACACGGTCGAACGCCTTCTCCAAGTCCACAAAACACATGTAGACTGGTTGGGCGAACTCCCATGCACCCTCCAGGACCCTGCCGAGGGTGTAGAGCTGGTCCAGTGTTCCACGACCAGGACGAAAACCACACTGCTCTTCCTGAATCCGAGGTTCGACTATCCGACGGACCCTCCTCTCCAGGACCCTTGAATAGACGTTGCCAGGGAGGCTTAAGAGTGTGACCCCTCTATAATTGGAGCACACCCTCCGGTCCCCCTTTTTGAACAGGGGGACCACCACCCCAGTCTGCCAATCCAGGGGAACTGCCCCTGATGTCCATGCGATATTGCAGAGTCGCGTCAACCAACACAACCCTACAACATCCAGAGCCTTAAGGAACTCCGGGCGGATCTCATCCACCCCCGGGGCCTTGCCACCGAGGAGCTTTTTAACCACCTCGGCGACCTCGCCCCCAGAGATTGGAGAGCCCAACCCAGAGTCCCCAGGCTCCGCTTCCTCAGTGGAAGGCATGTTGGTGGGATTGAGGAGGTCTTCGAAGTACTCTGCCCACCGACCCACAACGTCCCGAGTAGAGGTCAGCAGCACACCATCCCCACTATAAACAGTGTTTGTGCTGCACCGCTTCCCCCCCCGAGACGCCGGATGGTGGACCAGAATCGCCTCGAAGCCGTGCGGAAGTCTTTCTCCATGGCCTCTCCAAACTCCTCCCATGCCCGAGTTTTTGCCTCAGCAACCGCCCGAGCCGCATGCCGCTTCGCCCGCCGGTACCCATCAGCTGCTTCCGGAGTCCCACAGGCCAAAAAGGCCCGATAGGACTCCTTCTTCAGCCTGACGGCATCCCTCACCGAAGGTGTCCACCAACGGGTTCGAGGGTTGCCGCCGCGACAGGCACCGACAACTTTGCGGCCACAGCTCCGATCGGCCGCCTCGACAATGGAGGCACGGAACACGGTCCACTCAGACTCCATGTCCCCCACCTCACCTGGGACGTGTTCGAAGTTTTGCCGGAGATGGGAGTTAAAGCTCCGTCTCACAGGGGATTCCGCCAGACGTTCCCAGCAGACCCTCACAACACGTTTGGGCCTGCCAGGTCTGACCGGCTTTCGCCCCCACCACCGGAGCCAACTCACCACCAGGTAGTGGTCAGTGGACAGCTCCGCACCTCTCTTCACCCGAGTGTCCAAGACATACGGCCGCAGATCCGATGAAACGATGACAAAGTCGATCA
The DNA here is from genome assembly GCF_001444195.1 of Xiphophorus couchianus. Lineage (NCBI taxonomy): Eukaryota > Metazoa > Chordata > Actinopteri > Cyprinodontiformes > Poeciliidae > Xiphophorus > Xiphophorus couchianus. The sequence continues at coordinate 35,397,709 of NC_040231.1, forward strand.
TCGAACTGCGGCCTAGGGTGTCTTGGTGCCAAGTGCACATATGGACACCCTTATGCTTGAACATGGTGTTCGTTATGGACAATCCATGGCGAGCACAGAAGTCCAGCAACAGAACACCGCTCGAGTTCAGGTCGGGTGGGCCGTTCCTCCCAACCACGCCCCTCCAGGTCTCACTGTCGTTGCCCACGTGAGCGTTGAAGTCCCCCAGCAGAACAAGGGAGTCCCCAGGAGGAGCACTCTCCAGTACCCCCTCTAAGGACTCCAAAGAGGGTGGGTAATCTGAACTGTCGTTCGGCCCGTAAGCACAAACGACAGTCAGAACCCGTCCCCCCACCCGTAGGCGGAGGGATGCTACCCTCTCGTTCAGCGGGGTGAACCCCAACGTACAGGCGCCGAGATGGGGAGCAACAAGTATGCCCACTCCTGCCCGACGTCTCTCTCCCTGGGCAACTCCAGAGTGGAAGTATGTCCAGCCCCTCTCAAGGAGACTGGTTCCAGAACCAAAGCCATGCGTCGAGGTGAGACCGACTATTTCTAGCCGGAACCTCTCGACCTCACGCACTAGCTCCGGCTCCTTCCCCACCAGAGAGGTGACATTCCACGTCCCAAGAGCCAGTTTCTGCAACCGAGGATCGGACCGCCAGGGTCCCCTCCCTTGGCCGCCACCCATCACACAGTGCACCCGACCCCTTTGGCCCCTCCCACGGGTGGTGGGCCCATGGGAGGGGGGGCCCATGTTTCCTCTTCGGGCTGAGCCCAGCCGGGTTCCATGGGTAAAAGCCCGGCCACCAGACGTTCGCCATCGTGCCCCCCCTCCAGGCCTGGCTCCAGAGTGGGGCCCCGGTGACCCGCGTCCGGGCGAGGGAACACCAAGTCCAATGTTTTTACTCATCATTGGGGTCTTCGGGCTGCACTTTGTCTGGTCCCTCACCTAGGACCTGTCTGCCTTGGGTGACCCTACCAGGGGCATGAAGCCCCAGACAGTATAGCTCCTAGGATCATTGGGGCACTCAAACCCCTCCACCACGATAAGGTGGCAGCCCATGGAGGATGGATGGATGGATGGATGGATGATAATTGGGAGTCATTTGTTGGCTGTAGTCTAGTTGTTTTCTGTATTTTGTCTGTGGTTAATGTGTATTTTTGTGCTTTGTTACAGTTTCGCAAAAGAAAAAACAAATCAGAAAAGAGTTGCAAAATAATACAAAAAACTATCAAGGACTGGATTATTTTCAACTCAAGTGTTAGCTAGCTGTCTAGCTTTGTAAGAGCAACACATCATCAGGGCAGCATAAGATTAGTTTTGTTGTTCAGGGAAAGTCATTGATATGACGATGTCAATATGTTCCTTCATAAAAAAAATTATAGATTTACTTGGATGTCCAAAACATTAAATCTTTCATTCACACAGTTCTGAGTCAAATGGAGATAAACCTGCAACTCAACAGGGTCGGGTTATGGGTTTTTAAACACCAGAAAAATGCATGTAAGTGACTAATGCCAAATGATAATGCTGACAATGAGTCCGTTGAAAAGAAGAACCTATAACCCGTTGTTCAAAACCAAAATATTCAGATATATTAAAATTAAAATAACACACACACCACTACTCCCAGATTCTGCCTCATTCCTGGATGGGATTATAAATGTTGCTCAGATTAACAAAACTGCTGATCATTGTCACTCTCTGTATCATTCATGGTCATGTAACCCAGGCTTTTCCTCTTTAACCCTGCAGCTGGTGGAAGACACCCAATAGACTCTGCGTTGTGTTTGTGTGAGGGTGGGATGTGTTCCGTGCAGGAGAGGAATCAGACAGGCGGCTCTTCTTTGTGGGGAGACTTTGGCGCGTTTATTTCGTCCACCTTACAGGCAGTAAACACACTGTCAACATTCAATCGTTTTCTTTTTACAAAATAATCAAACATCACCAAAACAAAATGTAATTTGTACTTAACACGCAAACTGAACAAACAGAAATAGATCGGTATATTAATGTAATGTATATTTTACACAGAGCTAGCAGAGCTGCTGCTTACCTTACAGGCAGTAAACACACTGTAAAGTAGTGATGTGTCGGTCACTAACGATCCGGCTCTAAGAGCCGGCTCTTTGAAGTGAATGATTGGAACCGGCTCCACAATGGGAGCCGTTTTAGGATCCTATTTGGGAGCCGGGATTTTTTCTACAGTATATCGCTGTCTCTCCGCCTCCCTGTCCTTGTGCTTGTGCTCTGCAAGTGCCAGAGCCGATAGTTTTTCCCCTGTCTGTTATTGCGCAATAGTCAGCCCCGCCCATTCCTCACAACTCCCCTGGGCCGACTACTGACCAGTTCTCTGTCTAACAGGTCCGGAAAATCTCTGAGACCTGGGTATTACCCTAAAAGAGATCTATAAGAGATAATCTATTCAAACTGGTGGCGAAGGCGATTCGTCTAGCTCTAACTACCTCCGATCCAGAAGCTACGACCCTTTACAGTTAAGAAACAATCAGCTGAGTAGCCCTCGCAGCTGCATAATTCCAATAACCACTTCTGTTAACGTTAGCTCGCCTTCTAAAATATAACTCGCTCTTGGAACCGGCTAGATCAATTTTAGTGACTTGGATATAAGTCCCAGGGTCGTTATTTACACTCACTAAAGGAAATTATGAAGCCACCTATTTACTAGAATCATGTACATTCGTTTTACCTCAATTAACAGAACTGAAAATTTATTAAATGACTCAATTAATCCCAATGTCCACCAACCTCATTAGAATTGTATAGTATAAATTTATTGAGCAAGCTTAAGCAGGGATATGTGACATACAAATCAATAATTAGTTGTATATAATTCCAGAGCAGTATAATAAAATCAACATGTATAACCATACTATCCTGTCTCTTTTCCCTAACCTATGTCGCAAGTTCTGGGATGGACTTTTACCGAGCAGATTCAACTCACGCCCAGTTGATGGTGGATCTTGGCAGCAGAAACATCCAGAATCCTTGGTCAGAGTCTTTGTCCTTGTGTGGAAAAATCCTCCATAGAATAGATGCAAAGCAGAACGGGTCCAAATCCTTCGAAAACCCAGCTCTTTATCCCTCAGGGACCTTTGTCTTTTCCCCAAGTCTGTTGCAGAATTAGAGATTGTTGGGTTGAGGCAGGGCCGACAGTCGAATCAGGAACCAGGGCTGGGGCGGTAGGATCTTGTCCCTTCTTAGCGGCGCGAAGTCTCAACTTTCCCGTGGCTCCGAGGTGCGGTCCTCTGCTGTTCTTCAATCTGCTTCTTCGTGTTGACTCGTCTCCAGCGCCGCAGACTAAGAACGGTTGCTTCCTTATTTCAGCCCTCTTTTATACATTTCTCCACCATATGTGTGTGCGGACAGTTTGGTCTACGTGACTTCCTGACCATCTGCTGAGTCTCGTGGAAAGCCCCAACGGCCCCCAACCTGTTTGCTGAGTCTTGTGGAAAGTCCCATCTCTCCCCAACTTGCGACATATCCTGGCAGCCGGGCCTCACCCATCATGCTGACTCTAATGTTATAACGTCCTCTCTTTTCTATAACTCTCTTTTCTGTTACAAATCATTAACCATATTCAACCTGTACTAAAACCATTTGAATTAATTTTCAAATCATTGATATTCATTAAGAATTAATCACATCTTTCAGCTACTATAAATCATCAAATCTAATCATTACATTGACTATAAATCATCAACCATAATCATTACATTGTTGTTACCATTACAAATCATTATTCAGAAATACATTTCAGAGAGTTATTTAGTGATTACTTATACACATATTACCGATTGTATTCATACATGTTCAACTTAATTATTATTTTAATCAAACCACAAGATTGCTTTATTTCTCTCAGGCCTTTATGCCCTTTTTCTGCGTGTACCTGGAAAGATCTCATAACCCCATGCCAGTTTTCTTGACACCCCACATCGTTTTTTTTTGTCCTGCGGTGCCTCGCTGTCTCTCCCCCCCTTCTCCCTCTCCTTGCGCGTTTTGCTCTTCTGCCAGCGCTAGAGCGGAGAGTTTTTTTCCCTCGGTCGGTCCACTGCCCTCATGTCAAGCGTGTGCTCCACACATCTGACCAATCACACATAGTTTCAATTAATAATGTGGCGGGAAAACACTGAAAAAAGAAGTTTATCTCCACTTTTTTTGTGGAAACGGCAGGCAATTGGCCAAGCTGTATAGCGTTCGTCGGCAGGTGTTTATGTACAGACACTCACTCAGCGGTCAAGAAGCACAACAGAAAGAAGGGGAGTCAGTGTGAGAACTGAATAGGTGAAAATAAATGAGTGACAGAAAACGGAGCAAGATTTGGACTCATTTTAATGCTACATCAAGCTCCAGGGCAGAGTGCAGACTGTGCAAAGTCAGCATTTCCTATCTGCAGGCTCGACAAACAACCTGCACAGGCACATGCGGACATCACACGCATCGGTATTGCTATAGCATTGTTATGCGGCATTTTTACTCATCATAAGTGCTTAACAATGTCAATAATGAAACAAAATATTATAAAACTAGGTTTAAGCTATTAATTAATTAATAATGCCAAAAATATATATGGGGAGCCGTTTGGGAGCCGAAAGAGCCGGCTCTCCACAGTAAGAAGAGCCATTAGAGCCGCATCTCGAAAAGGAGCCGAAAATCCCATCACTGCTGTAAAGAGTACGGCAGTTCGCGCACAAAAATCCCCTGCACTACGGTGTCCCCGGCAGGACAAACATGTCAGAATTGTGGTAGTGCCAGCAATTACAGAAAACAACAGCACACTCTTTTGGAACATTTATGCACTGATTTACAGACACATTTCCTGACTTTCAGCCAGATGACCTGCAGTGTTGCAATGTCTAAAATTAAACCCATCTTATCAGCCTGTGTTGTACTGACAGAATAAGTGGGCGCTGACTGCAGGGAAAGAGGACTTCCTGTTTTGTTGTTTGCCAAAGCAGAATGTGTTGGAGAGAATTTTGATTTCAATTAATTTTTAGGAATAAAGGCAGCTGTTTAATTTTGTACTGCAGTTTCAGAACTAAGCAGAAGCTCATATCAAAGTCGATGTCCTTCGGTAGTTTTGGTCGATCAGGTAGGAACTGGCTCAGCACATGGACCAGGAACAAGAACATTTTCTGCTTCTCTGTACATCTATGTGAATCCTGCAGCTGTTTTTGTTCTCCATATCCTTCTTTACATATCGTAGCTTATCAACTTGGTTGTGTAATTATGTTTTGTTTTGTTTTGTTTTTTTGCAAACCAAACAAAATAAATAGGTGCGAGTACACTTGACACCAATTGTATTAGAAAATAATGTCAAAGATTCTCAAAGACAGGTAGTATTTTTTAAGTGTGTAAATAAAAACATCCAGGGGAGAAAATTGCATATCAGTGTCAATCAAAAGTTAACTCAGTGTTTACATGTTTATAAACTTTTAGCCAAAACCGGATTCTGATGTAATGACATGAAATCTCACTGTTTGTTGGCGTATTGCAGAGAAGTTGTTAAAACATGCAATATTTACAACCTTAGTTTTGGTGTTTATTAAGATATGTGTGAAAACATGTCAGCAGTAAACATGAACCCAACATGACAAATCCCTTTGTTTACACGTCAGTCCACCAACATCTAGGACTGTGTGTGCTTTCAGATTGCACAGAAGCGTTTCCAGAACCAAAGGGGCGTGGCTTGCAAGTTGCAGATTTATCCAAATAAAATGTGTGGGATTTTCCTTCACAACCCTCATGCAAGCCAAATGTCCACACGCATTTCTGTTGTGCTCCGTCCTCAGCATGTTGTTACCTGCATTAGGTTCACACTGATCAACATATTTCAAAAGTGCTTCCTGAGGGGACAGATCTTAAACAGCCTTTGAAATGAACCGATAATAATTCACAATTATTAATAGAGTGCTAATACTTCAGAGATTTAATGTGGGACTCAAATTTTAAACCTTTTCCTTTTAACTTGTTGTGGAACTGCCTCTGGCCTAAAACGAAACACTACTGCAGGGGTGGCCAACCAGACAAAGACCAAGAGCCACATTTTTTACCAAGTTACTGCAAAGAGCCACATCATATGCATTGGGCACACATGAACATCAACCCATCCCTTCCTCATACTCATACTTTTGCTCAGCCAGATTTATTGTAAATTTCACACACTATTTTAACACTACAAAGACCACAGGCCAGACATTTTCAACAATGAACACTGTGCACGTTCTCATGCAAACAAACTCTGTTTAACCAAATAAACAAACAATAATAGAACAATTTACAATACATTTATACCTTTTTCCTTTTATTATGTGCATTATATGTGTTATTTAATGGGACTTATGGCATTCCTTGTCTTGAACAATCCTGTTCAGATCTGGCTTGTACTCCGTTGTTGTCACTCGAAGCAATTCTTTGACATGGATGTCGGTCAGAACAGACCGATGCTTCGATTTCACATGTTTCAGGGTAGAAAACACAGACTCGCAGACATATGTTGACCCAAACATTGACAGTATCTTAAGTGCAGCTCGTTTGACATTGGGATATTTTTCCTTTGGCACATGTTTCCAGAATTCAATGGTCCCTTCCTTTAAAGCAGGTTTCAGTTGGTCCTCCTCACGAAGATCAATCATCTCCAACTCAGCCGCACACTCATCTATGACTAGCGGGGCTTTCAAACAGTCTGTCTCAGCATTAAATGGGTCGACAAGGAATGTAATCTGTGGCCTTTTCAGTTGTAGATCACAGAACCGGGCCACAAAGCTTTTGTGCAGGTTTTCAACCAGTGTTGCATATCTGGCTCTTTGCTTGTTCAGGGTGGCACTGGTGACCTGCCCGCTGGCTTTTAGTAGAGTGGGAAAATGTGTTAATTTCCCTTTTGAATGTGCGCCTGGAACAAATTCAGTTTGTTGACAAATGCAAACTGTTGTGATTTAAACTCGACGGACCCAAAGCGTGTGAGCACACGAACAGGAAATCAGCCAACACAGAATAATCAGAGTTTACTTATTTTATTCTTTTTAGCGCTAAAAAGAAAGAGACGCTTACCCTTACAGGCTTATGTGGATGTCAAGTGTAAAGGCCCGAATCTATACAGTATCTGCTCAAACACGGAAGACACCTTGCTTATATCCTAAAATCCGCCTCCTGGTCTGCTGATGTGTTACGTCACTAAGGTCCTCCTACTGGTCAGACGATGAGCTAAAGTTAAGTTTCGTTTCTACAGAAAGTGTCCGTGTACAACAAAAGGCTTTTGTGCAGAATCTTTGTGTCCGTAGTTGTGTGTAAGTGCATGTATGGTGCGTGTCTGGAGTAAACGTCTCAACAAAACACACTTAGCTCTTTGAACCAGGTCAGGCAGCCCGTGCAATGTTCCAAGCCAGTTGATATGATGCAAGCGTTACAGTCTCTGAGTGCTTTGTACATTTTTGGAAAAACTTTACCTGCTTTTCTGTCTGACTTTTCAAGGTAACCAACTTGTGCTTGCGAAGTTCAGTCCCTTTTGGAAATTCCTGGTCGATGTTAGCATGGAGTGAGCTGAAGGTTTGAAGCCTTAAAATGCGACAAGGACACCTGACATATATAAGGCAGAATGGCTTTCCACTACGTTCAACAAAAAAATATAAATTCTCCCACTCTGTCAAAAACGTCCTGTGTTCATCTTCATATTTTCGTTTTCCTGTGCATTTTTTCCCTGCCATTTTGAGCGCGAAAGGTTTACTCAAATGATTTTACTCTTACTGAAAAACTGCGCACATGCGCATTTGACGAAAATACCGTATTGCACTCAAGCGAAGCGAAACTTGGATATTATAGCGACCCTACAGTATGTGCTAAATGTTACTGGATGTTACGCTGTTTAGAGATTAAAATTAGAGTGTATGATTTCCCATTGTCCGCGAATGCATCAGGATGGATGAGAGCGCGAGGGGGCGGGGGAGTGAGAGTGAGGGGTCAGCGGAGGTTTGTGTGAGAGCAGATGGTGAACAACTGGAAAGAGTAAGGCTGCAAGAGAAACAAAGACTGTTTTTCGTTTGTGTTGTTTTTGCGTGGTTATGGCCAACAGTAATTGCGTGCTGCTGTTGTCAATAATTGACAGTTCATTTGACTATTTTTTGTCATTATTGCACGTCTGGCAGAATGCGACTATATGAACGTAAGAGCCGCATGGAACCGGTCAAGGAGCCGCATGCGGCTCTCGAGCCGCGGGTTGGCCATCCCTGAACTACTGGATGAAAAGTGGTAAAGTTTATTGAGTTTGGAATTAATGAAATTTTCCATTATGCAGTTAATTTTCCTGTTATGTTTTGGGCTCATTAGAGCCATCAATGGGATTAATAAAAGATTATTTATGAGTTATGTTAGTAAATATTTTGAATGTAAGATGCTTCAAGTGTCATGATTTTTATAACTGTTATAATATAATACATACATCTTGACAGTTTCTTGAGAGTGACAAGATCTTCTACATTATCCAACAGTCCTCCACATACAGATCAAAATTATGTGGAAATACAACAATGAGGTTATGAAATATTTCACTGGAATCTCAGCTTGGATGCAAATAATAGGTTGAAAAGATAAAACTAAAAGTTAATACAACTTCTCATTGCTTAGTAAACCAGAAAAAAACCCTTTTTGATTTCAGGAAATTATTTGAGAAGTTCCTAGAGAGCATGAAGGGAAGAAAATATTTTTACTTTAGTTGTCGGAAAGCAGAAAATATTTGTTCTTGTTCACTACAATACTGTTATTTGTTTTGTGAAAACTGAAGAAATACTTCTCCAAAAAAAAAAAAAAAGCATGCAAGTATGTGAAAGGAGGCTTGGGAACGGGAGCAGCCGGTGACACTCCTCTGACACAGGGCAAGGTCGAGGTGAGCACACATGACCCCGCACGCTTCGCCATAAAAGGCTAGTTTTGGCCATGACCAGTTCCACACAGTTGGTCATGATGAGGGGACTGATCGCATTCGCCGCTCTGTTTGTTGCCGTTCTCGCCAAGGAGACCTTTGAGGGGTGAGTCTTCACAGCATCACAGGGAACTACGTATTTACCTTTAGAAGTCATTAGAAGACCTCAGGACTGAACTGGTGTGTCCACTGCTGCTCAAGAAGACGTTATCGATTTAGACTTGGTTCTAGTTTCAAACCACCACAATTGTTTTTTTTCCGCATTTCTGATCTGTTACATATCAAATAAGGTTGACCATTGAATGCCGAGCAGCGAATCTACAGATTCTCCATTTTTCACTTCTTAATAAAGGTTTTTCTGTTCTCTCAGCTGCAGCTCTCATGAAACACAAGATTTAGACTTGATTCTAGTTTCAAACCACCAGAACTTGTCATGTTGAAGGCTTGAAATCTGAGCCACGTACAGAACACACCAGGAGTACAAGGAGATCAGAAAAAGGTGATTTATTACAAAAATGACTGAATGTGTGGTTCTTGACTATGGGCTGGGGAACCTGGCTCGTCGGGTCTCTAGGGGCAGATGAGAGCAGAGGTGAGAACAAGTATAGAGCAGTGGAAATTAGATGAGGAGACTGGGCAGCTTGCTTGTTTGGGTGAGAAGAATCCAGCAGGGGGGACAGACTGTGGTCACTGGGGTTTGGTTGATTCTGGAGGAGGAGTGTGAGCTGACAGACTTGCGTTGGAGGGCGGACAGGTTGACATATGGACAGTGGAGCAGTTTGTCGCCAGCGGTGGATGAGAAAACCAGAAGATCTTTTCAGAGAGAGTTTACCTGAGGAGGTGGGATTCTCAGGCAACACAATGGGTAATATCCACGAAGGGAGATCCAGAAGCCGAGTAGCTCAGACTGTACAACGGGAAAGGTCCAAGGCACCACAGAGAGTTACCTAGGAACAGAACAATAGGTAGAAATTGACTGGATACTTGCTAATAGATCACAGAGTCGAAGCTCTGAGGGGCTCAGAGTACCGTCAACCTACCAGTGCTGGCAGACTGCTCCTCTTATACTCAACACTGATGACAGCAAACAAGTTGCAGGTGTGTGAAGATCCAGGCGTCAGGCCCTCCAGATGATTAGTGGTCTACAGGCTCCATCGTGTGCTTAACAAAGAGAAGGCAGCAGACAAGGACAGTCCCCAAAAACCCCAGTTCCCAACAGAACTGTTGTTTTTCAGCATTCTGAGCTGTTACATAACAAATAAGGTTGAACATAAATTGCAGGGCTGCAAATCTACAGATTATCCATTTTTCACTTACATCCGTCTGCTCTTTCTGGATTTCTCCTCAGCCTTCAAAACCATCAACCCACTTACTGTGGAACTGGATTCTGGACTTCCTGACCAACAGACCTCAGAATGTCAGGATCCACAACACTGTCTCCTCCTCCATCACCCTGAAGAGGGCTGCGTGCTGAGCCCCCTCCTCTTCACTCTGCTGACGTATGACTGCTTGGCAAGGTACCCTAGCTGTCATAAAGTGAAGTTTGCCAAAGACACACCAGTTGTGGTTCACATCATGAGTCCAATTACAGAGAGGAGGTGCAACACCTGGTGCAGAGACAATAAATTCTGCATCAATGTGAAGAAGACCAAGGAGATGGTGGTGGATTTCAGAAGGGACCAGGATCCTCTTCATCTCCTGTACATCAGAGGAGCAGCTATGGAGGTGGTCCACTGGGTGTGCATATATCCAGTGACCTCACCTGGAGTACCAACACCTCTCGTCTGGTCAGGAAGGCCCACCAGCATCTCTACTTCCTCAGGAAGATGTGGAGAGCTGGACTTGGGAACTCAGTCCTGAGGAGCTGCTATCTCTGTGTGGTGGAGAGCGTTCTCTGTCTGCATCACCATGTGGCACAACAGCTTCACTGCTGCTGAGAGGACGGCTCTGCAGAAGATGGTCAAGGCTGCACAGAGGACTGTGGGGAGCTGCCTTTCCTCCACCTTGGACCTCTACACAGCACAATGCAGGAGGAGGGCGCTCTTCATCAAGAAGGACTCCCTTAAAGGAATTTTTCTGCCATAATCCAAGAGCACACATGTTCAGTCTGAAAGCAGGATTTCATGTTGTTTGTTTTCAAAACTTTTAATACTTTTATTTACATTTTCATTTTGAAAGCAGGACTTCATGTCTTTCTTCTCAAAACTTGTAACACTTGTACTCAGAACTTCTCTTCGCGATCAGACTTAGTCTCTGCTTGGACTCTCTGCTTGCTAACCAAACATGGAGGTGCCTTTTGTGTGATTGTGAGGAGAACTTTTTAGTGCAATCATTACAAGTTTTGAGTCGAAAGACATGAAGTTCTGCTCTCAAAATATACATGTAAGCAAAAGTATTACAAGTTTTGAGAACAAAAGACATGAAATCCTGCTTCAGATTGAACATGTGTGCTTTTGGATTATGGCAGATAAAATCCCCCATAGGGTTTTGGGCCTTCGTGGGAGTTGGAGTTGTTTTTGTTGCTGCATTCTCTCTGTCAGCCACTAGATGGAGGCAGGAGGTTTTCTGCTTGGTGGGCAGTGCTGGCTGGTGACCTTTGCTGCATGTCTTCCCCTTCTCTTACTCCCACTTTCCTGTCGATTCATTGACAAATAAAGGCCAATAAACCTTAAAAAATTAAAAATAAACTGGACTGGACTACAACTCTTTCTCCCTTCCTAGTATCCAAACCCCAGTGACCACCTTATTCCCCCCACCGGTAAATCCAGTCATCTCTAATCAGTCAGCGAGATGGTCAGCAAAATCAACTCGTTGACCATTTCATTCCTCACGTCTGTACTTACCTGTCTCCAGTGTTTCCGGTGAATCTGACTCTCCACCTCCAGTACAAGAACAGCACATTCTACAAGAATTTCCTTGTACCAAATAAACTTGATCTGATTTTTAGTATCCTGCTTGTGTTCTGTGTGTGGGTCAACAGTTCAGCACCCAACATGACATTGGAGAGCAGTTTTCCAACAAATCTGAAGGTACTTTATCAGACAAAGTATGCTGGTTATATGTCAAAGGTCAAATGTTTTGTATATCCCTCAAAACAAGAACAGATACAATTCATATACAGTTAAAAAATACATGATCAAATCAGTTCAATCCAGTCAGATTTAAATTTAATTAAATACTGCGCAGTTTTATACTTGTTATAATCCAATAAAGCCAAACTGCTTCTCCTGAGCAAGTATGTGTAGGCCTGTCACGATAACAAATTTTGCTGAACAATTAATTGTCTCAAAAATTATTGCGATAAACGATAATATTGTTTGAAAACCTTTTTACACTGATGTAATGGAAATAATAAAATAACGTAATAATGCATGCGATTTCCTGCCAAAGATAGATACACTTTATTTTCAAAAGGACATTTAACACTGGAGCTGATAAACAAAATATCCATCCATTTTCTGTTCACCCTTTGTCCTTAATGGGGTCTGGAATAACATACAGGACAAACAACCATACACACAGGGAGAATTTGGAGAGACCAATTAACCTGACAGTCATGTTTTTGGACTGTGGGAGGAAGCTGGAGTACCCGGAGAGAACCCACGCATGCACAGGGAGAACATGCAAACTCCTTGCAGAAAGACCCCGGCCGGGAATTGAACCCAGGACCTTCTTGCTGTAAAGCAACAGTGCTACCAACTGTGCAGCCAGATAAATAAACAAAATAAATAAACAAAATAAACAAAACCAAAAATAAAATGGATTCTCAGTCTCCATTAATAAAAAATGTACTTGAATAAAAACTAAACAACATAAAGCCAAAGTGGAAATAAATACTGCATTCAACCAAAAGAGTGCAGATTATGAAGTCTGTATACCAGGGGTGATTCTAGGATCTGACTTTTAGGGGGGCTGAGCCCCCAGCAGGGCTAAGACCCATGAGAAGATATTTGTTGGTGCGGTTTTCTAAATCTAACTGCTTATTTACATACATTCACAATCAAAATTAAGAGACATGTTGTCAGTAATTCACAGAACAAAAGAACAATGTTCATTTTACTCAAACATATGCCTATAAAGAGTAAAATCAGAGAAACTTTAATGTTTTTCCAGAGGTGTATAAACTCAGTTTGAAACAGAATCTCTAGACCACATCATGCCTGCCAACATCTGCTGACATTAATGAGACACAAGTAGCTGTGGAGTGACACCCCTAACCCAATTTCCTAGTGTGGAAATTAAAATAAAATCTACTCAAAACTATGCATTTCCAGTCATTTGAAGAACATTTTACTAAATGCATAGGATTAATAAACCTAAAACCAGTTTATTATCAAGGTAGAAGTTCAGGTTAATGACTATTGAAAATGAGTCCTTCACCAGAACTTTATTTGAAAATCATACTTTGAAATTGCATTACCCTTATTTTTATCTGAATGTTATGTGACTGTTGGCCTTTTTTACAAGAATGTATGTCCATCTATGGAAAAGTGGACATGATGAGTCAGATTTAACTGTTTTAACATGAAGTGGGTCCGTCATAGTTTCAGTACCAAACATCTTTCTGTTCACACAGAACCAGCCTAAAATCCTGCACTGTTTAGTTTGACCTTATTTAAGGGACTCCAGAGAGATTTGGGAAATGAATTACAAAACAACACAACAGTCACTAATCAAACTTCAAAAAAGACCAATAAGAGAAATTAACAAGGCGAAGGACCAGGATCAGACTGACACATTATTTATCCAAATATTTTGCACATATACAACATTTTGTACTGAACTACAAAATATTCTTCAAATAAATAAAGCCAATGCTGTACACAATGTCATTCATAAATATAAAAATAATTCTAAATTAATTGTGATATCAGACAGAATGGGTCAGGAGTGGAACACTGCGGACTGTCAGAACCTAAAGAACCAGACATCAGAGTCTCTTCATCCCTCAATCATATCCTGAGACCGAAAAATATAAATGGCAATTTAACAAGAACAAATCATACTAATAGATTATTGGTAAATGACTAAATATTGTGAAGAGCAACAGTTTATTTTCTCTACATTACTTTGTTAGGGCTTTCTGTGTAGGAAAATTGTTGATATCTATTATAAATACAGTTTTTTGTGGTCAATATTATTTTACTATTATTTTATTAACCCTCTGATGCGTGAGTGACTGACTATAGAGTCTTCGGTGAGTAGGTCTTTTTTAACCCGGTTATAATCAATGTGTTTTTATTCTACTTTTGTCAGTTTGATTTAAAATAATGTTTTGTATAATACTTTCCATTGTGTTTTATGTCACACAGAATTATTTCATGTTTGAAATATTTAAAACTTTCACTTTTTTAAACGTTTTTAGAACAATTTGTAGAACATTTTTAAAACAAAATGACAACAGCAATTTTACAACACCAATGATGAAATGTCAGTAATGGACATCCATCCATCCATCCATCCATCTTCTTCCGCTTTATCCGGGGTCGGGTCGCGGGGGTAGCAGCTTCAGAAGGGAGGCCCAGACTTCCCTCCCCAGCCACTTGTTCCAGCTCCTACAGGGGAATCCTAAGGCGTTCCCAGGCCAGCCGAGAAACATAGTCCCGCTAGCGTGTCCTGGGTCTTCCTCAGGGCCTCCTCCCGGTGGGACGTGCCCGGAACACTTCACCAGGGAGGCGTCCAGGAGGCATCCTGACCAGATGCCCGAGTCACCTCAACTGGCTCCTCTCGATGTGAAGGAGCAGCGGCTCTACTCTGAGTCCCTCCTGGATAACTGAGCTTCTCTCTCTAAGGGAGAGTCCAGACATCCTACGGGGAAAACTAATTTCGGCTGCTTGTATCCGTGACCTCTTTTTTTTGGTCATGACCCAAAGCTCATCACCATAGATGAGGGTGGGAACGTAGATCAACCGGTAAATCAAGAGCTTCGCTTTTTAACTTAGCTCTCTCTTTCAATCATGACAGACCAGTACATCGCCCGCTTCACTGCAGACGCTGCATCAATCCATCTGTCGATCTCCCTTCTTCCCTCGTTGGTGAACAAGATCCCAAGATACTTAAACTCCTCCACTTGGGGCAGGATATCCTCCCCGACCTGGAGAAGGCACTATATTCTTTTCCAGCTCATTTATTTAAATAGCTTTGAATTTTTATTTTATTTATTGAGATGATAAAAGTAAGAACCTTGGGGGCGTGCTGTGGTGGCGCAGGGGGTTAGCACGCCCCACGTCTGGAGGCCTTAGTCCTCGACGCAGACGTCGCGGGTTCGACTCCCGGTCTCGATGACCTTTGCCACATGTCTTCCCCCCTCTCCTCACCCTCCTTCCTGTCTGCCTACTGTAGAAAAAAATATGAGCCACTAGCGCCGCAAAAACTCTTCAGAGAAAAAAAAGGGAAAAAGTAAGAACCTTGAACACATTGATCAACAGGTTTTGCATATCATTCAACACATTCTCTCTCTCTTATTTTTCTTATCCAGGGTGTCAGACACACACAGAGACACACACACAAGTAATATACACACACAATAAAGTATAGGTGGTAATGTCAGCTAGTTGGTTAGATAACTAGTGTTGGCTAACTTCAAAGAAGGCTTATAAGTTGATTTGTGACAATAACACTGTCACAGTACTCACGATTGACACACATACACGGTTGTTAGGTAAAAATTAAAATATAATTTGTAAAAGTTCTTGCTGTGTAAAATTTTATTATTCAGGGGTGACACTTAGGACTGAGTGTGTATGGTTCACAAAAAATGTTTTCCTGACAGTCACAGCTGGTAAGAAACAAAGATTCCCATTAAATTCCATAGGAAATGAATTCGGGTCATTTTTGACCCACTCACGGAAGAATGGGGTAGTAATATAAAACATAATGTTTCTTAAAATGTATCAAAGGTAAATTAAAAATTTGAATTGCATGATATCAGTGACATATTTTTTGAAGAACACCTGGAATATGAAGTAATGAAAACTTTTCATTACAAAGATATTACAAAAACATGACCTCGCCGGGTCCAAAAGGACCCACTTATGCATCAGAGGGTTAATGTGGGTTGCCAGAATGAAGGAAAACATGCTAAGGAAATGCCTCAGACCTGCAGCCCATAGGCTGTTCCAGAGGCTGGTGGAAGTGGCTCTTTGGCTCACTTATATATTAAATGATAAAATATTGGCCTATTTTTTGTTTCATTCTTTTTTAATTGTTTCTAGGCTGCAATTTATTCATATATACTGTATGTATGTTTCTTATTATTGATACTTTAATTAAAGATGAGTTGTACAAGGTTATGTGTGTATCAAAAAAATTAGTCCTCAGTGTCACTAAGGCCCTTAGACTCAAAGCGGTTGGTGACCCTTGTTCTAGGACTTGGCAGGGAGACACTTGAGTTTAAATGTCTTTACTCAATATCACTACAGTGGTGTTGTATCTGATAAGTCAGATCAGATGTCCAGTCAGTAACTGTTATCCAACAAGGACATCATTTAAATTTAAAAATTAATTTTTTACGTGGTTTCACTGCTGTATTTTTAAACCTACTTAACAAAATGAATGTCATTCAGCTGTGAGGATGGAGAGAAAGAAGAGAAGATGAATCAGGACAGACAGGGGAAAGCAACAGGTTGGTCTAATATTAGGTGAGGGAACAGCTACTTCATCCCAAGCAATATTTTTTAAACATTATTTTTAAAAACTGTATTAAGATCTATAATTTTTACAACTAATATATAAAGTTTTTTGACCATATGATTTAGTGGAGAACACCAAAGACGAGGGGTGAAGGACAACTTGAGGTCAGTGATAGAGGAGACAAGTGATGACATCAGGAAGGAATAACATTAGGGAGGCAACAAAAAAAAGCTAAATATCATGAGGGTCTGTATTTAATTATTGTATTTTCTATGTACATGAATAAGGGAGAGCTGTATGGATATATTAAACCTGGAGGGGGGGCGGCGCCGATGACATGTTCACATACACCTCGAAATGTATGTAGTTGCGCCCCTGATGTGGCCTTCTGCTTTGCCAAGCTTGTTCCATAAAAAAGCATCGAAGGAGTTATTGCTTTGACTAACTATACTGTCAGTGGTCTTTCTGTCCAATTACTTCTCTGTTTAGCTGTTTCTCTCCTGCTACCTTTAACTCCATACAGAAGTAGACAGAAAGTCCTGGAGAAGTGCTTCTGACTTCTTGGTGTTCCTGATTAACTGATGGCCTATATAACCAAATACTATCATTTTAATTATGATCAAACCACAGGACATGTCTCCAAATCTTAGTTTTAATCTCCTTACATTTTTTTCATGGGGTATGGATAGTAAGAAAGCTAGAAATACAGTACATCTGTAGCTATGCTATCATTGATCTAAAATGTTGTGAATTAACCTGTCAGAAGTTTACCATGACATTATCGTCTAGGCTTCAATAAATTGTTTAATGGCAAAAGGCTGCACAATCTTCTCCCTGACGCCACTGGCCAGAGGGGACAGATATAATATATTTTTTAACCATTTGTCATAATTAACTGAATTCAACTGCATTGATTTAAGATTGCATTTGATTGTATGTAATAAAATTAGAATCTGTTGTATTGATTTGATTAAATAATTACTTACAACTGAACAGTTTTTCTATTAAAGTGTCTTGAGACTGACAGTGACTTATTGTTAGAAAAATAAACTGAAAAAATAAGCATTCTTGTTACATTTCAGCCAACACTGGATTGCAAATGTGTTGAACTACACAAAGTTTATTTTCAGCAACTGTGTGAAGGAAGAAAAATATCCCATTGCAGGAAACAGGAAATTTAATGTTTTGCCTCATATCTTTATTTTGTGAGCAAACATTGCTTATGATATGATTTCCTCACAGCAATGACTACACAACCACAAGAAGGCAGCAAGGGCCATTTATTTACTCCCGTCACAATTTAAACCCTTATAAGTTGAACTTGAGTTGGACGCCGCAGCTTAGGAAAGCAGCTCCACCCAGCATAGCACTGGCATGTGAAGTTCTCCACCCAGTTGCTGAGGTCGCTGGCAGATGGGAGACCGACGGCAACGTACTTCCCGCTTGCCTTTAGGATGCGGAAGGAGGAGGGGTTCAGGTGAAGGTAGTGAGCGGTGTTGTAGTTCTTCCTCACACAGCGGCCATTTCCCTTACACAGCAGCCTACTGCACAGCATGGCAGCCGCAGTCACATTGGCAACATATGGACTGAGCGTGGAGGACAGGTACTCAGACAGAGCCTGGCAGGAGGCCTACAAATTGAAGGAAGTTGAAGGATCAATGAGCACAATCATCTACATCTACTCATCCCTGAACCAATTCGTAACCCGATTTTGTACCTATTGACATTTTATCCCTTTCATACCTGTAAACACATCATCCCATTCCCATCAATTTTTCATTGTTTTTTAGTATTTTCAGGAATTGTGCAAATTATCTAAACAGTGTTTCTTCATGATGCCGCTTACAACTGTTCTTAGGTGCATTGGCCGGAGAAGTCGTTCAGTAGATGCGTAGTTCTGCCAGGTGTTTGCTAACTGCTGGCAATTAGCAAACATTGCTAATTGCTAAGTTAATCTTAAGATAATACGATTATTATTATAATAATAATCTTATAATTATAAGATTATTATTATTATTAGGAATCTTATAATTATAAGATTATTATTATTATTATAATCTTATAATATTATTATTATTATAATCTTATTATTAAGATTATTATCATCTTATAATCTTCAACATTATAAGATGATGAAATGTTCAAAAAAGTCACATAATACACCCCTTTTAATGTTTTCAAGATGAAGAAAAACAGGCATCTGAGACCATCTTTAAATCCCTGTTAGTTCAATTGACATGGTGCCACCTGTCAACCAGTCCAGTGGGTTTGTCAGCGACTGACCGATTGGTGGTCACAATTTGTTTTGAAGTGAAACATCCCTTACCTGGAGGAACTGAACCCGCTTTACCTTTGCTTCTCAACGAAGCTAAACTTAGCCTGAGTTACACAAAATACAGGATTGCTGATTTCACTGCCTAGTGGGAATACGCAGAATTGGTGGAGGTGAAGCAGTGAGGTGACCCTTGGCTTTAGATTTATGGCCTGAGCCAAAGGACGATTCTTCAATTCTTAAAATCTTGATTTAGATTCCGTATGACAGTAACTCATTTCATAAAATTGAGGAAAAAAAGATCACTCTAGTTTTCTAGCCACCAAACCATAGAAACTACTCAATTTAGGTTTGTTATGATTTGTAGATTTAATGTAGGAGCAAAATCCAGGCAGGAGCTTCAGATGATGTGTGATGCATGTTCTTTAATTAACAAAAGCTGAAAACTCACAAGTCTTGGGCAGAGAAGCAGCAAAACGGCAGGGAAAATATTAGAGGAAACAGCAAAGTGCAATGAAAGCAGACAACTATGTAAAAGGAGGAGGGGCTGATAACATGGGCTGCAGGCAAGGCAGGCAGGTCAAAGGGAACATCAGGAGCAAAAAGCAGCAGGCTGAAGGGAGACAAACAAACACTAATGACGCCAAGAAGGAGGGAAAGCTTGAAACTAACAGACACAATAAAGGAAGACACTAATCTAAAAAAGCTAAATGTAAATGCACAAATAAAAGATAGGAATAAATAAACTGACACGAAAGAAAAAACTAATATGTATATAAATAAGGAAGCACAAACACGAATGCAATCCCAAAATTCAAATACCAGAGGGCCAGTATAGGTTTAGAAAAATGTTTGTTTGACATTATATTAAAGTAAACGACAAACCACAAAAGACTAACTGGTGGTTGACTGCTTCACATAGATAAGAACACCTCAGTGTATTTTCCACTACACTCTATCTAAAAGAGGAAGTGAAGACATTCTGATTATTACTGACTAAAGCCTGGTCATATGTGTTCCTGTTTAGATATTTCAACAGAGTTTTTGTGATCATGTCTGCAGATCAACCTAGAAACCTTCAGTGGTAGATCCTCTCCTCCTTTAGAGAGACGGGACAGCTATTCAGTGTGTATGCCAGCATGTGAATTTTATATCAACACAGATTGTTCGTCAATGACTTCAGGCCTTGAAAGTTACCTTGCTGTTGTAGTCCCTGGTACCTCCCCAGATTACAACCCCAGAAGCACCCAGAGCTGCAGACTCTCCAAGGGTGTTAACAAGATCTGTCTGAAAGGACAAAAACACACAAGTGACAAATACATTTTCATACCAGATTCCTGTTTCCTGTCACTGTCTCATATTCACTTGGATGTTGGACATTTGGAATTGACCTAAAATCCTCTGCTCATGTAAAGAAAGTATTGCATGTTAAACAAATAAGATGACTGGAAGCGTCCAGAACTCTGAACGATAATCTCATGGATTTCATGAGAACATCAGACTATGCTTAAAAAAAACGGCAATGTGATGTAAATCCTGTAAAACTGCTTACAAAACAGACTGGAAATGGATTATTGAGTCCACAAAAATACAACTCTAATAAATAACATTGGCTCTAAGGAAGTGGTAGTGCTAGCTAAGTGAATATTCCTAATAAGTTCACTGATGATGGCCCTAAGAAAACTATGGAGAATATGAATTCTTCCTCCATAGCTGAGCCAAATGCAAGCTACCTGCAAAGAAATAAGACAAGAAAAAGGAAAGCTTTCTATTTCAGACATGATATCTTCCACTTTTATTGGCTTCCATTGTCAAAAGTCTTCAAATATATTTGCCTTTTATTTCAGTAGCATCATCTCACACTGAACATGTTAGAAAACATTTATTCTCAGCTCATTCATTAAGTGGAATTAAAATTTCACATACAAAAACAAAAGTGCCACATTTCATTTGTACTAATAAAACCCTTTCATTGAATAATCCATGACTTCCTGTTTCTCTGGTGTTTAAAGAGTGTGGCAGACCCTTCAAAATAGGAAAAACAGATCTAAATGCCATTTAACTTAGATGTGTGTCGATCGTCATATGTCAGGAAAAAGCTACAATGCAACAGCTTATGGCCTTAATGTGCATATTTATGGTCAGAGCAATAAATAAAAACAGCCTGAATCATCTGAAAGTGAGGAAAACAGGAACCCAGCTTTAGCTTAGCTTTAGCATACATGAGGGTTCACTGCTGGTCTGAAAACAGCAAATACAATTCACACAAAAAAATGTTAATTGTTTTGAGTAAATTGTATTCACACTAAACAATGTAGCACTACATACATTATGTAGTGATACATAATATATTTCTAATAAATCTTCATCACAATATCAGCATAATGTTAATATCGCAATGGAATGCTTGGAATGCAACCATTTTTTTTGCATGTTTTCTAATATTTTGTGGACCTAATTAAAGGAGTAATTTAAAGAAGTTGCCTGTTTTATGTAGACACAACTGTCTTCATATGGTAGTTTTCCATTCTGAATAAATGTTCCCAAATGAAATGTGTTTTTATAAAATGTTCACTAATATTAAGCTAGCTGCTGCAAAAAAAGCAGAATTTATTTTAAGATTTTTAAACATCTCTGAACCAATAGTGCGGAGGGCACTGTAATATGTTCTAGTCATAAATGATGAAAAACCTTTATTGACCTTTTTATTTATTGCGTCATTAGTGTGTTGGGGCTGAGAACCTGAGTACTAATCCCAGAGGAAGTTCTGGGATTAGTACTCGGGGTTGAATGTAAACAATACAGAAGAAATGTTCAAAATGAATCACCTGAGTCTGAAACATTTGGGTCTGATCCCGGTACAGGGGTCTGGAGTAGACGTAGACAGGTGCAGTGTAGAGGTGTTTTGGCAGTGCTGCCACCCTCAGCGCCTCTTGGACACGATTACGGACATAGAGCGCGGCCAGGGGCGAGTTTCTCAAAGTCATATGGAGGTAGACGGATGGAAAGAGGGCGGTGCTTCGTTCCCACAGCCACAGCAGCTTGTTGTTCTGCTTCTGAGCTTTAGTGGAGCACCTCCCTGTGTATCCTGGCTTGTTCCATCCATAGTTGAAGCAATCAGGAAGCAGATAGAAGCCCCAGCGGCGGCTTGGACGTTTGCCGATGCCAATGCTGATAGTTTTTTCCATGAAGCGTCTCCCAGCTAGCTCAAACTGGCTCTTGGCTGTTTGGGAAATTTTCTTTGTTGTCAAAAAGGGAGCCAGGTGCAATGCATGAGTAATAGATAGCTTCTGATAGATATGTTTTGATCCCCAGTTTTGGTCCCACAGAGGGCGCCAGGATTCCCAGTCGATCACAGCCAGCCCAGGAGAGGAATCTTGGGAGATATAGTGATCTATTGTACGTTTGGCCTTAGCAAGATGCTCTGTCAAGTTCCCGTTTTGGGGGATACCACCTTTGTAGATCTTGTGCTTGATTATGTCGACTTTAGGATACAGGCCAAGGCGATCTTCATAAAAGATGGTAAGAAACTGACCTGGCACAGCAGAAGGCGTTGTCACTGCCTGGAAGGCAGCAGTATCCAGTGGAATTTCAAGCTGCTTGCATTGGTCAGTGGGGGCATTCCATATGACCACAAAGGGATGGTCACGAACTAGTGGTGGCTCAGTGGGTGGTAATGCAAGGACTGATATGATCATACAGAGGCCGAGACAGGAAAGAAAGGGCGAAGCCATCGCTATAGCCCTGTGAGAAGACAAGAGGCAATACATATAATATCCAACAATACATATTGTTCTGCATTATATTGTACTGTATAACATTATATTTCAACAGGTAGCTTTATAGCTGTAATTTAACTTCCATCCTCCTATTTGCCAGAATGATTACTATTTCACTCTGCGCCACACCCTTCATGGAAACCCCATGTATGAAAGTGTATGAGGATTCTTCTGCATAATTCAGGTTTTTTTAAGGGCCACCAGAACTGTGACTGACACAAAGGATAATATAATTACTTGCAAGGATGCATTGATCTTTGAAGTTTACGTATTTTTTAAATGTGACCAATTTTTAATGTACTTACATTACGTTTCTTATAAGAAAGTTAAGGTACTGGCTGACACGGAACCCTGACAGGCAGTCAGCTTGCTGTTGTCCCAGTGGCAGATTTAAGGACATGTTCTCTGGTTGGACAAACTTTCAACCTGACAGTTATGGGGGAACTTTTCTACCATAATCCAGAAGCACACATGTTCAGTCTGAAAGCAGGATTTCATGTCTGTTGTTCTCAAAACTTTTCATACTTTTGCTTACATGAGAGCAGAACTTCATGTCTTTCTTCTCAAAACTTGTAACGATTGCACTTGTTACTCTTTTGTTTTGGTTTGTAATACATGTTTATCCGCTAGGGGCACTGTTATGCGAGCAGTATATGTTTTTGCGTTGGTACTCTTCTTCTGCTCTTGTCGCCTGTTCGTGTGTTGTACTTTGCAGAATAAAGGGGTGCAAAGAAACAAGTTATTTTTACTGACTAACATTGGTAGCAGAGGATGGTTAGTAACTACAGAGTTTGAAGAACGAAAGACTTACGAAAGCGGGAAGAATGAAGTCAACATTTGGACGAGAGTTACAGATTTGGAGAAGAAAAACCAAGCGCTTGCTGTTGCCCTGGCACTGTCTGGAAGAGCGCGGGACACGGCGATGGAAATTCCGGTAGACGATCTAAATAAAGACACTGGAATGACCACATTGTTGGCTAAACTAGATGACTTGTTCCTAAAAGAGGAAAAGGACAGGATCTATGAGGCGTACTCGGATTTTGACCGAGTCATAAAAGAAGTTAACATGTCGATGGCGGACTATAGGCCTATTATTGATTTTGAGCAGCGTAACTCGCGCATGAAAAAATACAACATGGAGCTACCTGACGCAGTTTTATCTTTTAAGCTTTTGGACACCGCGTGTTTGGATATGACAGACAGACAGTTGGCTTTAACGGCTTGCTCAGATGTAACATTTGCTTCTATGAAGTCCGCTTTGAAGAGAATATTTGGCGAGAAAAGAGGTGCGGCAGCAGAAGCCATTACCCAGGAGTCCGTGTTTGCAACGGAGCAACGGCGGCAAAAAGGCAAGTACTGGCGGCAAAGTCCCCGTCAGGAAACTACGCAGCCCGGTACAAACCCGCTGGATAAGAACAGATGACGGTCAAAATGTGCAGTGTGTCAAAGTACGTTTCACTGGGTTAATAACTGTCCGCACAAAGCTGATAGTGTTAAAATGGCTGAGGATGCAAAAGACGAGGAAGAGTGCAATTTAACTCTATTCACCAAAGAATCACCAACAGATGCAGAAATATTCATGACAGAATGTTTTGGCTCGGCAATAATAGACACTGCTTGCACCAGGTGTCAGGATCTGTGTTTTTCTGTGTTTATTTAGAGTTTTCTGTGTCCTTAAGTCTCTTCGTTGTCCTGTCCTCCCCTTGATTGTTCCCAGGTGTGTCTCCTCTCTGTGATTACCCTCCCATGTATTTAACTCCACCTGTGTTCCTTGTTCCTCGTCGGGTCCTCGTCAATGTCCAGTCTAGTCGTCGTCAGTGTTTCCATGTGCCTGCTGTTCGTTGTTGGACTTATTTATTATTAAAATTCATCATTCATCATACCTGGGTCCGCTGCCTCTGCCTCACCACCTCACACCCGCACGTCATGACACCAGGACAGTTTGTGGACAAGAGTGGCTGGACAACTACAGTACTGTACTACAAAAGAAAAGTGTGAAGATTATGAAAGAGACAGAAACACAAAGTCACAGGTCCGTCAAGTTTGGAGATGGAAAAATCGTCTATTCCATCAAAAAGGTAAAGATACCTGCTAAAATCGGCAACACAAAGTGTAATATAGAAACTGAAGTAGTACCTGCTAACATCCCGCTGCTCCTGAGTAAAGCCTCATTAAAAAGGGCAGGGACTGTTTTGGACATGGAAAGGGACAGTGCAGTGATGTTTAACCAGCCTGTCAAACTGGACTTTACTAGTTCAGGTCATTACTACGTGAACATTGTGGACAGTGAACATAGAAATTTTATTCACTCTGATAAGCTATTAGAAGCTACTGAGGAAGAAATACTGACTGCAACAGACAAGATGAACACAAGCGAAAAGATGAAAGTTCTGGAGAAACTTCATAAACAGTTAGGACACACCTCTGCTGATAAAATACAGAGACTTTTGACTAATTCTGGCAACAAGGACACAGAATGTGACAGCCTGCTGAAAAAGGTCGTGAACCAGTGTGAAGTGTGTCAAAAATATTGTAAGACCAAACCAAAACCTGCTGTCGGCTTTCCGTTGGCATCTACATACCATGAAACAGTTGCTGTAGATCTGCACGAACTTGAACCTGGGGCTTGGTACCTACACATTATTGACCAGTTCACCCATTTCAGTGCTGGTAGTGTCTTAACCACCAAGAGGTCTTCTGAAATAGTCAAACATTTTATCCATGATTGGATCAGTGTGCATGCCCCATCACAAAAGTTGTTCAGTGATAATGGTGAGTTTAATAACGAGGAAGTGAGAGACATGGCTGAGAACTTTAATATTGAAGTTAAGACAACACCTGCCTACAGTCCGTGGGGCAATGGACTGTTAGAGCGCTATAATCAAACTCTGACGGAGATCCTACTGAAAATCAAAGCAAGTACTGGATGTGACTGGAGCACTGCCATGGACTGGGCCCTGATGGCAAAGAACTCTTTGCAAAGTGTCCATGGATACAGCCCACATCAGCTGGTGTTTGGGCAGAATCCCAACCTGCCCTCTGTATTAATAGACAAAGTTGCAGTTCTAGAGGGCACCACCAGGAGCAAATGGGTTGCTAAGCACATTTCAGCCCTGCATGCTGCAAGAAAAGCTTTTACAGAAGCAGAATGTTCAGAAAGGATACGCAGAGCATTAAAGAAACAGCTGGGGCCCATAGATGAGCGATAAGAAACTGGAGACAAAGTATTTTACAAAAGAGTGGATTGTCCAGAATGGAAAGGACCGGGAGTGGTGATTGGTCAAGATGGTGCAGTCGTTTTTGTTAGACACGGAGGCACCTGTGTCAGAGTGCATCAACTCAGATTGAGAAAAGTTACTCACAAGAATGAAGCGCCTGAGATTACCTGTAATGAGGAGAACATTCAAGGACAACATACAGTGGACATCATTGAAGAGAATGGAGGAGGAGACACTATTGCAGTAAATCCTGAGAATTATCCTTTGCCTGCTCCTGAAAATGCAGAGGCCATGAGACAGCAAACTGGAAACACCATCATAAAGACAGGTCAAATTGTGACATTCAGAAATGCAGAGGGTGTCTCACAAAAAGCCAAAGTGTTGGGCCGTGCCGGCAAAGCAACTGGGAAATACAAGAACTGGTTTAACTTGGAGCTGCTTGAGCCTGCAGGAGTGGCTGGCGACAGTGAATCAACTGATCTGTCACAGTTGGAGGATCTTCACGTCCAGGCAGCTGATGAGGATACGGATTCGCACGAGGATGTTTTTGTGAGTAAGGACATGTCGTTTGATGAAGCAAAGGAAAATGAAATAAAAAGCTGGAAACAGAACCAAGTGTTTGAAGAAATTGAGGACAAAGGACAAAAGTGTGTCTCCACTCGTTGGGTGTGCACTCTGAAAGAGACTGAAAATGGAATAATACCAAAAGCAAGACTTGTTGCACGAGGATTTGAGGAGCTACAAGTTTCTGACCTACAAAAGTACTCTCCAACCTGTGCCTCAGAGTCACTGAGACTCCTGGTGGCAGTAATACTGTATGTCAAAAACAATTTTTACAAGGAATGCAACTGTCTAGAGACATTTTCATCAAACCTCCTCCAGAGGCCAATAGAACAGGTGTGCTTTGGAAACTGAGAAAATGTGTGTATGGTTTAGCTGATGCTTCACTGTATTGGTATAACAGGGTAAAAACCATCATGATTGAAGCACATGATTGAAGCAGGAGGCGTCGTGTCTAAGGTTGACCCTGCAGTTTTCTATTGGCTGGATGAGCACAAAAATGTAACTGGTGTACTTGCTTGTCATGTTGATGATTTTATATGGGGTGGATCACATATGTTTGCAGAGTCAGTCATACCTCACCTGAGGTCAAAGTTTAATGTCGGCCGTGAAGCACACAATAGTTTTTCCTATGTGGGGGTAGATCTTGTTACTAAAGGTAAGAAGGTACAAATACACCAAGAAACATACATTCAGCACCGGCAGTCCATACACCTCTCACCCTCACGAGCAGCAGAGTCAGCTTCACCTCTCACTGAAAAGGAGACAGAGCAGCTCAGATCGAAGATAGGACAACTTCTGTGGGTGGCGAGACAGAGCAGGCCTGATGTCATGTTTGATGCTAGCAATTTAGCATCTCGTCTTAAACATGCTACAGTACAGACCAGTTGTGTGTAAGCTCAAGGCCAAGTCAGTTGAATTCAATTTTCAACACCTTGGGGAGGACAGGTGTTACATACAAGATGGTTACATTCACTGATGCATCCTTTGGAAATCTTTCAGATGGGGGTACTCAAGGTGGGCACTTCATCGTTTTGATGGGTGACAATGGGCAGTTCTCTCCCATTTCATGGCAGTCAAAGAGAATTAAGAGAATTGTCAGAAGCACGCTGGCAGGTGAAACACTCGCTATGTCTGAGGGGATTGATAATGCCATTTTTCTTTCCACACTCTTTTCTGAACTCAGTGCTGGTAGTACTGCTTGTCCTCCACCTATAATGTGTGTGACTGATAATTTCTCTCTTGTAGATGCATTTAAGTCAACTAAGTTTGTTGCAGAGAAAAGGTTACGCCTGGAAATCAGTTCAATTAAAGGGCTGATTCAAACTAAGAAAGTTCAAGTGTTGTGGTCTCAAACAAAAGACCAACTCACGGACTTTAACAAAGAAGGGAGCATCCACAACCTCACTCCTTGAGGCTCTTTATGAAGGACTTTGGATTCTTCAATAAATTCATTTACAAGTTGTTTCACATTCCATCATGTTGAAACTGTTCTAACAAAATCCTTAATGGATGTGCTTTGTCATGAGTCTTAAAAAAATATATATATTTTTTTCTTTTAAGAAAAGTGGGAGATTGTTACTCTTTTGTTTTGGTTTGTAATACATTTTCATCCACTAGGGGCACAAGGTGGCAAAGACTGTTATTTATATGTAATTGTTTCACTCTGTCAAACGTAAGATAGCTCCTGTTCTTGTTTTGAAGGTTTCATAAAGACATGATGTGAGGAAGAAGAGGATCTTTGCCACCTTATTCTCGTTTATGGAATAAATCTGTATATTTGCTCAATGGTTTCTACAGTCGAAAACAGTTTCACATTACAGTAATATTTTTGAGATGAATTATCACATAGTTGCCAAAGCTGCTCAAAAACATCAACATGAGATTCTGTAGCAAACAAAATGTTATTAAAAATTTCAAAAACAGAATAAATAACTTCTGTGTAAACCAAGTGAATCCTTTGTATTTTTCAATTATGTGATTCTGATTCCGCAGCTGTCCCTGAATCGGCTGGAGTACGTTCAAGTGCATCAGTTTACGCTAAAGAGCCACAAAAACATTTCCCACACAAAAAAAGTACGCAAAAACACCAAAAAGAAAATTCTGTCCATTGCAGATTTATGTTTTTGAATTTCCATTTTGCATCATTAGAAGGTGATCGCCTGAACACTAGCGGTGGTTGATTAGCTAACTTAAACACCTGCACTTCTGCTTATCTGTCAGAGAATCTATGTGGGTCGCCTTATTTTTGTGTCAATTGAACCGAAATACTCCGGACTGCGCAGCAAGAGTACATGGTAAGGCGATGAAAGTTAAGGTAGCATAATTAACCCACTCCTCACTAGTGATGTCAGTAACCACTTTTTAAAATAACAAGTAATATAATGCGTTGCTTTTTTGAATCCAGTAATCAGACCAAATGTACTTACCCAAATCCCTGTGCGTTACTATTTTCTTTTGTAATTTATTTCCTCTACACGTCTCGGGGAGCGACCGAAACGTAAACAATGGAGGGAAGGAGATGTGAATTTTGTTTCTGGAAAAACAAGAACTATTTTTGAGTTTCTGTGGCCAAGTCCGATTATTACAAGCACCTTTAGATTTTTTTTCTAAAGTCGCTTGCAAATTTAATGAGTCGCGAGTTGCTTATTTGGGCTTGAAAATAAATCCCCAGATGTCGTAAACGACATCCAGGTCGTTTATGTCAGGCTCTCACCGTCCATCATTTCCCGGATGTTCCGTCCTGCTCTGTCTAACCCTAAAACGGCGAGTGACTGAGGGTCACTGCGTGTAACACAAACCCTGTAAATTCTAGACACTAACAGGTACCATAGAAATGCACAAAAATCCGTGAGGGACGGCGAAGTCCCTGCTCAAAATTCCGTGAAAGAGGTGTACGGAGCCTTGTGCCAGAAGCCCATTGAAATGCTGTCTACATCGTTTTAAACTGTGTGATTGTGAGCATGAGTGGGAATAAAAATAGCAGCAGGTATTTTGTTCCATACAGTAGGAGTGTAACAGGTAAACCTTTTATGGATGCAAACTCGACTAAAGACCCAGCTGTTTAGGATTGTATTTGAAACGTAATCAATTACAAATTTATTGATGGAACTTGACTTAATGTCGTGTTTTAATTGTTGATTCTATGTTGCATTGTGTTTCTGTGTTTGATATGATGTAAAGCACATTGAAATGCCTTGCTGCTAAAATGTGCTATACAAATAAAATTTGATTGATTGATTGACTGATTGATAATATATTTGCTCCGAATGACGTCGAGCTTCACGTTGAGCTCCAGAAAACTGCAAACATCTAGACTAATATAAACAGCGCAATAAACGTGAAAACAGCCATAAATGAACGTGTCTGTAGAGTTGTGCAGCTAAGCGCCATTATAATTATTAATATTAAGATAAGTATCACAAAACTGTGCAGTCATCTGAGTTGTGGATCCGCAGCAGGAGCTCTGTGTGAGATCTGGAAAGGGATGAGGACTATCACCAGGTTCAGGTCAGCAGGTTGTGGAGCGGTTGAAGGCAACATTGACAGAGCCAATGAACTCAATCTGTTTTTCAACAGATTTGACACTCCGGTCCCTGAACCTCCTGCTCACACTCCCATCAATGCCACTGCTACTGTCCAACAACTCTCCCCTCCCAGGGGAGCTGGACTGTCTGACAGTGGTGTCAGGAAGAAGGATCCTGTCCAAGATGCAGGCCATCTTGGACAACGAGTCTCATCCACTTCATGCTTGCTGGCCGGATACAGGAGCACCGTCAGCCAGACTCATTTTGCCAAAGTGAACCACAGAGAGCCACAGACAGTCATTTCTGCCTGTTGCCATCAGGCTTTACAATGCCCAAGTCTATGCTAATTGATTAACATTTTCTCTGCACTCATTATAGGTTATTTATTGATTAATATATTTGTATGTGATTGCTTGTTACTTCTTTAGTTATGTATGTATTTATTTATATATAGTCATTTTGAATTCATCACACTTAGGTATATATATTTTTTTATAAACTTAGTATTTATTACTTCAGATGGAGTAGCTTTCAACAAATAAGCAACTTCCCCTTGTGGATCAATAAAGTATATTCTATTCTATTTTTTTTTTTTAATTAAAGCTTTTTATTGACCTGTGAAATGTGATCCCCTTGGACCTTGTTATCTTGCTGTCATAGTGTTGACAATTAAAATAAAAATTTTGCATCCCTTTTACAGATTCTTTGCTTGATTGTGCCATTTCTACCGGCACCGACATACCTGGCTCCTGGGGCTCTTTGCAGCTCAGCTTCAGCGTTCAGGGAAAAGTGACTTGGTCGTTTCGGTCTATTAAAAATGTCATTTTTCACTCGGTACTTGCAGGGCTTAGCCAAGGTAACAATTAATTATGTACATCAATCCGAAGCTCCAACAAGTAGCTGGAGAAAGGTTTTAAGATGTTCGCCTTGTTATACATCCATGGATACGGAGTTTTACTTTCTCTAAACTTTGTGTCTAACATTAGCTTTAGCTTATGCTAGTAGGCAATATTCTCGGACATTTTTCTTGTAAAAATGTGCTATTTAAGTATCTAAACATTTTAACCCATTCTAATGGACAATACTTTTACCTTATTTTCTAGAATATTATGTGTGTTTATTGCTGTTGGTGTCAAACAGAGACCAAGTAACGGGGAGGTTTTGGTTCCGAAGCCTCATAGCTTAACAGTAGAGGAGTTCTAGTTCAGCTGACGGTTCAGGTTCAGTTGTTGCTTTTAGAAAAATATGGCCGTGTTCCTTAAGGTCTCCGTGTTATTTCACTTTATTAGTTTTGCATGCTTCTTGTGAAGCAGGACGATGTTTACAGCGGTTTGTACAGGCGGATCAGTAGCTCGGCTGTCTGGCTCTGGTCTGCTCACTCGTTCCCATAAACTCTCTTTCAGGCTGAATACAGAAGTGATTCCATGGAAATAACACAGGAGGCTCCTTTACCTTCTGCTTTAGGCTGAAGAAGTTGATCCGGAGTGAAGTGCAGGCTGAAAATGTTGCTGTGCGGCGTTAGCTTTAACTGGTAGCGACGAATATTTTCAAACCCAAAAAAAAAACCATAGGAAGCAATAGCACATGTGGCGCACTGCCGCACCCAGTACGTCAAATGATGTCCAGTCCACTAATATAGATCACTGAGGATTTGCCATTTATGTTTTACAAAGGAACTTTAAAAAGCATTAACTGGCTGTTAGGCTTCACAACGCGCAGCTGCTGCCGAGTTACTGTCAGCAGTGGATGCAGGTGTTCTATCAGATTATCATAGGGTAGGGTTAGGGTTAGGATAGGGTTAGGATGTCAGAATAGCATACATGCAGTGAGTACGCATGCCTGCGCATGCCCATTAAGAAGTCCGACCGTCAGAGGAGCTGTCAGTTCAGCATACGCGACACGTTGTGACGAAAATAAGTCATTAAATTGTTTTCAGTGATAACTATATAGATATACATGCATCGCCGTGGTTTCAAAGTGTATTTAAAGCAGGGTCTAGCTGCAGCTGCAGTCAACTACAACACACGCCCATGTAAAACTCATTTACCTACTTAACCGCTAAGTCAGGATGTCATACAGCTGTTAATAGCAAAGTGTATGACGATCTACGTCATGATTCTATGTTGCTGATTAAATAAAATCATATGGTAATGACAGTGTATACTTGTCTGAAAGATATAGCCGTCAGTACGTGCTAAGCGTATAATGATCTGACAGCGTATGCTGACCTGACACAACACAGGCACATAAAACCCACGGTGCAAGAAATATTGGTGGGAGTGGGACTGTCCTCTTCAGTCCAAAGTTGGTGTGGATATGTCCACACCAGTTCTTCAGGAAGTTACGCCTATGATGTTAGGGAATAATTAACATTTTTTATATATTATGTGTTTAGTGTCATTAGATGTACAAAATCTCGGTTAGCCTTCATAGCGGGGGCTGAACCCCGGTATTACACCAAGCACTATAGCTAATATTAGCTGTTATTTTGCCGGTGGACATAAATACAGTATACAGTGATCCCTCGTTTTTCGCGGGGCTTACGGTCCAAAAAGAACCCGAGATAGGCGAAATCTGCTAAGTAGGAACCTTTTTTTTTTTTTTTTTTTTTACAATTATTATATAATAAAATACTCCATAATACATTGAAATCAAACAACAAAACCTTTTTACAGGCCCAAACATTTGTTTGACAAATAAAAAGTACTGTATAAACTTTCCTTTTTTACAAATAATTATTGTACTGTAAAATAATAATTTTAATAAGAACTGAAAGCGGATTCCCGTGCCCGAATTGCGGAGATCAGCGCCGCCCCACCGCGACCCGAGTCATTGGATTAGAACGGGAGAAAATGAAAAATGATTATGAAAAAAAATACAAAGTACAGTAGTAAATAGTGACTCATGTGTATTTCACTGCTCTTCTGACTGAGCCGCTGCATCCTGACTCCGCTCTGTAGCGGTTTTTTTTTTTCTTCTAAAGCCTGTGGTGCAGGTGTGTTTTTTCGAGAGAACATAGTTATCTGTAGTTGTTGTCACTCTTTTTTCTTCTGGCCAAAAAGATTCTTATAAACCGACATGCCACCATCGATTATGTTACATTTGGCAAGCTGTTTTACGTACGTGTACATATTACCCGCAAAGTTATTGACACACAGGTAGAGAAGAAGCAGAGAGACTGTTTAGCCAATCAGAATGCAGAACACAATGCACGATGCAAATCCGTGAAGCAGCGAGACCGTGAAAGATGAACCCCTGTAGTGCTGAATTTATGAAACGTCATCCCCCGAGATCTCACGTAATAGTCCGTTGAAATGAACAAAAATCTCTGGCAGTGGCAGTGCTGAGGCTTCTGCTACAATCCATAACAGCCACACAGGCACACCAAACACACAGCACAGCACTTTCATTCTATTGGCTGAGAGGTTGCTAGGCAACTGTGCCAAAAAGGCAGTTCAATGTTTTGTAAGCGAGCAGAGACTAAGTCTGATCATGAGAAGTTTTGAGTACAAGTATTACAAGATTTGAGACGAAAGACATGAAGTTCTGCTCTCAAAATAAAAATGTAAGCAATAGTAGTAAAAGTTTTGAGAACAGAAATCCTGCTTTCAGACTGAACATGTGTGCTCTTGGATTATGGCAGATAAATTTCCCCATAGACAAAGGTCCAGCTTAAACAGAATCATTGCTTGACTGTTCATTGTTACATGCATTTCTACAGGACCCTTCAAAAAGGTAATATTAGCCTTAGTATGAGCAATAGATTATATTACACAGTAACATGTGTAATGTAATATGTGATACGTTGCACAAATAACATTCTTAGTTTACATAACAGAATAAAAGTCGAAGAAGTACTTTTGTTTTGATAAACTGAACAGCTGAGACTTTCTGTTACATTAGTTCTTTGTTAAATGTTTTAGGAAAACATGACAATACTTTTAATCAATTCAAACATCGTGCCTCATCAGAGGTTAGAGTATTAGTTTAAACAAGATAATAATGCCGAGTTAAAATGTAGTGCTAATAACATCACCTTGTTATTTGAGAAAATTACGTTTGGATCTCAATATAGAATGTTGAAGCTGAAGAATATTATGATATTAATGAGAAATTACAGGTTAAAGAAACATTATTAAGATGTCTTATTTGTTTTTGTGCCTTTGTCATCTGTCCAGACAAATATTGTTCAGGTTACTTCAAAGGTTAACCCTACCTATTCTTTTCTTGCTTACTAAAGAGGTGAAAAAACATACCAATATGCATAACATGTTAAGTAATTAAATAAAAATGAAAATACTTTCTATAGAATAAATGTTTAAATATATATAATATAAATATATAAATAATATATAAATATTTCTCTTCAGAGGTCAAAAGTCCTACCTGCTGCTCTCTTGAATTAACAGTCAAGATCTGTCAAGCATTTCTTAAGTCCGTGAAGAAACTTCACGGACTTAAGAATCACATTTGATGATTTGTTAAGTCATGTTTGAGCGGAAGTGGTTTCTTCTTCTGGGTTTATCTGATGGAGGTTGTGCTGCCTGTCATCATCTCATGTTTGAGAAGAACCTGGCTCAGTGGAGTGTGATGAGGTGGCTATTTACAAAAAACTGCAACAACACAGGTAAACAGGAAAACTTTGAGAAAAACCTGTGTATATTAAAAGTATGTTATTCTTATTTTGTATATGTTAAAAATAAACTCTGAAACAGAACTGCAGGTGAGCTAGAGTCTTCCTTCAGGTCTTAGGTGCCACTCTATTCCCAAATTCTGTTTATTCCCTTTTGGATCTCTTGACACCAAAGTATCAGTAGTGTGACTCAATCAAAAAGGCTGTAAAACGGACAATACAGCATTCAGTATCTGGGTAACCCACAGTTGCACTTAAATTGTGCTGGCTTTATACTGGTCCAATTTTTGATATGTTATGCCACTGTCAGCATAAAAGGTTTGACAGAAAACTCAGCATTTTGTCATCCAGGTAAAAGCATGTCCACTGCGGCTCATAAACTAAGAATCAGCAGTTTCTTGAGGCTTGGTAGACAAAATGCTGCTGCCTTTCTCATACTTACAGTTAAATTGATGTCTTCAGTTGGGGCTGCACAGTGGCGCAGTTGGTAGCACTGTTGCCTTGCAGTCCTGGTTTCGATTCCCGGCCCGGGGTCTTTCTGCATGGATTTTGCATGTTCTCCCTGTGTATGATGGCTTCTCTCCTGGTACTCTGGCTTCCTCCCACAGTCCAAAACATGACAGTTACGTTAACTGATCTCTCTAAATTCTCCCTAGGTGTGTGTGTGTGTGTGTGCATGGTTGTTTGTCCTGTCTGTCTCTGTGTTGCTCTGCGACAGACTGGCGACCTGTCCAGGTGACCCTGCCTCTCACCCGGAACGTAGCTGGATGGATGGATGGATGGATGATGTCTTAATAGAATAGAATAGAATTAGAATTCAACTTTATTGTCATTGCACTGTCACAAGTACAAGCAACGAGATGTAGTTTGCATCTATCCAGAAGTGCTCTACGAGATATAAATATTTATTTACAGATGTACAAGACTATGTATGTATGGATTATAAGGGGTTATAGCAAGAGATATAGATATTGTGTATAAATATAAATATGGGAGCTATATGCACAGATTATACAGAATATACAAGAATGTTAGGGAATGGATTATATATGTATATAATATAATATATTTTGATATTACCAAAAATATCGACAAAGACTTGTAATGGAAACTCACAAAATTTACACACACTTTGCAAAAATGTCTAAACACTCTGAAAATAATCATATAGTTTGTCAAATATTACAATACTGGAGATTTTATCTTCTCAAATTGCCTTCCTGCTGCTTCTGTCATTGGTACTAAATTTTTAACTTCAGTTTTACCCTTCAGCAATCCCTCCACGCCCAAGCCTTGTATAACTTTTAAACAGGAGGCGGGTTCAGGTAGATCAACACTGTGAATGATGTCTCTGTGAACAGAAACTCTTCAAGTCTTGACAAATTCTCTATTAAATTTGTGCGTCTCCTGCTGTGTGTTTGGGTTTCTGCTCTGCTGTCTAATGCTGCCTGAAACAGATATTATTTAGCTCCAACCTCACCCCTACACACATTTGACCAACTCCCCCACCCCTCCTCAAGAGAATCAGGCCCAAAGCATGATGCTCCCATCACCATGTTTTATAGTGGGGATGGTCTGTTTAGGGAGACATACACACGTATATGTTTATTGTAAAGAAAGTTGTTTCTGAATCTTTGAACCTGGTGGTTGTTTTGGGGGTTTTTTGGCTTTTTTAAAAAGCACATTCTCAGGTTATTGACTAAAAGCATCAATATCATTTTGTTATTGTTCTCTTAGGGAAATCTTCCTTGCAGCAATAAGGTCAAACACAAAAACAATGGCAAGACAGTAAAAAGTCTGAACAAAATATCAACAAAACTTTCATTTTTCTTGTAAACTGGCCTGACTAATAAAATAATAGAATAGAATAAGAATTAGAATTCAACTTTATTGTCATTGCACTGTCACAAGTACAAGCAACGAGATGTAGTTTGCATCTATCCAGAAGTGCTCTACGAGATATAAATATTTATTTACAGATGTACAAGACTATGTATGTATGGACTATAAGGGGTTATAGCCAAGAGATATAGATATTGTGTGTAAATATAAATATGGGAGCTGTATGCACAGATTATACAGAATATACAGATTATACAAGAATGGTAGGGAATGGATTATAGCTAAATAATGGCAGATAAATTTACAGGTTGTATGTGTGTGTGAAGAAAACAGTCGGTGATGTGTGTGTGTGTGTGTGTGTGAGGATAGTCCATGTGTTATTGTTGTATGAGAGGATAGGGGAGTACAGTCCTTATAGTTTATGTTTTACGTCAGGAGGCGTTCAAAAGCGTGACAGCTGTGGGAAAGAAGCTGTTCCAGTGCCTGGTGGTTCTGGTCCGTAGGCTTCTGTAGCGCCTCCCAGAGGGCAGGAGGGAAAAGAGTGTGTGTGCTGGGTGAGTGGAGTCCTTTGTGATTTTCCCGGCCCTTTTCAAACACCGCTTCCTGTAGATGTCCTTGATGGCAGGGAGCGGTGCCCCGGCGATATACTGGGCAGTTTTCACCACCCTCTGCAGCGCCTGCCGGTCGGAGACAGAGCAGTTCCCGTACCAAGCTGTAATACAGTTGGTGAGGATGCTCTCAATGGTGCAGCGGTAGAAGTTCGTGAGGATAACTGAGGACAGGTGGTTCTTCCTCAGGGTCCTCATGAAGAAGAGGCACTGATGCGCCTTCTTAATGAGTTTGGAGCAGCCGGTCGTCCAAGTCAGGTCCTCGGAGATGTGGACTCCCAGGAACTTAAAGGTGTCCACACGCTCCACCACTGTCCCCTTAATGTGGATGGATGGATGTGGGTCAGCGTTCCTCCTGAAGTCCACGATAAGCTCCTTGGTCTTCTCGGTGTTCAGCTGCAGGTTGTTTTTGTCGCACCACTCAGCCGGACAGTCTACCTCCTCCCTGTAACCGGCCTCGTCATTATCTCTTATGAGGCCGATCACCGTGGTGTCGTCTGCAAACTTGATGATGGCGTTAGAGCCATGGACAGGTCTGCAGTCGTAGGTGAAGAGGGAGTAGAGGAAGGGACTCATCACAGAGCCTTGTGGCACTTGGTGTTTATGATGATGGTGGATGAGAAGTGGTTGTCCAGCCGGACATGTTGAGGTCGACTGGTCAGGAAGTTGAGCAACCAGTTACACATGAGTGGACTGATGCCGAGGTCTGTGAGTCTGGTAATGAGTTGTGATGGGATGACAGTGTTGAATGTTGAATTAAAATCTAAGAACAGCAGTCTGGCGTAAGTGTTCTTACTGTCCAGGTGAGAAAGGACAGAGTGCAGCGCTATAGAGACTGCATCCTCTGTGCTCCTGTTCTGCCTG
The DNA here is from genome assembly GCF_001444195.1 of Xiphophorus couchianus. Lineage (NCBI taxonomy): Eukaryota > Metazoa > Chordata > Actinopteri > Cyprinodontiformes > Poeciliidae > Xiphophorus > Xiphophorus couchianus. The sequence goes on from NC_040231.1 coordinate 35,435,563, forward strand.
TATGCAAATTGGTGGGGGTCTAGTGTGGGGGGGAGACAGGATCTGAGGTGTGCTAGGACCAGCCGCTCCAAGCACTTGGTAATGATGGGGGTAAGGGCTACTGGGCGGTAGTCATTGAGTCTGGTTGGGTTGGGCTTCTTGGGGATTGGGACGATGGAGTGACTTGAAGCAGGTCGGTACCACAGCGCGGGCCAGGGACAGGTTGAAGATGTCCGTCAGCACTCCTGCCAGCTCCCCAGAGCACGTTCTGAGGACACGTCCAGGTATGCCATCAGGACCGGCAGCCTTGTGGGATTTAATCCTGCTCAGAGCCGCTCCTACGTCAGTGGGGAGGAAAGTCAGTGGCTGTTGGCCTGGGGTGGTAGCTGCTTTGGTTGCAGTTGTGGTATTCCCTCTCTCAAAACGAGCATAGAAGTTGTTAAGTTCGTTGAGGAAGGAGACATCAGTAGAAGCGGGGGTGGTTCTTGTAGTCTGTGAGAATCTGAAGGCCTTGCCACATACGTCGGGGGTTGGAGTTAGAAAAGTGATCCTCCACCTTCCTTTTGTAGTGGTGTTTGGCCTTCTTGATTCCCTTCTTCAACTCAGCCCTGGCTGCACTGTAAGTCTGTGCATCCCCTGACCTGAAGGTGATGTTGCGGGCCTTCAGCAGGAGACGAACGTCTCGGTTCATCCAGGGTTTCTGGTTGGGGTACATGGTAATGCATTTGCAGGTGGTGACACGTTCTATGGTGGTGGAAATATGGTTCAGTACAGATGAGGCGTACTGATCCAAGTCTGTATGGTGGAAAATAGTCCAATCTGTATTCCTGAACCGGTCCTGGAGCACAGCGTCTGAGCCCTCTGGCCACACCTTTACTGTCCTCACGGTAGGTTTCACACGTTGGATGAGTGGTAAGTACCGAGGTGTGAGGAACAGGGACAGATGGTCTGATTGTCTGATGTTGGGGAGGGGTGTCACATTGTAGGCTCCAGCCAGATTGGAGTAGACGTGGTCCAGGGTCTTGTCTCCTCTGGTGTGGTAGGGGACATGTTGGTGGAATCTGGGAAGAACTGTCTTCAAGTTGGAGTGATTGAAATCACCCGCAACAATAAAAGCAGCCTCGGGGTATTTTAATTTGGTGTTTGCTAATAGCCGCATAGAGTTCTTTCATGGCTAGCTTGGCATTAGCATCCGGGGCGGGTGTACACGGCAGTGAGGATGATCGAGGTGAATTCCCTTGGGAGGTAATCAGGTCTGCATTTGACCACTAAAAACTCCACATTCTGTGAGCAGTGACTCTCGGTAGTAGCAGAGTCTGTGCACCAAGCTTTGTTAATATAAATGCACAAACCTCCGCCTCTGGTCTTGCCGGAGTCATCTGCTGTCCTGTCGGCTCGGTGTGTGTGGCGTCCACTTAGCTGGATAGCATTGTCCGGGCAGCTGTTGTTTAGCCATGTTTCGGCGAAAAACATGACATTTGAGTCCATAATCCGTCTGTCACTCGTGATGGATAGTCGTAACTCATCCAGTTCAGCAAGTGGATTTCTTTTTCTCAAAGGTTACCTTGAACTACAGTTGATGGGTTTTTTTACTCCTGTTTTCCAATTAATGCAACAACATGAGATCTTAATACAAATCCAGCCGAAAGATCAATGCCGTTTTTTCTGGTGTTTTCTTATGTTTAATTTTGACTCATTTATGGATATGATTTCAAATGTAACTGAGAAATTTTGTTCAAAGCAAATTCGAGTAAAAGTAAAAGTTCAGGTTTTGTAAACAACTTAAAGGACAGATTAGACAAATAGTAATTACATTAATAAATCTAAATGGAACTAATTACTTTCCACCTTCTATGCCAGAACCAATATATATATATATTTTTTTTTTCACATTGTGAAGTGCCTCTACTTCTGCGTTATCCATATAGGTTGTCTATAGTACAGTAAAATATTTTTGATTTTATTTGTTTTGGTTCCCACAATGAGTCATTGACAATTTTACTGGAAGAATTTAAAACTACTTTCATCCCTGGTAACACTAATGTCAAAATGTTTGGTTTGCTGATGTATGTGTTCACATTTGGATGCCTTCATTGGTAATGTACAATGTAAAGTGTCAATGATACATATATATAATTATATATACATTATATGTATGTATAATGTATACATTAATATATACATAATATAAATATAATATACACACATTATATTATATTATTTTCACTTGGTGCCTAAAGATTGTATTAGCACCTCGATGCTATCCAAACGACTGAATGTACAATAATGTGTGGAGTGGGTATAAAAAAAGAGACTGCAGGAGTTGTTATGGTTGTTCACGTTGCTGACCGTTCTCCTTATCGTTCTCCATCGTATTAGCTATGCTCCTCTTCTGTTCCCTGGTAAAAGTAATCAGATGTTATAGCTAATAGCACATAAATGTAAATCAAAAGCACAGACATACTAATGTAAAAGTTACATACAAAGAAGGAATGATTTAAAACAGACTTATTTTTTTATATGCATACAAACACTTTATCATTCAGACATACACAACTGTAAATGACTGTCATGAAACAGTATTTGTTGAGGTGGTGAGGATGACGCGGTAGACCCAGGTATGGTGAAAAATGATGGTTTAATGTAGAAACTCTAAGGTGAACAGAAATCCTGGGAGCACAGGTGAGCAAAAGGCAAGGAACTGGTAGCAACTGGGATGAAACACGACCACTGACATCACACGACAAGGATCCGAAAGGGAACCAGAGACACAAGAGGGTTTAAACACACAGGAAAGGTAATCAGGGGAAACAAGGGACGGCTGGGGACAATCAAAGGGTAAACAGGACAAACAGAGACTCAATTAGCTGAAAAAACTCCACAAAATGCAAATCCTCACAATAACTGTAATAGACACAGAGTTTATTGTCATTCAATTGTACATTTAAAAAAATGTACAAATTGAGAGAGGCTGGTGATGTAATCCTTCACCAGCCTCTCGAAACACTTCATCATCATGGGTTTGAGTGCAACAGGACGATAGTCATCCAGTGTTGAAATTGTGGGTTTTTTGGGCACTGGAATGATGATGGCCATCTTGAAGGACAGAATGACAGCACAGTTTTGTGAGGTGTTAAATATGTCAATGAGGGTGTGAGAAAGCTGGTCAGCACAGTTCTTGAGAACCAGACCTGGTATGTTATCGGGACCTGCTGCCTTATGCATGTTGAATCTTCTCTAGGTTCTCTGAACATCAGCTGTCTCCAGTCTTAAGTGTCTGTTCATCTGAATGAGGAGTGGATTTTCTCACAGGAGTGTTGAGGGCTTCAAACCAACCAAAGTAGTTATTAAGTGCATTCAGAAAGTCTGTTCTGTCCTCACAGGACAAAGGAGTAGTCCTGTAGTCTGTGATTGTCCTGACGCCTTGCCACATGCGCCTGGTGTTTGCTGACTCATGGAAAAATGTGCTGAATTTTCTGAGCATAGGCATATTTTGTAGCTTTGATGGCGTGGTTTAGGTTGGCTCTGGCTGACCTGAGCACCTGTCTGTTCCCACATTTAAAAGCAGAGTTTCGTGCCTTCAAAATCTTACGCACCTCCTCTGTCATCCAGGGTTTCTGATTTGCCCTTGTGGTGATGATCTTGGTCACAAAGATATCTTCCACTTCAGAATGACACTGATTCGGCAAACTCTTCAACATTGGTGTGATGGTTTTCAGTTGCAGCTTCCCTGAACACATCCCAGTCTGTGCATTCAAAACATTTCTGTATATGCAGGAATTAACATTATGGAGAGCTAGTCTGATGAGCCACGGTGGGGGCGGGTGCTACCTTGAATGTTGCTTTAATATTTCTATCCAGTGTGTTTGAGCCTCTAGTTCAGGGATGGCCAACCCGCGGCTCGAGAGCCGCATGCGGCTCCTTGACCGGTTCCATGCGGCTCTTACGTTCATATAGTCGCATTCTGCCAGACGTGCAATAATGACAAAAAATAGTCAAATGAACTGTCAATTATTGACAACAGCAGCACGCAATTACTGTTGGCCGTAACCACGCAAAAACAACACAAACAAAAAACAGTCTTTGTTTCTCTTGCAGCCTTACTCTTTCCAGTTGTTCACCATCTGCTCTCACACAAACCTCCGCTGACCCCTCACTCTCACTCCCCCGCCCCCTCGCGCTCTCATCCATCCTGATGCATTCGCGGACAATGGGAAATCATACACTCTAATTTTAATCTCTAAACAGCGTAACATCCAGTAACATTTAGCACATACTGTAGGGTCGCTATAATATCCAAGTTTCGCTTCGCTTGAGTGCAATACGGTATTTTCGTCAAATGCGCATGTGCGCAGTTTTTCAGTAAGAGTAAAATCATTTGAGTAAACCTTTCGCGCTCAAAATGGCAGGGAAAAAATGCACAGGAAAACGAAAATATGAAGATGAACACAGGACGTTTTTGACAGAGTGGGAGAATTTATATTTTTTTGTTGAACGTAGTGGAAAGCTATTCCGCCTTATATGTCAGGTGTCCTTGTCGCATTTTAAGGCTTCAAACCTTCAGCTCACTCCATGCTAACATCGACCAGGAATTTCCAAAAGGGACTGAACTTCGCAAGCACAAGTTGGTTACCTTGAGAAGTCAGACAGAAAAGCAGGTAAAGTTTTTCCAAAAATGTACAAAGCACTCAGAGACTGTAACGCTTGCATCATATCAACTGGCTTGGAACATTGCACGGGCTGCCTGACCTGGTTCAAAGAGCTAAGTGTGTTTTGTTGAGACGTTTACTCCAGACACGCACCATACATGCACTTACACACAACTACGGACACAAAGATTCTGCACAAAAGCCTTTTGTTGTACACGGACACTTTCTGTAGAAACGAAACTTAACTTTAGCTCATCGTCTGACCAGTAGGAGGACCTTAGTGACGTAACACATCAGCAGACCAGGAGGCGGATTTTAGGATATAAGCAAGGTGTCTTCCGTGTTTGAGCAGATACTGTATAGATTCGGGCCTTTACACTTGACATCCACATAAGCCTGTAAGGGTAAGCGTCTCTTTCTTTTTAGCGCTAAAAAGAATAAAATAAGTAAACTCTGATTATTCTGTGTTGGCTGATTTCCTGTTCGTGTGCTCACACGCTTTGGGTCCGTCGAGTTTAAATCACAACAGTTTGCATTTGTCAACAAACTGAATTTGTTCCAGGCGCACATTCAAAAGGGAAATTAACACATTTTCCCACTCTACTAAAAGCCAGCGGGCAGGTCACCAGCGCCACCCTGAACAAGCAAAGAGCCAGATATGCAACACTGGTTGAAAACCTGCACAAAAGCTTTGTGGCCCGGTTCCGTGATCTACAACTGAAAAGGCCACAGATTACATTCCTTGTTGACCCATTTAATGCTGAGACAGACTGTTTGAAAGCCCCGCTAGTTAGGGATGAGTGTGCGGCTGAGTTGGAGATGATTGATCTTCGTGAGGAGGACCAACTGAAACCTGCTTTAAAGGAAGTGTCCGTTATCCTGCAATAGCTAGCCCCGCCCACTTCGTCACAACCCTCCGGGGCTGACTGCTGACCAGTTCTCTGTCTAACAGGTCCGGAAAATCTCTAAGACCTGGGTATTACCCTAAAAGAGATCTATAAGAGATAATCTATTTAAACTGGTGTCGAAAGCGATTCGTCTAGCTCTAACTACCTCCAATCCAGAAGTTACGACCCTCTTCAGTTAAGAAACAATCAGCTGAGTAGCCTTCACAGCTGCATAATTCCAATAACCACTTCTGTTAACGGTAGCTCGCTTTCTAAAATATAACTAGCTCTTGGAACCGACTAGACTAGATTTAGTGACTTGGATGTAAGTCCCTGGGTCATTATTTTACTCTCACCAAAGGAAATTATGAAGCCTCCTCTTTACTAGAACCATGTACATTAGTTTTACCTTTATTAAAAGAACTGAAAAATGAGTAAATGAATCTTTATCCTTTGTGTGAAAAAATCCTCTTTAGAATGGAAGCAAAGTAGAGAGGGTTCAATTGCTTTTGAAAACCCAACTCTTTTATCCCTCCGGGACCTTTGTCCTTTCTCCAAGTCTGTTGCAATGTTTGGGTTGAGGTAAGACCGACGATCGAATCAGGAACCCGGGTTGGACGATTGGAACTTGTCTCCCTTTGGTGGCACGAAGCTTCAGCTTTCCCCGTGGCTCCAGGGTGTGGTCCGATGTTGTTTCCTCGATCTGCTTCTTCTGTTAGCTCTACTTCGGTGCCGCAGACAAAGAACAAGAACTTCTCCTTTTCCGTCTGCTTATATACAGTTCTCTGCCATATATGTGTATGGGGAGTGTTAGTTTACGTGGTTTCGGCCCCTCCTGTCTGCTGGCTGGGATGGAAAGTACCGTCCTTTCCTCAGCGTGTTGTTCTTAGCCAATCATACCGCCCCACCCATCCTGTGCGTCTGGCCATCTGTTCAGAACTGCTTGCGACATCAGGAACTCACAAGTTCCCCTTCTCCTTTTAACATTAAAAACTATGTGCTTTTCTCTGATTAACTTTCAAACACAGTCAAATATTAAAAACTATGTGCTGATTTCCATTAAGCATTAATCATAAGCATTAATCACCTCTTTCACTTATTATAAATCATCAAACCTTAATCATTTCATTGTTGTCATGTTATTACAGATCATGATTCGTACACTTCAGAATCATTCAGTGATTACTTACATACAGTCATTTTACCTATTGTATTCATCCATGTTCAACTTAATCATTATCAAAACACTCAATCATTATAAATCAAAACACAAGATTGCTTTATTTCCTTCAGGCCTTCATGCACCTTTTTCTGTGTGTACCTGGATAGATCTCAAACCTCATACCAGTTTTCTTGACACCCCCTCCTTGAGATCGGACGGTGCATCGCAGAAAACACAAAGTCCGAAGTCAAAAGAGGTCAAGTCCATCACCGCAATCAGCAGTCAAGATGTCCTGTTCGTAGCAGGCAACCGGAGATGATGATGGTGTCCAGGTATCCACAACCTCATACTCCGTCAGATTGGATGGCGGAGAAATCCAGCACTCGGCGTCCAACTGTGGAGGAAGTGGAGATCCTGCTGATCCGGGAGGGCTAATGTCCTCCAGGGAAGACTGCAGAAGCGAAGACAGATCCATCTCAGAGTCTGGCAGTGTCGGTGGGTTGTTACAGTATCCCTCCAACTCAGTCAGTAGATCCTGAAAATCCATATCGGTTGAAGGCGGATCTGGTGAAGGAGATGACACGAAGAGGGTGTCTTCTGTCTGGCACGCTTGGTGAGATGAACTGAGAATCTCAGTTTGGGTACCTTTTCTGTTAGTCGCACTGCTGGTTTGGCATCCGACATCGATAAACATATCCGGCGACATGGGACACGCTGGTGGAAGGTACTCGCCTACTGCCACAACTCGTCCATCGATAAGGTGTAGAGTTGGCAGGCATTGTCGAGTAAGCTGGTGTTCCCATAACTTCTGAATCACGGGCAGCAGGAGTCCCGTGTGCATTGGAGATGTTGTAAGGTCATCGTCTTCTTGGCCAAAGGCAGAGGTCCACACTATTTTGTGCACCCGTTCCAGGGATCGAGATGTGGAGGCCGCTATGTAAGGCAAATCTCCTTGCCCTGTGGCGCAGAGAATTGCCGTTACATCGGTGATACGGCTGCTCACGCAACGGTGACACCAGCGGGAGGACGATGCAACCCATATGAATCCATAGGACTCTGCGGCGATCCCACATCCCACACAGCAGGTTGGTGCCTGAGAAGAAACAGCAACCTAGGTAACTTCACGATTAGGGGTTTCGGATTAACAATAACACAACGAATATGCAAAAGCGAAAGCGGAGAGTGTAGCTGGTTTAAGCTCGTGTGCCTGCTTGGGCTGCCAGCCAGGGAGAATTAATCACAGGAACCGGAATGTCATGATCTGGAGCTGGTTCGCCCCGATCATAGACATGAGCGGAATCATGGAATATTGCAGCATAGGTCATCATCCATACAACGATGGCTAGGTCTGAGGTTTCCTGAAGCCAGTAGAGGACCACCAAGATCCCCCAAACCGTTGCCCAAAGAGCCAGAACTATCCACTTTTGTAGCCATATGCGCCTGCCCCGACCTTTGATGGACAAGGCTTGGCGCGCTAAGTAGACGAGGATAGATACTGCGAAGAGCCCTTCTAGAATAGCTGTGAGGATCTTAAGTGGGGCGGTTCGAGTGGCTTGACGGCCCCCAAAGACCAACTCCAGTATCAGGGCTGTGGTGTCGGTGACGAGCCATAGGCAGACCACAACGCCCCTGCGCCAGTTGATGCGGGTACGGCCCATCAGGTAACAAGCGAAGAGGGATGAAGCTAACCCCCATTTCTGGAGGATGATGGGTCGTAGGATAAGCTTCACATATCCTTGTAGCGCAACGAAGATCCTCATAGGATGTCCCTTGGGCCAGGAACCAGTGTGGCAGTAGAGTACCCAGGCCAGGGTAACCCCTAAGTGCTCAAAGGTACTCACTTGAAGTGGTGCAAAAAGTGAGTTGGGGTTTGATGAGTTGGCTGAAAAGTTGGATGCCATGATGTCCGATGGTGGTTCTTTTGGTTCCGGTGTTGTCGGCAGCTGCAGCGAGGATTGAATTGCTCGCAGGCACACGGCAGCTCTCTTTTATGCAGAAGCAGGCTCCTCCTTCGGGGGGAGGGGCTGGTACTCCCTCTTTTTGCAACGACAAAGTGCTTTCAGCCACACCTCCAGGACGACTTTGCCGACGATTAAAGCCACGGCCACTCCCAGTAGGCCCAGGATGTATGGCCACAGCATACTCAGCGCACTTAGCAGCCATTGCTCAACAATGTGGAGGCCTTCTTCCACCACACTAGCAGCCTCTTCGACAACCTCGGTGATTGCGGTCACGATGGTCGCTCCCATAGTTTCATACCAGAAACAGTCGTGTTGGTCCGCTCCTTCGCCACATTTCTGCCATATCTCCTTAGAGATTGTGCAGGTGAGATTGGAATACAAAAGATTAGGTCCAATCCAGTCAAACCCGGGGTCTACTGTCCCATCACATATACTTTTTCGGAAAGCATGTCCTTCGGCGATGGCTATAAGGGGGTTTGGGATGAAGGGAACTGGCAGACCCAGAATACCCTTGCGCTTCTGGAGGTGGTAACCTAGGATTGCTTCGGTACAGGTCTTTCCGCTCACAATAGCCCTCCGCCATGTGCCATTGATTTTGCGCCAAGTAACTTCTGAAGAGTGAGTGTCATACTCATCTGCATAGTGCTGTGCGCAGTAGCGTTCCCAACCTCGAACCGTTTGGCAGGGTCTTCTAGCCAAACCAATCACGCATTCGGGGATGTTTCTTGTGTTATTTTTCAGGTCTCCAAAAAACCCCAGGCCAAATCATGCGGTCCTTAGAATAAACTGTGGCGAGGTACTGGTACTTGATCCAATAATTGGTAGACTCACGGAGACAGGGTATAACCCAGGCTTGAAGTTCTTTTTGCTGAAGTCCCCACCATTCCCAGTCCCAATTCCGAGAATAATCCTCATACCAGGCCCGTAAAGCCCATTTAGCGGTCGGAAGGACGTCAGGACTAGGACAGTGATACCTCCAGGTGGAATAGAAGGTCTTGCTAGTTTGTACAAGGTCACATCGTGGTGACGAGTGGGTTTTCACCCAGCAAGTGTTGTTAAGGCTGTCAAAGATACTTTGTGCAACACATTTGTCAATTTTTGCAAAGTCGCCTTTAGGAGCGTTCAGAAGGTCATCAGGAGTTGGAAGGGGTTGTGTACGTAAATTGGCAATATGAAAGTCCTCTAACCCAGCAGGAGAGCGAACCGCTCCCTCGGGGAAGTCTCCCTCAAAGAACGTTTGGTCTTTGGCTATGTACGTCCATGGGAATGTGTTATTTAGCCAGGTTTCAATTTCTGTCCGTATTGATCGTACAGAGTGCCAGAAATCCGACCGGTATTCTTCTACAGCTGTAACAATGTAATTTTGGCCCTTGCATTTGACGAACTTGTTCCAGAGGCAGGCATTTAACCACCTAAAGTGGTTCCTATAACAATATTGCTGGTCAGATTGGTACATAAACCGTGTTGGACCTTGTCGAATCAGGAAGGCCGTAATGTTAGTCAAACTGTCGTTGGGGGGCGGCCTCGTTGCCCAATCGAGAAAGTCATTCCGGGAGGTGTTGTTACCCTGCGGTCGCTCTGTAATGTTGGCATCCTCTCTGCAATTTAGGTGATAGTCACCCCAAAACTCCCCTCGTGGGAGCCAGGCCCGACAGCCTGAGGACCTGTGCGGGGCCGGGTATACTACTTCGGTATCCCAGTACCCCTGGTTCGGCAACAGTAGTAGTGATCGACAGGCCATGTTGCAATGCCATTCTGGAAATCCTCGATTCGGATGAATCCAGTTACACCTGACGGTCCGTCGTTCCTTGCGCTGTAGAACCCGTATCCAGCAGAGCGCTCCGGTGTCGAGGAAGTCATAGGCGTAGATCTCCCAGGTCCGATTCAAGAGGTCGTCTAGGGAGGAGTCGTTCAATTTGTAGGCTCGGCGTTCCACATACTTTTTGCCGTTGTCTTTGGCGAATAATCCGGTTCGATTCTGGGCAGAAGTTTCGTTGTCCCATGGCACAAAAATAGCCGTGGTGCTTGTATTCCAGCAGTTGAAGGTGGCATACTTGGAATGTCCATAAGTGACCTTTGTATGCGTAAGGTACCACGGCCCAACTCCGATGAAGTAGAAGATCGTAGCGAGAACAGCAGCAGCAAATAGCAGAGCAAGAAGCGTCAGCAGCCCTTTCAGGCAAAGGGATTTTCCTGTTATCGTAGTCGTTTTCCGTAGCAAAGGTTCGTTAGAGGTGTCCGAGTCGTCGTCAGTGTCAGTAGAGCTGTCCGAATCCGATGTTGAGTCCAGCCAACCCTGGTCTGTAGGCTTGCGCCTCATGCCGATAGCATCCATTCTGGCCAGATTAGTGATTCTCGGGGATCCGGTGCATCAGGCTTTGTACAAATTTTTCTTAAAGCCTTGATACAGCCTTGGTGAGCAGGGTTCTTCGCAACCCGTCTGGTGGCTCTTCTGTGTTGCAAGGCTGTAAATATAGGAGAGGGGTAGGGTAAGTCGGGCTCCAACCCCCTCCACACCCACTTCCAGTGGAACACCCTCCAATAGTCCGGCCGAGGAAACGGGCCTTGGGCGGTGCCGTTTTTCAGCGCTTGGTCATACCAAGATTCATGATTGTACCCTATTGGGGCGGGAACTGAGATGTAGGTGTACAAAGGTTGCCCATGCAAAGTTAGTCTGGTGCGATACCCCCAGGTTGACGGGGTAAAAATCCTCTGGTGTGGTGGATTGGGGTAGACCCTGTCTATTTCCAATTTCAATGGAAGCCTGGTGTTATTAAATATATAACATTCTGGATTCATTTCCCTCTTTACTATGGTTTTTGCCATACTTGGTGATGTGGTCCAAATAATCATGTCATTAAGTGAAATTTCACAATACAGCCCTTGCAGTGGTTCAAGGTAATGGGGACCCCACCTTATCCGTAGTTCGATCCCCTGTACCCTGTGATACACTGTATTAAAAGTCCATGGCAGAGATCTTGGGCACATAGGTGAAATTGATGCATAATGAACCGTGTTATTGGACCCTCGTCCTTGCCAAGCAGGCGGTGCGGTAGGGATGAATAAATGTGGCTTCGTTGGAGGGGGTGGCGTGTACTCTTCACTTTCCCCCACCTGTTTTGTGTTCTGAAAATCAGTGGGTCGAAGATATATGAGGTACTTGAGAAAATATGCTTCGGTGAGCGGATTGGAAGGAGTGAAATCTTCTCTTGGTATATCAAGTAGTATAGAGGTAGTAGGGAGCCTTAGAAACGGACCTTTATCTGATAGTCCCGACGAGACTCCAGCTCCTACTTTGAACATTTTAGTTACAAAAACCCTTGTACCTTTCCGTCTTGTGAGTTTCGACTGACGTTGGGACTTGGCGACTCGTTTTCCCCCTTCCGGTTTATCCGTTAGTCTTGGTTCTTCTTCCTCCATGGAAATGCTGAAGCGAGCTTCTGCCAGGCGTGGGTCTTGGGTTTCTTCTTAGGAGGCTCCGGTTCGGTGTAGGACACGGTGGCGTAATTCTGCTCGTCTGGCACCACTTTGATGGCTGCTCCGACGGAGTAGATTCCTTTAAAGGGGACAGTGATCATGCGCACTGACAGCTGAATCTGGCAGGAGGTGCTAGGATCGGAGGGCGTACCCGCTCTGTGGGCCACGCCTCCCGGGTGTTGCAATACTCCATCCCGAAACTGAGACTCCGCTGTTATCCAATACAGGCAAGACTTTTCCTTAGGTCTTACCGCATTGCTGCCCCACCCGTCCACCTCAGTGGTGTAATAATACATATCTGAGCAGCGTACCCCATCTTCCCTTGGTACGTCCGGTAAGTCCACCACAGGAATTGTGCAGTCATTGATGACTTCCAAAATCAGATGTGCCCATGTGGTCAGCTCCCAGGGGCCTGTCCAACCCCCATTAACGGCTTGGTCTCTGGTGTCATCTGGGAGTGCGCTTAGTCCCTCAGCTGATGGTTGGTACGCGTGAGGCCGATGTACCCGGAAGATCACAGGGGAGTGGCTGGTGTTCAATGGTGGAAATGACAGGGATGTTCCGGCAGCTTCATACGGCCAGGCAGCATGAACAGAATCCCACAGGACATCATGGGGCCCTTCTTCCCTCCTCCACACCCATGGATCCGCTTCTTCCGGGGTGTTTGGGGGAGCTGAAGGTCCCGGTAATATTATCGGTATGGGGCTCCCGTGATTTGGTTGTACTTGTCCATATGTTCTGTAATATCGCAGCGAGCTGTAAAACCTCGTCACCTGCCATCCCTCAGCCTGACCTGTCAAAGTCAGTTCTCCTCTCCCCAGCTGGTCTTCGCAAGTAGAACAGTGATGGAGATCGTCCCCATCCCAGACGCAATAACAGCTTTTTGGTTCTTCATTCTGCCAGCTCCATTGGGTCTCCAACTGAAGTCGGGGCAGGTAACCTACCCGGCAGTTCCCACAGATGGTGTTGTTCAAAACCGTAACCGGAGAGACGCGAAGATGTTGTAGCATCTCTGCGGTGGCTCCTTGTCGCCTGGGTTTCTCACGGCCCGGTCCCTCCCAGGTGATGGGGAGTGGGTTGTTTACTAAACAAACCGGACAGCGACTTTTAGCTCTTGCCCATATCAGCATCTCTCGCTCCTCCGACAGGACTCCCTTTTTAGCCCAATCCAATTTCTTCAGGGCTCGTCCTGCCCAAATCCCTGAAGGTGTTCTTCTAATTATAACCACCCCTTTCACGGTGGCCAGTCCGATATAGGGTGGAATGGTACATGATTCACTGGCCATTTCACCGGCTTCTGTTTCACTTTAGTCAGGAACTGGCTTGAGCTGCTCAACTCCTTGAATCCCTTTTCTTTTCAGCAATACTGTGTTCCTATCCAGTACTTGCTTGACGATGTCAGTGGTCTCAAACTTGGGTTTTACTGCTGCATTTACAGGTTGCTCTCTTGCTTTGACCCACACGCGCTGTCCCTCTCGGAATGGCACTCTGGGCGTCAGCTTCTCCTTTTTGTCGCTGGAGCTCCGCCCCACTTCCTTCGTGGTGAACGGCCGTTGGTTGAGTTCCATTGCAGGGGCGGGCCTCTCGGCTCTGCTTCTGTCGTTCAGGGCCTGCCCTATTTCCACCGCCTGTGTGCTCCAACTGTTGGTGTTAGCATTTTTAGCTATCCAGCTTTTCACTAACCCTATGGCTCGTTCCACCACTCCGTTAGCTTGTGGGGTATAGGGTGGAGAGTAAACTCGCATTACTCCAAACTTCTGGCACCATTGGTCAACCTGTGAATTACGGAAATGAGTCCCATTATCCGTGCGCAGCTCTTTCGGGATTCCCAGGGCACTGCATACTTGTTCCAGCATGCCGACAACACTATTGCCGTTTGCTTTCCTGGCTGCTTTTGTAATTACAAACCCTGACATAGAATCCACCAGCACTAAGAGGTACTTCTCACCTCTTCTTCCTGTTACCCCCATGGGGCCTGCAACATCCATGCAGACTGAACCCCAGGGGACCGTGCTTTTGATGGATAGCCCCTCCATCCGCTGCCCTCGGCGACCTGCGTTGTGTTGTCCACATACTTCACAGTCCCTTAGCACGCGTTGGACTTGTTTCACTGGGATCCAAAGATCCTGCTCCTCCAGCTCCTTACGGGTAGGTTGTACGCCTGCATGTCCAAGGGCCTCATGCACGCTCCGCACGACCTCAACCACGTACTCTTCTGGGACCTCCCGTCCTCTGGGAGTGCTGTCCCACTTCTCGGTACCGACAAAGACGATCTTTCTTTGCTGGACATAACAGTCCACTTCATCATTCCCACGCCAATGAGCTCCCTCATCCGTGTGTGCTTTTTGATGCTCAACATCTATTTCCAATTGTAGTTTTAGCTCAGCAATCTTTTTCCACAAGTCTCTGTGTGCCACTGGCTTGCCCTTCGCTGTCTCGAAACCATTTTCTTCCCAAATGGCCAAGTCTTCTCTAAGGGCTTGAGCGCAGTAGTAACTGTCGGTTACTAACCTGGCATTCTTGATTTTCCTTTTCACCAGCTCCAGCAATCCTTCCAGTACGGCCGTTACTTCTCCGGCTTGAGCACTACCGGGAGCTTTTCCTTTCTGACGGCATTTTTCCTTGCCGTCTTGCTTCAGAATAAATCCCCAGTATGCCGACTGGTCGGACCCCTTTCTGGATCCATCGGTGTAGATTGTCCATTCCGGTTGTTCTGGCTTCTCAGATGTCTCTTGCGGTCGTTTCTTACTGGTGGGTTGTGCTGGCCCAATTTCAAGCTCCGGGTCCAGCAGGATGTCTTCCCATCTTCCCCACCGTGTGTTAGTTGCTTTAGTACTTTCCACGGTACCTTTTCTTAGATACTTATGAACTTGGCTCTGTGTGATGACTTTAACTGGTTGTCCTTGTGCTAGATCCTTCAGCACACCCCAGTAACGAGCTAACACCGCTAGCTCTTTCTCCTCCTGCGGATATTTCCTCTCAACAGAAGTCAGGGTGTAACTCCACAGGGTAACCAAGCCTCCATTTTCATTACTTACTTTGATCATGGCATCGTCATTCTCACAGCTGATCTCTGCCACCAGTCGTTCTGACAAACTTCTTGGCTCCAGTCTCACAGCTGCTTGAATGGCTTTTCTCAAGTCTTCCAGGTTCTGTTGATTCGCTGCTGTCCAAACCCAGGGTCTTTTTCCGTCCTTTTCGTCCTCCTCACTCTTTCTCAGGCATTTGTACAAAGGCTTGGCATACTTCTGATAATTGGGTACGTGGTCCCGGACGTAGTTGCATAGTCCTAATATTTTCTGTAAGTCATTCTCTGACTGAGGTGGTTGAATGTTCGTCAGCTTTTCTCTGTACCCGTCTGAGAGTCCCAAGTCCGACGTGACTTGGAAACCCAGATAATTCACTTGGAACTGTCCAAATTGACATTTCTTGAGGTTTAGCTTCAAGCCTGCCTTGGTGAGGTTTTCTACCACTTTTTGTAGTCTTTGTAGGTGTTCTTCTTCTGTGTCATCAGCAATAAAGACATCATCAATGTACACAGTTGCACCTACGTCCCCCAGTACTTCCATCACTGCTGACTGGAACACGTTTGGGGAGTTCTTGTACCCCTGGGGTAACCTTTGCCACACATAGCTCTTGCCTTTGTGGGTGAATGCAGTTTTACCTTGCGATTGTCTGGCGAGGCGTAGAGAGAAAAATCCATTGGCTAGGTCGATGCATGACTTGAACTTCTTGACTCGAAGAGTTTTCAGCGCTCCTTGGGGATTGATTAGACTGGCTCGGTTTGCTATTGTTCTCCGATTCAGGGCCTTGAAGTTGATAACTGGTCTCCAACCCCCTCCAGCCGATTCAGGTTTCTTCACCGCCTGGATGGGGCTGTTGGTGATCGGGTTGAGCTCCTCTCTGATGATTTCCAGGGCGCTCAGCTCCTTCACTATCTTGTCCATCTCCTCGACTGCTCCCGGGTTCAGCGGGTACTGCCGGACAGGTGGATGAACCCCACCTTCGATGTGATGAACAAACTTTGGACCCAAATCCCCACAATCGTTCTTGAACCGTGCCACTTGCGCTGTAACGATGATCTCACGCAGCTTCTCTTTCCCAGCCGGGGAGAAGTCACTCTCTGCGAGCTTCTGTTCTGTCACCGTTGGTATGTCAATCGGTTTGTACCAGTCCTGCTGCCCGGATCCGGTTTGGGTCGGGCCGACTTTCACCAACCTTGCTTTCAAGCTCGTCAGCCTTCGCTCTAGTCGGCGATGTGTGCCTTTCTTTTTACTGAGTTCATCTAAGTCTTTTACTGTGAGTAGATTGTAAGGACCTTTCACCCATACTACTCCTTTCCATGTCCCGTATGGCATTTCTTCTATTTTTCCATTAGCAAACTGAACCTTCAGTTTGCTTCAGTGTCCTGCTGTTTCTAGGTCTTTGCGGGTCATAGACACCTCCGCTCCGGTATCCACCAGGTAGGGTACTCCCTCCACTTTGGCGTAGATTTCGTCCCCTTCCCAGTAGGCATTTTCTAAAATGACCCGCGACCTGGACGCCATTACTTTGGTGACCCTCCGGCCCCGGCTTTACGGGACTCACGGAGGGCCGTCCTTTGTTCTGGGCTCAATTTCCTATATTCCTCATCCGTCAGGAACTGACCTTTCCCTGGCTGATTTTGTGAAGCCGGCGGGTTGGTCGGTCTTCCTTTTGTTCCTGGTGGTTTCTGCTGGAACGGCCGGTTTTGGAAATTGGATGGTGGTGCTCCCTGTTGAAACGGCCGGCCCTGGAAGTTGGATGGCTGTGTGCCCTGCGGGAACGGCCTGTTCTGGAAGTTGGATGGCTGTCTGATGTTGACCCTTCCAGGTGGCTTGGCTGGTTGGCTAGCCTCCTTCTTCCTTTTGTCCTCGTAGTACTGCTGCTCCAGGTCGAATCCCTGCACTGCCACATCCATCTGGGCCACGGTTGTGCTTCTCACTGGTAGTTTCACAAACACAATCTCTCCTCTTCGTCCCTTTGTCACCTCACGCAGTACCTTCACATACCTCGCGGGAGAAACGGTTTCCTTTAGTGTGTGCCAAAGCGGTTCCAACCGGCTTCCTTTGTCCAGCCGTCCTCTAGCCCTCTTCACCTGGGACTCTTCGTCGTCCATGTCCTCCAACACTAATCTCTCATAGTTGCTCTGTGCTGACTCTGTTCCAACCATCGGGTCCGCAGTCACGCTGGTCAGCCACAACTTTTTGGCCCCTTCGTGGTTGGTGGTAGATAGCACAGTTGGCCAGACATCTTTCAAATATTCCTCATTATTTTCGTCTGCATTTTTACTCCGAATCACTAGCCTTAGATTCTTTAGTTCTGCGTATGCATCTTGTCCGGTAGTAGTGGCCGGTGGCTGGGCTGACACTCCTTGTGGTCCCCGCAGGATCTGTGGTCCTGGCTCTGAAGACGTCGCCTGCGGTTCCTCCTCATCAGCCGACACCTCGTCCAGCTTCTGTCGAGTCTCCCTGGAGTACTTGTAGGCAGCTTTCTTCAGTCGTCGCAGCATCACATCATACATAATCCCCATGTATGCATTCCTGAAGTTGGTGGTCAGGGAATAGTGTGCTGTCAGGGTAGAGCAGGATGGTGTCATCAGGATGTTAGCCCACTCCCCGACTGTCGCTTCTACCTCGAGCAGCACCTTGTCTCCCAGCCTGCTGGCCCATCCTGCTGGAATCTGGTACTCGGTCTGACCGACCTCTGGTACATACGTACGCCGTCCGTCTTTAGCCTGTACGGGGCCCCAGGTCACGTCTCTCGCCAGTCTCTCAGAAGAACCCTCGATGTCAAAGGTTTCTATTTCTTTCTTCTTTCCTCGGTGCTGTCCTGTTCGGAGTGTCTTATGCCCTGTCGGTGGTTGCTTTGGGTCGGAGAAGATGCTGCCGTGATCACTCTCTTCTTCTTCTTCTTCAGAATGTTCGATCTCCTGTTGCTCTTCTCCTTCCTCCGAGTCGCTGATGTCCTCATACTGTTGTTGTCGAAGAGGTTCCCTCCTGGGGGAGTTCAGCGGTTGAATCTTGGCTGGTTTCATCGGTCCTACTTCTCTCTGGACCGTCAGCTGCTCATCCTTGACTCTGTCCGCGTTGGGCTGCCTCAGTTCACTGCTGCTTCCCTCGAATGAGAATTCTTTGACGTATCTTGCTGCGTGGGACTCTGGCCCGACTGGTGCTTCCCTTAACTTTATCCTGAGTGGCTCCATAACCTTGGCCTTGCCGGTCTGGGTGGTGTTTGGAACTCCACTCTGGGGTATTTTTAAGGGATATTTCTTAATCTCCTTTGCTGGGTGGCTGATGCGGCATTGTTCCTCCATTTCAGTTGCCATTCGTACACCTTGCTCCGTACGGAGTCGATGCATACGGGGGTCAACCACCACCACTACCTCTTTGAACACAAAGAAATGACTGTTGGTCTTGGCTATGTTCACCACTCCATTCTCTGTGACCGATCTGGCGGTGTCCTTTGGCAAATCTGCCGATCTTAGTCCCTGCACGCTCACCATCACCCTTCTCATGCTTTCGTTGCTGGCGGTCACCAGGCCCCTTTCGAGTCCATGCCACATCTTCTTCCGATACTCCTCCAGACTCTCTCCTTTCTTGTAAACATCAATTGGGACCAGGATTACGGCACCATAAGGAAGACTGTAGCCCTTCATCATCACTACGTCTCCTCTAGTTTTTTCACTACAGGAAGCCTCCAACACCTTTGAATCTTTTTGGTAATATTTCCCAGCTTGGTTTTTAAGGCTGCGTCGAAACTTTCGATTGTGGATCTTGTATTTATCATTGGTAAACACAATCAGCCCGTCACCTTCAAGGTCCCATATTCCTCCAATAAACTGGTAAATCATGAGCCCGGATTGCAGCCTTAAGCTGATGGTCTCTGATGGTATTTTGGCCAACTCTCGGGTGCTCCTCCAAACATCCGACTTTTGGGTCTTCTTTTTAGGGCGGCCGGGGTCCCATAGCTCCTCATCCGATTCCTCCTCGTCCTCGTCGGAGCTGCTGCCCGCTGGAGTCTCCGTAGGTGGCAGTGGCTGCCTCCTTTCCGTGCTGTGGACTCGGGGATGAAACCCGAACTCCTGACCCCGTCGAGGGGACCAATCCCTGGCCGCTTGCTCCAACTGTTCCTCAGCGAAACCGTCGATGAGCGATCCCTCGTGATTTTCCTCTTCTGACTGATCAGAGGGGATCTCGTCGTTCCGCGATGCTCCCGGTCGAGCTGGGATGTCGTCATCGCCGTCCGTCAGGTCGATCAGGTCCTGCTGATCCTGCTTCGGCTGGTTAGTCGGTGTTGTGGCTCTGCTGGGCAGTCGAGAGGGGGCCTCAGCCACCTCCGATTCCGCCTTCTCCGGGGCTTGCTCCTTTCTTTTGATGCCTTTGTAGGTTGACAGTCTCTGCAGGGCTTCTTTACACTCTTTGTACTGGCTTACCCCTCTAGCTAGCTGTTCTGTCAGGATCCCGTCGATGCCCGCTGCCTTTGTGGCTGTCTTCACTACTCCGTCATACTTTCCAGAGGGGCTGTAGACAATCCGCAGCTCACCAGCGGTCCATCCCTCAAGGAGCTCGGCGAACCATTCTAGCCACTCTTTAATCTCCAACTTCTTAGCAACTTTCACTGGGCATTTGGCGACCCCCAGTCGGTGGCCATCGTTAAGTCGGGAGCAGTAGTATATCTGAGTCTGTATCATGTAGTTCATTATATCCCGAACTTTGTTCTCGTGGGTACTATAATGAGATTCGAAAAAAGTCCTTTTCAGCGGCCCAGTCCAGGAATCCAATCCATCACCGAGTAATATCAACATTACAGGAAGTTGTGATATAGTAGTTTGGGAAAGACGGGTTTGATGATCTTCCCCGTCTTGGCTGATGTTGCTTGCCCCTTGTCCCTTTGCTGGCTCTTGCAGGGGATCCAATTCCCCTCTTTCTTCGTCATCCATAGTTGTCTTTGTCTTCGAGTTGCCTATCCCCCAAAGCCTCTCTTTGCGCTCTTGAGTAGGGATGGGTCCAGGCTGTGTTGGCTACTGGCTTCACTGTCTGGATACTATCACTTATCCTCAGTAGAAGCTTTCCCTCACCTGCATGCTATACAGTTACTGCAAGGGTTGTGACTGACGGCCTTATCAGTCACCGTTAACTCCATTCCCTCAGAGTTAACCATCCAAGTGAGCTATTCAGAATCACACTTCTGTTTTTACTGACTTGGTTTATTAGGGCCCGCCTACTTGGCTCCGCCCCACGTTGGGCGCCATGTCCGTTATCCTGCAATAGCTAGCCCCGCCCACTTCGTCACAACCCTCCGGGGCTGACTACTGACCAGTTCTCTGTCTAACAGGTCCGGAAAATCTCTAAGACCTGGGTATTACCCTAAAAGAGATCTATAAGAGATAATCTATTTAAACTGGTGTCGAAAGCGATTCGTCTAGCTCTAACTACCTCCAATCCAGAAGTTACGACCCTCTTCAGTTAAGAAACAATCAGCTGAGTAGCCTTCACAGCTGCATAATTCCAATAACCACTTCTGTTAACGGTAGCTCGCTTTCTAAAATATAACTAGCTCTTGGAACCGACTAGACTAGATTTAGTGACTTGGATGTAAGTCCCTGGGTCATTATTTTACTCTCACCAAAGGAAATTATGAAGCCTCCTCTTTACTAGAACCATGTACATTAGTTTTACCTTTATTAAAAGAACTGAAAAATGAGTAAATGACTCAATTAATTCCAATGTCCACCAACCTCATTAGAATTTTAGAGTAAGAATTTATTAAGCAAGCTTAAGCAGGGATATGTGACATACAAATCAATAATCAATTGTATACAAGTCAAGAGCAGTGTAATAGGATCAACATGTACAATCATACCCTCCTGTCTCTTTCCCTAACCTATGTCGCAGATTCTGAGATAGCTTTTTAGGAAGCGAGTTCAACTCATACCCAGTTGGTGGTGGATCTTTGGCAACAAGAACGTCCGAAAACCTTGGTCTGAATCTTTATCCTTTGTGTGAAAAAATCCTCTTTAGAATGGAAGCAAAGTAGAGAGGGTTCAATTGCTTTTGAAAACCCAACTCTTTTATCCCTCCGGGACCTTTGTCCTTTCTCCAAGTCTGTTGCAATGTTTGGGTTGAGGTAAGACCGACGATCGAATCAGGAACCCGGGTTGGACGATTGGAACTTGTCTCCCTTTGGTGGCACGAAGCTTCAGCTTTCCCCGTGGCTCCAGGGTGTGGTCCGATGTTGTTTCCTCGATCTGCTTCTTCGTGTTAGCTCTACTTCGGTGCCGCAGACAAAGAACAAGAACTTCTCCTTTTCCGTCTGCTTATATACAGTTCTCTGCTATATATGTGTATGGGGAGTGTTAGTTTACGTGGTTTCGGCCCCTCCTGTCTGCTGGCTGGGATGGAAAGTACCGTCCTTTCCTCAGCGTGTTGTTCTTAGCCAACCATACCGCCCCACCCATCCTGTGCGTCTGGCCATCTGTTCAGAACTGCTTGCGACATCAGGAACTCACAAGTTCCCCTTCTCCTTTTAACATTAAAAACTATGTGCTTTTCTCTGATTAACTTTCAAACACAGTCAAATATTAAAAACTATGTGCTGATTTCCATTAAGCATTAATCATAAGCATTAATCACCTCTTTCACTTATTATAAATCATCAAACCTTAATCATTTCATTGTTGTCATGTTATTACAGATCATGATTCGTACACTTCAGAATCATTCAGTGATTACTTACATACAGTCATTTTACCTATTGTATTCATCCATGTTCAACTTAATCATTATCAAAACACTCAATCATTATAAATCAAAACACAAGATTGCTTTATTTCCTTCAGGCCTTCATGCACCTTTTTCTGTGTGTACCTGGATAGATCTCAAACCTCATACCAGTTTTCTTGACAGAAGGGACCATTGAATTCTGGAAACATGTGCCAAAGGAAAAATATCCCAATGTCAAACGAGCTGCACTTAAGATACTGTCAATGTTTGGGTCAACATATGTCTGCGAGTCTGTGTTTTCTACCCTGAAACATGTGAAATCGAAGCATCGGTCTGTTCTGACCGACATCCATGTCAAAGAATTGCTTCGAGTGACAACAACGGAGTACAAGCCAGATCTGAACAGGATTGTTCAAGACAAGGAATGCCATAAGTCCCATTAAATAACACATATAATGCACATAATAAAAGGAAAAAGGTATAAATGTATTGTAAATTGTTCTATTATTGTTTGTTTATTTGGTTAAACAGAGTTTGTTTGCATGAGAACGTGCACAGTGTTCATTGTTGAAAATGTCTGGCCTGTGGTCTTTGTAGTGTTAAAATAGTGTGTGAAATTTACAATAAATCTGGCTGAGCAAAAGTATGAGTATGAGGAAGGGATGGGTTGATGTTCATGTGTGCCCAATGCATATGATGTGGCTCTTTGCAGTAACTTGGTAAAAAATGTGGCTCTTGGTCTTTGTCTGGTTGGCCACCCCTGTATTAGAGAGTGTGACCATTTTTTGGTGGCGACTTTTTTTTTGGCCAGGCAGTGTATAATCAGATCTTTAGTATGTTTTCTGTAACATAAAACGAATGAAAGGTTTTTAGATTGGAAAAAAATCAAACAAGTGTTTTGATTTCCTTGTTTTCAGCACCTTTCTCATTTTGTTCAGGGTTACATGTAGCATTTGCATGTAACCCTGGAATTTGTGTGTCAGATTCCAAATCCATCATATGGAATCTGACACAAATACTACACAAATATTCTCCACACAGGAGTGTTTGCATAGTTAAACGGATTGTTTAGATTTTTGGATGTAGGGTTCTATGAAATAGTTACCTGCAGAATACAGAAATCGAAGTGAACTAAGTTTCCTAAAAAGCAAGACACTCAAAAGGTCTAAAGAGAAAATTAGCTCATGGCCCTTAGACCAGATTTTGGTATTGAAATGTAACATTTTCATAAAAGTCTGGGTAACCATTTTATCGATTGATTTAGGATGTCTATAGTTTGTATGAGACATCATACTAACGTGTGACACATACAACAGTGCTGCTGAGAAAGTAGCACGGTTGCTGCTTTCTCAGCTGCGACCGTGATGACAGTGCTTTTCTGCTGATTGCATCAGTCCATCTGATCTTTGAAATTCATGTGTCCGATGATATTTCAAAACCATGAGGCAGAAGAAGGAAGTGATTACCACACCATGGATGATGAGGCTTTTTCTTAGGAAATACAAGGTCGTCTGTATGAGCCAGTATATGTAGAAGAACAGCTGTTGGTCTGAGCGAGAACACCTGACAGATTAGATATAATATCATCACCTGCTGACTTCTATTACTGCTGTGAGGGAGACATAAAAAGGACAAAGTTGAAGCTTAATACAGCAACCATACCAGCATGTCACAGTTAATCTGTATCACTAGCAACGCAGAGTTACCTTCCTCTCAAATACATCTACATAGGTTTTGAGAAATCTAGCCCTTACCTTGACTGCCAGTCACTGTTTACCTTCAGGAAGTCCAGAGACCTTCACCTTTCTGGAGCAGGAATCACATGAGCTCAATGTGCTGATAAAATATGTCTAGTTTTAAAAAATGTGTCTGATGTTCTTACAGAGTTGAAGTGCATTAACAATCTGTTGTTTTTAATATGTTTAGTTATGATTCATCTGATGTTCCAGTTATACTAAGAACAAATAAAGCTGTATTCCTTCTAATCTGACTGGTTCTACTTTTAATCAAACCTTCATGTTTTCACATTTTGGTCACTAAGAATTAAAAGTTTAAACTCTTAGTCTTATTTATCACTAATTAAGGTTAAAGGTTTTGGACACATTTTCTCACTTTCTTACATTGAAGATTCTCCAGGAAGACAGCTAAACAGTGAGTGGATAGAAAGATGATGTACAAAGTAGAAATGAACAAACATGATTTGTATTTTATGTTCTTGTTAATAGCAACCCTGATAATAATGTCAAAATGTTTGGTTTGCTGAATAATGTATTCACTTTTGGATGCCTTCATTGGTAATCTATAATGTTAAGTGTCAATGACATTTTTCTATAATATAATATTGTTTTCACTCTGTCTAAAGCTCCTCACATTTGGGAGGATACAATAAGGACCTTAAAGCCAAACAAACTACACTGAAAAAAATAACTCTGTGGATGAACATAAAAAAATCTTGGAAAGGGTACCTTCACATTACTTAATTAAGTTGATCCAACTCATGAAAATTAAGTTAGCTCAACAAACATGCTTCATGCTGAAAGAAAGCTACTTAATCATGTTGAAATCCTTTCCATGATTTAATTACGTTAATTCAAAGACATGTTTTTAAGTTACATCACATGAAGTGTTTTAAGATGGGACTGGGTGAAAGGGTAGAAAGAACACTCAACAATTAGAACAGGTACAGCAGAACTGTATTTTCAAAATTGTTATCCATTTTCTTTTACATCTGCAGTGCAGACGCTTTACTACAAAAGGTATAAACTCTTGCCATATGACAACCCATTTGAACAGCATTTAAACTAGTCACAATTACAAAAAGTTGTCATTTTTCAGTAGTTCATGAAACTGCATACTTTGCTAGCTTTTAAAAGTTTAAATGTGAACTTGCAACTTAATTGACCAAACTCACAAAAAATATATATTTTTCTAATTAAAAAAACATATATGTATATTTTAAAATCACTTGATTTTATTGTCAATTTAAATCTGACAAACTGAAGCAAAACAAAATACAGTATTTTGCAGCAGCAATATTTGCTTGTTACACAAAAGTCAAAGTATTGCAACCAAAGTGAAAAATAGTCAGATCTAAAAACATAACTGATACATTTACAATCATGATAATATGACATTGAGTACAATTAATTAAATAATCTTTACTAAAACAAAAGTACCCAAATGTCAAAGTTTCCAAACTACATTCATATCAGTTAAAGACAGACAGGATGAAAAGGAAAGACTCTCTCTGACCTTCCTTCATTGTTCTGTCCTCCTGTCTGTCTATTAGAAATGGACAGAACAGATACAGAGAGACAGACAGAGAAAAAGACAGACAGGGAGAGAGATGGAGTGTAAATGTGTAATTTTACCATTTTAAAATGGTAAAATTACATGGTTCATGAAGGAGGAGAATGGAGACATGCAGGTTCACTGCTGTGTTCTACATAAGTCGTCTTGTTGGTTGATGTCACTTTTCCGTTTGCAGCTTTTGTTCCATTTTCTGGGTTGAGGCCTATGAATCACCTAGAATAGATGGGAGACAGTTTAAAATTACCCTTTTGTTTTTAAGTACATATTACATTTTTAGATTAGATACCTGTGAATTACCAAATATGTTTTGTAGAGGCATTACTAAAAATAGTTCTCATAGTTCTCACCTATGAAACAACACTCTAGGTGGCAAAAGGAGCTGCTGGACCCGTTTGTGCCCTTGATGCTGTTTCCTGAAAAATAACAATGTTCATTGATACTAGTTATAATTTTAATTTAATACTATGGTACACAGAGGCATTTCCATAGACAGATACATTCCTCTGTCTCTATCCATACACTATGTTTGCAGACAGAGACACCTTCTGTAACTTCTGTGCTTCTATGTGTAGACATAAGGTTGGCAGATACAGTAAGATGGCAATATCTCACTATGTCTTTATCCATTAGTCTATGGACAGAAGGATGGAAGTTACAGTGAGACACAGACAATTGGAGTATCTGGGGTGGTGAGAGGGGTGAGAGGTCGGTCTTGTCACCCCCACAAGATGCTGCCCTGGGCGGTTGCCTGTGTGGCCCATAGCAGAATCTGGCACTGGCTGATTAATCACAATTAATCACTATGCCTGACTTTGTAGGCTTGAAATGTAAATATGCTCACAGCTGTGCAAACCCCTCTTGCTGCAGATAATCCAAGCAATTATCTTGCATTTGTACATCTGTAGTCTCCCATACTCAATAGCAACTAAGAGAAATTTACTCCACTACATATCCATACAAGTGATACCAAACTTGTTCAGGAGCCAACTGATCGATAAGATCTATTTTATTAGATCTATTTTAATTTCTAGTTCTTGGATGCCCCACCCTTTTATGATACCATGAAGCCCATATCAAACATGCACATTATAAAAAAATGTTTTGTCTCAAACCAACCATGTCTAAAGATTCTTAGTTTTCCAGGTTTTTATATTCAAGAAGGTTTATAGAAAGTCAGTTTGCTTTAAATGTTGGTTTAAAAATGTTCCTCTATATTCATTTCCTGTGATGAAGCGGGACTATATTGTCCTCATCCAGCCGGTGAAGACCGGTGTAATTCGTGTACATGAAACTGCGGGCTAGTAAACTAGATGTGCACAACGTTGGTTAAAGATCCAACACAAGAAACTGTTGAAACTGTTCAACTCTTGTTGCTGTCTGTGTGCTGTCGCAGGAAAAGTATTTCGCTGTTCGTAGCTCCCCGTGTGTAACGTGTTGCTGTGAGTCTCTGCTGGTGTGTGATCGCAACCATGGGTGTAGGTTTGGGTATGGACGGTCGTGACATGTCACGACCAATATTCAAGGGATATAAAATAGGGATATAAAATAGTCCCGACCAATTTTTGCGGCCGGCTGGTGAAGCTGAAATTTTATCTGACGCACTGCTCTCCTTTTACCCGATCATCGTATGGATCATTTGTAGGCTCTCGGGTGCCTCGGCGTTTCTTGGATCCCGTTGATGTCTGCTTGGTGCCCGTGGTCGGCGTTGAGGCCCCTCTGCACCGCCGCCCTTGCCTTTCCCGGCTCAACATGCGCCGACAGTGTCTCCAAAACCTGAGACCGCTGTGTCGGGTTTCCCGACTTGTCGAAGCCCATGATCCAGTTCCTGTCAGGATTGGTCTGGTAAACGCCAGGCCGCTTGGGAATAAAACTTTTATTCTTCGGGACTTTTTTAGTCACCAAGACCTGGATTTCCTGTGTGTGACTGAGACGTGGTTGAGTGTTGGTGAGTCCAGTGCTCTATCTGAGCTTCTACCAGCGGACTGTTCTTATTTTAATTCACCACGGGCTTCGGGAAGAGGGGGAGGCACAGCGACTGTTTACCAACAGGACTACAGATGTAAGCAGTGTTTTCTACAGATGTCTTTCCCCAGCTTTGAGTTTACGGCATTTGAGATGAGACACGTAAACCCAGTTTTCTGTGCTGTCGTCTACCGGCCCCCCAAATATAATAAGGATTTTATAAACGATTTCTCTGACTTTTTATCTGGGATTATAACTAACTATGAACATGTTCTTATTGTTGGAGACTTTAATATACACGTGTGTTGTCCTGATAAACTTCTGGTAAAGGACTTTTTAAGCCTTCTGGACTTTTTTAATTTGGTGCAGGCTGTATCCAGCCCAACACATGAGCACGGACACACACTGGACCTGGTCATTTCCTGTGGTCTGCCTGTGATTAACCTGGAAATCTGTGACTCCGTGTTCTCGGATCACCTGCCTGTTTTATTCAATGTCAGTTTGACACCTATTGCAGTTAAAACTCGCGCTGCTGCTCGGCGCTGTCGGATTATTAACCCTTCCACTGCCACTCAGTTCTCTACTGCTTTTCTTCAGCTCTGTGGATCATCTGACTTTCTCCACTCTGATACAGAAGAGCTCTGGTCCTGGTTCTATTCTTCCTCCCAAACCATCCTGGACTCGGTTGCTCCATTAAAAACCAGGCAGCCAAGGATTAAACCTGAGCCTTGGTTTAATGACAGAACTCGTGCTGCAAGGAAGGAATGTCGTCGTGTTGAACGCAGGTGGAAAAAGGATAAATTGCAGATTACTTTTCAGATTTTAAAAGACTGTTGGCGTCTCTACCAGAGCACGGTTAAAGAGGCAAAAAGGGAATATTTGGCAAATATCATTCTCTCAAACTGCCATAACCAACGTGTTTTATTTAACACCATTGACTCTGCTTAATATTCCACAGAATGCCTGTTTGGAAGCTTCTCCTGATGTGTGTGATGATTTTCTGCATTTTTTTATTGAAAAGGTTGGTAGTACCAGGGCTCTTATCACAGCTCCTGACTCTGACCCCTCTGTTTTGGTCCCTCGCTCGGCTGCTTTCGATCAGTTTGTGCCTGTGACTATCTCACTTTTAGAGGACGCGGTTGGCCATATTAAGCCATCAGGTTCCCCTCGTGATCCTGTCCCTCCACGATTTTTTAAAGATATCTTATCTAGCATAGGGCAGCCTGTTCTTGCAATTATAAATAGCAGTCTGTCATCAGGTGTGGTCCCTGCTAGTTTTAAACATGCAGTAGTGCAACCACTGCTTAAAAAACCTGGCCTTGATCAAACTGTTCTGGCTAATTATCGGCCTATTTCGAAGCTGCCTTTTCTTTCTAAGGTTTTAGAAAAACTTGTGTACTGTCAGCTGAAACAGTTTTTAGATTACAATGGCATTCTGGAGGTTTTCCAGTCAGGTTTTAAAACTCTTCATAGCACAGAATCTGCTTTAATAAGAGTTTTTAATGACATCCTTCTTGCATGTGATTCTGGTAACCATGTTGTTCTGATTTTACTTGACCTAACTGCTGCCTTTGATACAGTAGACCACGACATTTTAATATCGCGATTACACCACGTTGTAGGTATTGGTGGCACTGTTCTTAAATGGTTCAGGTCTTACCTGGAGGAGAGAACAATCTCGGTCAAGATTGGTGACTCTGAATCATCTGCTGCTTCAATGCCTTATGGCGTCCCACAGGGCTCAATTCTGGGCCCACTGCTTTTCTCTCTTTATTTACTGCCTCTGGGTTCTGTCCTCAGGAAACATGGGATTTCGTTTCATTGTTACGCTGATGATTGTCAGATTTATTTGCCCCTGAAGCAAAAGGATGTACATTCTATCAAACATCTCCTGGCATGTCTAGGTGATATTAAAGCTTGGTTGGCCTTGAACTTTTTAAATTTTAATGAAAACAAAACAGAGGTGATGGTGTTTGGACCCAGTGGCTCCTGTGAGTCCTCCTCTGTTGACCTGGGACCCTTGGAGGTTTATTTTAAACCTGTTATTACAGATCTTGGTTTTAAGGTGGACAGTGATTTTAAATTGGACAGCCAAATCAGAGCCGTGGTTAAGTCCAGCTTTTATCATTTAAGGCGATTGGCGTCAGTGAAATCTTTTCTTTCCAGGCAGCATTTTGAAACAGTGATCCATGCTTTTATTTCAACTCGATTGGATTACTGTAACGCACTTTATCTGGAAGTTAGTCAGTCGCTGCTCTCACGTCTGCAGCTAGTACAGAATGCTGCTGCACGACTGCTGACAGGAACTCGAAAGAGGGAACACGTGACCCCTGTCCTGGCCTCACTTCACTGGCTGCCGGTATATTTTAGGATTCATTTTAAAATTCTTATGTTCGTTTTTAAATCACTACATAATCTTGCCCCGGCTTACCTCTCTGAGCTTCTTCACCCATACATACCTTATCGGTCTCTTAGGTCCGCAGATCAGCTGCTTTTGGAGGTACCGAGATCAAGAAGGAAGCTCAGAGGGGACAGGGCTTTCTCTGTCATGGGCCCCAAATTATGGAACAACTTGCCTTTGCAGGTCAGGGAGGCCCCTTCACTGTCCACTTTTAAAGCTCGTCTTAAAACCCATCTATTTTATTTGGCTTTCAACTCTAGCGGGATCTAGTTTTAAATTGTATGTTTTTGTTTTTAAACTGTAAGTTTTTATTTTATGCTTTTTTATTGTTATGTTGTGTTTTGATGTACAGCACTTTGTATCAGCTGTGGTTGTTTTAAAGTGCTTTATAAATAAAGTTGGTATGGTATGGTATGGTATGGTGAACTAGATAACCCTCTGCGGGAGAGAGGCTCTGATGTCAAAATAGATGGTTTGATTGATCTGTGTTATGTAATATTAACGCATTAAAATGTTCTGGTTAATCGCGTGCGCTAACGCGTTACAGTTGACAGTCCTGTGTGCGAGAGAGAGAAAAAAACAGACAAACAAAAGAAAAACAGTTGAGACATCCTACCCTCAAACAACTTCCGCAAAAAGACCAGAATATAGGAATTTGCATATTCTAGGTGAACCAACAGCACTTGTGTTAGCTGAGAAATAACCGAAGTTAGCTTTAGCAAACAAGCGAGAGTAGCTCAATATAACCACATAAAATATATTTTTGTACAAAAAACTGCAATATAATATTTTTTAAAAAGTACTTACCCGGTGAAATTCATTGTTGGCCCGCCCTCCAGCCTGTGAACGTTAGCCTCCAGCCAGTAAAAATCCCACAATGCAACTGTACATTACAAATTTACAGTACATGTGTAAATTTCCGCACGTGATCCAGCAGTTCAAACACATCACTTATACTTCCCATACGCATTTCAGATCACAGTAGCTGTATTTTCAAAACCCAGCCACCTTACTGTATTTTCATGCTGTAGTTTTTACAGCCATTTGTTACAGTGCAGTTTTTAAATGCCAATATTTGCCATCTCTGCTGGTAGGAACCAGCCTCCAAAACAAAGCCGGTGGAAAAGCTGGTAAAGCGAGCCGAGTAGAGGCGAGCCGAGCTGGTGGAAAAGGGACAAATGTGTGTTGGCCGGTGTTCTGTCAGATCAGCATACGCTTTCTGACCAGCTGTATGACATCCTGACTTAGCGGTTAACTAGTCAGGCCGTCATCAAGCAACAGGGAGGCAAGTTTTACTCGGGGGTGTGTTGTAATTGACTGCAGCTTTAGCTAGTCCCTGCTTCAAATACCAAGGCAAGGTCTATTCGGGGGTCCTGGAGAGGAGGGTCCGTCGGATAGTTGAACCTCGGATTCAGGAAGAGCAGTGTGGTTTGCGTCCTGGTCGTGGAACGCTGGACCAGCTCTACACCCTCGGCAGGGTCCTGGAGGGTGCATGGGAGTTCGCCCAACCAGTCTACATGTGTTTTGTGGACTTGGAGAAGGCGTTCGACCGTGTCCCTCGGGGAGCCCTGTGGGGGGTTCTCCGGGAGTATGGGGTACCGGGCCCTTTGATACGGGCTGTCAGGTCCCTGTATGACCGGTGTCAGAGCCTGGTCCGCATTGCCGGCAGTAAGTCGGGCTCGTTTCCGGTGAGAGTTGGACTCCGCCAGGGCTGCCCTTTGTCACCGATTCTGTTCATCACTTTCATGGACAGAATTTCTAGGCGCAGCCAAGGTGTTGAGGGGATCCGATTTGGTGGCCTTAGGATCTCATCTCTGCTTTTTGCAGACAATGTGGTCCTTTTGGCTTCATCAGATCGTGATCTGCAGCTCTCGCTGGAGCGGTTCGTAGCCGAGTGTGAAGCGGCCGGGATGGGGATCAGTGCCTCCAAATCCGAGGCCATGGTCTTGAGCCAGAAAAGGGTAGAGTGCCTTCTCCGGGTCAGGGGGGGTGTCCTGCCCCAAGTGGAGGAGTTCAAGTATCTCGGGATCTTGTTCACGAATGGGGGAAGAAGGGAGCGGGAGATCGACAGGTGGATTGGTGCAGCATCTGCCGTCAAGCGGGCGCTGTACCGGTCCGTCGTGGTGAAGAAAGAGCTGAGCCAAAAAGCGAAGCTCTCGATTTACCGGTCGATCTACGTTCCCACCCTCATCTATGGTCATGAGCTTTGGGTCATGACCGAAAGAACGAGATCGCGGATACAAACGGCCGAAATGGGTTTTCTCCGTAGGGTGGCTGGGCTCTCCCTTAGAGATAGGGTGAGAAGCTCAGTCATCCGGGAGGGACTCAGAGTAGAGCCGCTGCTCCTTCACATCGAGAGGAGCCAGTTGAGGTGGCTCGGGCATCTGGTCAGGATGCCTCCTGGACGCCCCCCTGGTGAGGTGTTCCGGGCAAGTCCCACCGGGAGGAGGCCCCGGGGAAGACCCAGGACACGCTGGAGGGACTATGTCTCTCGGCTGGCCTGGGAACGCCTTGGGATTCCCCCGGAAGAGCTAGAAGAAGTGGCCGGGGAGAGGGAAGTCTGGGCCTCTCTTCTGAAGCTGCTACCCCCGCGACCCGACCTCGGATAAGCGGAAGAAGATGGATGGATGCTTCAAATACACTTTAAACCACGATAATGCATGTATATCTATCTGATTATCATTGAAAACAATTTAGTAACTTATTTTCGTCGTAACTGGTCGTGTATGCTGAACTGACAGTTCCTCTAACGGTCGGACTTCTTAATGCGCATGCGCAGTAAGCTATTCTGACAGCGTATGATGATCTGATAGAACACCGGCTGTAGGAGCTATTTCTCCATTATTTTCAGTTAAAGTTTAGAATGTAGATTATTTAGTTTATTTTTTTGTTTTGTAGTTGATTTATAATTAGAATGTTTATTTTGTTTCTAAATAAGTTTTTGGTTAGTAATTCACTTAATTAGTTAATTGATTTCAGTTTGGGAAGTGGGTGTGTTTCACAGTATAAATACGTAGAGTTTAGATGAGTCTTGAGGCATATGGGTGGTCTTATGGTTTTTACCTGTCTGTCATCAGTCAGTTAGTCAGTTTTATCAGTGAGAACAGGTGCAGGAGTTAGGGTAGGTTTATCCGAAGCCTGTAACTTGTTTTTAGCCAAAAAACTGAATATAAGTAAACAAAGAGCTGCATTTTGACTGTTTTGACCTTTTATTTGAATGCGTAAACCAGAACCCATGATGCACAGTATTGACTGTTTGAGTTTATTTCATTTTGCTTTGATCACCTTTGAGATTTGAATTTTTTCGATTTTGGAATTAAGTTTTTGGGACAAATAGTCAATACACCGGCCTTAATCAGCTTTTGGTTATGTGTGGCTGTTGCCGGTGTTATATGTTATGGCTATGTAAGCATGCAGCAGTGTGCATGTGAGCAGATAAAGAGATAGCGGAAAGACACATAATTACTATATTCATTACAATACCTTTACTGGACTGATGTTAAGGCATCCAGCTGACAACATTTAACTCAATCCACTGAGGCTAAAAGAAGAAGTGGAATATTGTCCTAAGGGTAAAACATCCAAACACAGGCTCAGTGGTGTGGTACAGTATATACAGTCCAATACAGCCAGTCTAAGCTCTAAATTATAGAAATTGAACAGCAGCTAAACAATATGATATCCTGACACTGAGGAGCAAATTCAGCGGTTAATCTACATCTGAAGCAGAAGGAAGACAGCTGGTCTGAGAGATGAGTGAAAAGGCTGAGCAGGAAAAACCAATGAGAAGATGGCCTCAGGTAGATTCTCTCTAACACCTGCTCTGCAGCCTTGACTCGTCTCCCTTGGTGGATTTACAATCGTTCACACTTTAACGATGTGACTTTTGACTGTTGGCCACACTTGTTGAGTCTGTACCTGTAATCAGAATTGATAAAGCTGTTCTGGACTTTTGAGAAGTGAAATGAGACAAAGTCCTTTTGTTGTATACATTTGTGCTAATACAATCATGTTTACCCGTCTTTGCATAAAACAAAATAGAAATCATG
Source organism: Xiphophorus couchianus (assembly GCF_001444195.1). Taxonomy (NCBI): domain Eukaryota; kingdom Metazoa; phylum Chordata; class Actinopteri; order Cyprinodontiformes; family Poeciliidae; genus Xiphophorus; species Xiphophorus couchianus. Next base: position 35,469,145 of record NC_040231.1, read on the forward strand.
TGTAAAATTATCTATCCATAGCTGTATTTGGGGTGAAATCTTCATAGAACTATACAACCATCTGTATGAGCAGTAAGTTCAAATGTAGCAATAATAGTATCTGGTAATGAGAGCAACCAACTGGCAGGGCAGAGCTCTCCCTGTTCTCCCACAGCCCACCCTGCTCATCCTCCCACTCAGTCCTCTTTCGTTTTTGCTCGTTCTTCTCTTCCTTCATCAGCTCATCATCCTCCTTTACTTTGTTTAAACTGTCACATCTGTGTCCTTCATGGCCTTCATAGCAGTGGCAGCGAAATCTGTCAGTGAGCTGCTGCAGGTCATTCTGTGACGGCCACCCGCTGACGGTAAAGGTCCCGTTCCCTGAGGGGTGAATTTGGTAATTCTCTGAACTCAGATGGAGGTAGTGGTGGGCAAGGGGGTCTTGGCGGACACACCGGCCGTTCCCTTGGCACAGGAATTCACTGCAGACTTCAGCAGCCCGGGTCACATTGGTGATGTACCGACCAAGGCGATGAGTCAAGAAGGACTTCACCAAAGTGCAGTTATGCTGTAGAGACAAGCCAGTAGTCATAGTGTGACATTTTGTTAAACATTCCTACAAATATATTTAGTTTACATCAGTTATAATTCTTGTAGCATAATGTTTCAGATCATAGTACATGCAACATCTTTCACACCGCAACTGTCTGATGAAACACCAAAACTGTTTAAACATCATAATATAGTATTTGCTGAAGATTTGAGTTATTTTATGTGGGGGTTGTCCTGGAATCTCCTTTCTAAAAATGGCATTGTTATCCCCTGTCATTATTCTGAAAAATCTTGCAAGTGAAGTAAGGTTTAAAAACAATGATTTAGTTTTTTCAAAGTATTCAGGGTGATGGTGTTAGAGAAAGTTCAAAAACCACTTAGAATGTTGGGAGTAAAATCAAAAAGCAAGATGATATAGGAAACCACTTTCAGCCTCCCCTTGAGGCCAGAAGTAATGTGGACAGCTGACATGTAATAAAATGTACACCCTCATGTCAAAGCACTTCACTATATGAAAAAAGAAATTAGGGTAGAAAGTACACCTACCCTGGATGATGTCAGGTTAAGATCTCCCCAGATGATGAATCCTGCAGCTCCCAGAGCAGCACTCTCGCCAATAGTATGAATCAAGTCTTTCTGTAGAAAATACAGAAAACAAAAATAGGTACAGCTATCATTCATTTGTTGTCTGTCATTATAAAACAAAGAATTGAGCTTTTGTCATTTTAATGTTTTCCTTTTGAATGATAAAAATTGGATTTGTATATGTTTTTTATAATTACTATTTACCTCTGAAAAGAGTTTCTGACAACAGAAGACATTTTTCTTGGATTTGCTTTTCTGTGAATGTCCAGCAGATGGCAGAAGTGAATTTAATTTTCAAAGTTTTTATCTTCAGTTTCAGTGAACAAAAACTCTAGAAACATAAAGTTTTGAATGTTTTGCAGACTATGAATTTAGGTAGCCAAGACGACTGCATTGCTTTGATATTTACTATGGATTCTAGCACCAGATAGCAGATAACTGCGTTGTTGCATGGTTTGTCATCTTCTGTCTGAAAAAAGATGGGCAGTCCAAACACTCAGCCATGACTTGACCTTACATCAGAAAGTCCAGTAAATGGTAAAAGGAATCTGATTGTTGTGGTGAAGGGAATGCTGCAAGTCAATGACTCGATGCAATCTGTTGGGTTTCCTTACATTGAAATATTCCTTCCATTCGGAACAATAAACTGAACCTGATTGCATTGTCTGACAACTAGCATCAAATTGAAATGTATTCATCTAACTTTGAATCTGTCTTTATTTCATTTCCTTTATTTAACCAAGTAAAACCCCACTGAGGTCTAGATCTCATTTTCAAGAGGGATCTGGGGACAAATCTGCAACACACAACTGCCTGATAACACAAAAAGTCTTTATGACTGGATTGAATTGGTATTTTCTTCTTTAAAAAATGTGTTGAGACATTGGCTGTTAATTGGTGCTATTTGAATAAATTGAACTGAACTGAATTTGTCCTTGTTGCTTAAATAGACATTGCTGCTCCAAGAGTAACTTCTCTGTCCTGACAGTATAACAGAAAGTCTAAAGAGGCAAAGTGAGTTGCACTTAGGGTATAATTTGGACAGATGAACGTTATATATTTATACAACTCTGGAAAAAAGTTAAGAGACCTCTTTAAATTGTTCCATGGACTCTGACTTACTGTGGTGAGAAAAGCCAGTGCATCATCTCGGTAGCCTAGTCTGAGGTAGACGTAGGTGGGAAGGTCATACTCCTTTGAGGTAAGTGAGGCAATCCGGAGAGACTCTTGGATTCTGTTGTGGGCAAAGTGCCAGTTACTGATGCTGTTGGTGTGACTCTTTCTGATTGCCACAGAGGGAAACAACGCTGTACTGCTGTTCCACAGCCACAACAGCTCGTCGTTCCTCATCATCTCCGGCAGGGGACACAGGCCCGTGTAGTTCTGGTCGTGCAAGTTGTAGTTATGACAGTCTGGGTAGAGGTAGAAACCCCAGAGGGCATTGGGCCGTAGCCGTGTTCCCAACTGTATTGTCCTTTGCATGAATGTTTTAGCACTTTTCTCAAATCGCCTCCGGGCCAGCACCTCTACCTGAGCTGCAGTCACATTAACATACGCCTTCTTGGTCAGCTCCTTCGACTTTTGCTTGTAAATGTTCTTTTTGTGCCAGTTACGGTCCCACTGAGGTCGCCAGAACTCCCAATCAATGACAGCGAGGCCACGAAAATCCTCTGCAGGAATGAAGTGAACAATGTGCTGATAAGCTTTGAGCAGATGCATGTCCAGGCTGCAGTTTTGAGGCAGACCTCCATGAATGGCTTTGCCTTGTGGTGTGTAGTAAGGGTAGTGGCCAAGCCGGTTTGCATAAAAAATCGTTACGTTTTGCCCTGTCCAAGTAGCACGTGGGCTTCCTTGTATGTGAAAAAGATGCTCAAGGTTGGTTGTAATATTGTACTTGATGGTACACATATCTAAGGGAGCGTTCCAGGCAGCGAGAAAGGGCTTCCGACTAATCAAGGGAAGTTTTGCAGGTTTTTGACCAAAGGCAGAATTGAAGAGGAATAACAGCCAAGAGCAGGTGACAGAGATGGGTACTACTAGGTGGGAGGAGGATGTCCCGCCCACTGCCACCACATACATTCTGGGATCAAACTTGTCACCTGTCAATCATCCTGAAGGAGAGGGAAGAAAGTTGAGAAATATGGGGAGTTAAAACATGGTTTTGAAACTACTTGTTGTAGAACAAATAGAACTTGACACTAGATATTCACATACACTATATATGTGTAAGAGTCAGGGTTAAATTATGAATAAACAAATGAATGTATAAATGAATATAAGTGAGGGTTAGGGTAGAATTCCCGCTGTTTGACATAAATCAGACCACATGTTTTCTGTTTTAGGTTAGTTACCAAAATTATTCCAGTTTATTACATTTCAGAATAATAAGAGAGTCAAAAGTTCCCATCTATTTCAGTATTTGGTAGAATTTGTCAGGAATCTGGAGTATTTGTGTAGCTAATCTCTCCGTTTCTTTTAGCTTTAGGTTTTCAGTTGACTGCTATCAGCAGGACCATATGAAGAGCTAGCTGCCAGTTATTGAGTGTTTTACCTCAGTGGTAACCTGAGGTAAAACTAGTTAGTCATGCTGTGTGCTCTCCTTAACCCCCTCCCCCGTCTCAGTCTCTCTCTCTTTCTTTTTCAGTAGAATTCTTGCCATTCTTTTACCATGGATTCATGTTTTTCTTTGGCTCTGTGTTTTTGTAAGGTTGTTTATTCATCTTTTTTTTTTATTAAAGACCAACATCTACTCAATTATGAATTGAGTAGATGTTGGTTAGCTAACCCTAACCCTAACCTGGTGGTTCTGTGTAAAGCAGAGATAGGTTCTGCAACAACATCCCAGAGTTTTGATCATTCCTTCATCTGGACGTGGAGACAGACATTTTCAAAACTTACGTCCTACGTTTACTTAGTTTTAAGTAAGATGTAATGACATAATCGTCATTACACCTAGCACTGCTGTGAAACCTCATTAGTTCTCTTTTCTTTATAAAATATATGCAGACTTGTTGCCTCAAAATGTTTAATTAGTATGGCAGTCATTCACATGTGTTGCTAAAACCAATCAATGTAACTGATGTCTGTAAGAAAAGCAGCTTTTCGCTGTAGTTGGAAGATATTATATTATATATAGTACAATAACAATTTGCTATTGATCTGTTCAGTAGACTTGCTTGTAGTCTTTTATTTATTTGTTTTTTGTGACCAAAAAAATAAGTTTCATTAAAATATATAACAGTACAATTTCCTGCTTTTGTAACAGCAGAAATACATCAAATTTAGCAAGTATTAAGCTTCTCCAATAGGGAACAATGAATGCAAGGACCTGAAATACAAAACAGTCCTATTTGCTAAGTTAAGCTAATATATGGGGCTGCAGATGATAATAAATTCAGAACCAATTGGGAACCAGAAGAGCTGACTGGTCTTTAGGAGCCAAGCCACAAGTTTTTCTGAAAACTACTATCCTAAGTTCACTTAATAAATATGCATATGTTGTAATTACTTAGACACCATATATTATATTTTTAACCACTTATATAAAAAACTTTATTGAACTTTATTGAAAAAAGTTCTGCTTTCTGTTTGTTTCTCTGCTCAGACCTTTGACAGAAAATATAAAAAGCAGTGATATTTTGCTCACTTCTTTCAGTAAGACAAACTAAATTATTTGCCAAACTACTCCCTAACTCAGAGCAGGTTGTCATGAAAATGAACATACAATTCACTCACAGTGCAGTTTCATGTGTGCAAATGTACATGAAAAAATCTAATAAGATACTGCTCTGAAAGCATATGCTCATTCTTTAAGAACTGACTGCATAGATGAAGCTTTGGAGTTTACCTTTAGACCTTAAACATCCTCAAAGTATTTTTTGTGACAAATAAAAAAAAAAGTGGCTTAATTAGTTGCTACATTGCAGCATACCTTGTTGGCCAAACTTTCTAAAGCCCTTCCACTGGGTCCTTGTAGCTCAGAGAATAGACTTTAAAATACTGTTAGTTTAGAAATGACTGAACAGCTCAGCTCCACATTACATTAAACAACTGCTCTTGTTGGATCAGCCTTTCAGACCTTTCTGTGAGGATTTAAGTTTTCTTCTTCTTCCCTTTTTTATGGTGGTTGGCAAACAACTTTTAGGTGCATTATCGCCACCTTCCAGATTGGAGCTTTTACTTCTACAATCTCCTCATAACACTCGTTCTTCTTCGAAAACTAAAAATACTGCTGAGAACTCCATCCCCAGATGATCTCTGAAACAATTCTCTTATATCTAATTTACTTTTATCCCTATCTAAATTTCTAATTAACACCTTTTTCATGAACATACTTATTGTATTGTTTCAAAATTTTCACAATAACTACAACAATCTTTATTATGTTTATTAGTTATTTTAAGAGTACTATTTAATCCTGTATGTCCAAATCTTATTCTGGATGTAATACCTTCTTTTTTTTTATTCTGTTACATTTTCTTAATTTTCCAACTTTTTTGGATACTCTAATAAAAGCTAGCATTGCCTCCTACCCCATTGCTCTTGCCATTTTTTCTTAATATGCATTTTTATAATATTCTTTATCTTATTTTTAATTATTTTATTATTTAAATCAACAATATTTTCTCTCTCATTTCTCCCTTTCTTCAAATCAACTTCAGCCTGTCCAAAGGTCCATGATGGAATATCAGGAATATCAACCACAGGACTAATTTAAAAAGTTACAACATTTAACAGAATTATTTCCACACTCACCACAAGGATGTTCAACTACTACATCTCTATTTCCCTTTACAAACATTCGCTGTTTGTCCGTATCTTTGACATTTATAACATCTGAAAGGTGGTGGAATATAAGTTCTTATTAAAGTTCGTGTATCCTATTATCACTTCATCAGGCAGAACTCTATCCTTGAACTCCTGTAAATGCCTGTAATCTCTCCTTATTTTATTATTTTCTTTATCTCCTCCAAATTTTCTCCTACAGGAATCCCTGATCTTACTCCTTTAACTTCCTGTTTACACACCATTTGTAATTTTAGAGCCTCGTTCTTTTGTAGAGCATTTTTACAGATGATAAGTAAACTTCCATCCCTTAAGACTTTAGCTAGCTCTACATCTCCAATAGTTTTCTTTAATCCATTTGACGTTTGACAAAATGATAGAACTTACTCCTGTCATATCCTGTCCTACCTTAAAGTTTAATGTAACTTTGAAATCTTCCACTATTTCTTTCCTTTTTCAGTTCTTTCTTCCACATCCTCAAGAGATCTTTTACCAGCATTTAGTCTCTTTTTAACCATCTTTCCCTCCTCCTCCTCTTCTATTTTCTACTATAGACCATCCTATATCCATATCTTCAACTTCTGAAAGCCCCCCATTACAACTAGTCACCTTCTGTGTATTTAACCCCACCTGTGTCACCTGCTCCCTGTCAGATCCTAGTCGTGTCTAACGTTCTGTCTTAGCTGTCGTGTCTCGTGAACCCTGCCTTTGTTCTGTTGTGAACTTCATTATTCATCATTAAAACCATCATTTTCACTACAACCTCGGTCCACCGCGTCTCATCCTCACCACAAAACCACAATTCATGACACTCTCAGGTCTTTTGGTTCTGTTCTGCTCTGCATCCCCAGAACCAGAACCAAACAAGAAGCAGCATTCAGCTTCTATGCTCCACAAATCTAGAACAAACTTCAAGAAAACTGCAAAACAGTTGAAACACTGAGTTCCTTTAAACCAAGACTAAAAACCCACCTGTTTAGAGTTTCTATTGAAACATTATAAATGAAACATTCAACATTCTGACATGTAATGACTCAATTATTGACTGTGTGTTCCACATCTTTGTATTTTTATGTTTTATAATGGAAAGCACTCTGAACTGCCTTGTTGCTGAAATGTGCTGTACAAATAAACTTGATTGGCAGCTTTTTTGCATGGACTCAACTTAAATAGATGAACTATTCAAGTATTTATTTTACCACAGCTCCATCTCCACACATCTCTCTCTGTTGGTTTGAATTCTCCCATCCAGTAACTGTCCACAGATCTGGAAGCCAATTTCCACTTTTTAAAGTTTATTAGACAATTAAAGAGAAACATAGAATCAAAAGTTACATTATAATGTGAAAAACACAAAAAGTCCTCTTGCGTCAATGCAAGTATCAAACTGCTAAAATAACAATGTATCTAGTCTGCAACACATTTTTTGGAAATTCACACGCAAACATTTTGTAACAACTTCCTCTAAGAGGTTAGATTTAGTGATGGGGCAACAATTCAGCTGGAGGCCAAAACAGGGATGACAAAATTTGGAATTCAATGTTCATGGATCATTTTTGCATGCTCATCTATTTTAGGGCAATTTAGATTTTGACTCTACATGCTAAAAATAAATTTTGTGCTGAAACTGAATGTTCAACATAGGTCGTATCTAGAGGAGAGCATCACTGAATTTGGATGATGCAAGTACAACTGGACACTGAAGAAGGTTCTGTCTATTATGGACAATAAACAGCAGCCTCTCCACCACATAGTGGACAGACAGCGGAGCACCTTCTCACATAGGCTGCTCCGGCTCCGCTGTCGTAGGGACAGATACAGGAAATCCTTCCTGCCACATGACATCTCACTGTATAATAAAAGCTAAATCATTGTTCTGCACTAATCAGTCCAATTTTGCACAACTGCACTGTGGCACACTTGCTGTACATATATTTACATATACATACTGTATCTGCATTTTTTTAATCTTTGCAAGGACTGCTCTAAGCTGCTTTTTATATTGACAGCATGTTATATTTTATTTTTATTTTATCTACAACTACTACTCAGTGGTGGTTGTTATTGTGTCTTGTCTCTATGCTGTAACTGCGAAGTAATTTCCCTGCTGGGATGAATAAAGTAATTCAATTCAATTCTATTCTATTCTATTCTATACAACAAATGTTTTTATGACATGTTAAGGAAGTGCCAGGTTATTCTTCAAAAAAGATTGTAGATTTCAACAAGTTTTTTTTTATCTGTTTAAATAAAGGTTATGAGTATTTCACAGGGATTTTTTCCCATGATGTACTCCTTGGAATATGGACCAGAATCCTAATCCATCAGTTTGCACAATCCTCCTCAAATGTATGGTGGAGCCCAGGTTCTACACATTTTACTACTTCCAAGGTTTAAGAAGGTTTGGGATAACATATCACAGATTTCACATTTCATTGTTTTAAATTCAGCAAAACATGTTCATCATTATGTATCGTGAAACTGAAGCTAGCTTACCATGTATGCAGGGAAGCTAAAGCAGGATGTAAGGTTCTGTATTGATAAAAGACTCTGAGTTTGAGCTGAAATCACTTCCATCTGCAGCCTGGCAGAGAGCTGAGGACACATGATTTAACCAGAGGAATTTGCTGTTATTCACTTTGAAGGTTTTCTATTTCAGCCAAAGCTTAGATGCAGAATAAAGGACATTAACAAGGAACAGATCTCAAACCCATGGCTCCTTGGTCCTAAAACCACTTTAGGCTGTTCAACATGAACCTTATACACTGTGAATTTCTACTGAGATATTTTGAGTTCTTTGTTTAGACAAAGACTCTACATCAACAGCAGGATATTTAAGAGTCGGGATAAGAGGACAACTTTTCAAATATCAACAAAACTACAGTTTGTGTCCTTGTGAAGCGCTCTAGTTATCTGACCTTTCATGTGTTTAATACTTTGTATCGCAACAAAGAAGAAGCTGAAGATTAATGATGCTCAGTTCATGTTTACAGTCTGGTTTTGTCTCCAGATGAATGAGTTCTGTGGGCACCTTGGAGCCGCGGTCAGCTCTGCTATCGATTAGGAAAGGAGTTTGTTGATGTCTGTGGTTCCTGTGGAGTGGAACAGCTCCACTCATTCAATGTACACAAGGGATTGTGGTTGTAGGCATCTGTGTTGGAAAACTGTGGTGGTGTTGAACCACAGCTGCCACTTGAGACACTTTCAAGTGTCAGAAGTTCAGCAGGTCCAACTGCAGCTGATAGTGGGTATGGTGAACTCTTTCTGAGACAGAAGGCAGCCGTTCAAACCTGAATGTACTGTACAACAGCTCAGCAAACTATTATGCTTACTTCTGAAAAAAACTAAGAATCCTGAATGCCCTTGAGATTTTGACAGGCACACATTAAAAAGGACAATAAAATTTTTTTGAGCAAATGCATTAAAGGCAGAAGTAGCAGAGGCACCAGCCTTGTGTTGGGAAATCAAGCTGACCTTCTGATGGAGGATCTGAGGGGCTCAAGCCAAAGTAACACATTCACACACACAGTTATAAAAATGAGCCCCAAACCTAACTGAATCTTATCCACCTTATTCAGGATCATTTACTAATAGTTCTTCATTCTGACCTGAGGGGCGGAGCTTGTAAACATATTTGTAAATGGCTTTAGTTCGTCCTCTGCCATGTTGTTACTATCCTGTATACTGTAAACAAGAGAATCATTGCTTGGCATCAATCGTGTGAATCAGGACAAAATACTTTGTTTTTGATTTAGTCGATTTTTAAACCTTGCTAAATAGAGCTTGTTGATAGCTCTATATGTGAAATTGAAGCTGTATTTCTAAGTATAATATTAGTGTATAGTGTATCAGCACAAATGGTGCACTGCCACTTTAAGAAGGCCAATTTTGACTGCTACATATAAGTAAGTCTCCACCTGTCATGAGCCTCCAAAAATAATATTTTAAACGTTCAGAAAATTGGATAAAAATGTGAAATCAGAAGATTTTTAGTTACATTTAGCTTCTTCTGGAGGCTCAGTCCTAGGACCTAAATTATTTCTACTTTATTTAAACGATATTTTTGCAGTATCCAGTATTTTAAAGTTTATAATGTTTGCTGACGATACAAATTTCCTTTTTTCTGGAAAATGTATAAATGAAATAATAAAAACAGTAGAAAAAGAGTTTGCTAAATTGAAAACATGGTTTTATTACAATAAGTTATCATTACATGAAGGAAAAACTAAATGATTTATGATGGTAGGCTGCTAAGTATATAAACAGGGTAGGCAAGTATAAGCTTCAGCCTATTCCTATTTTGGTAAATTATAGGTTTGTTTATTATTACTTTTTGTTTCCTGTGGTCAATGTTAACATCAAGCACATTTACCAAAATTACCATTTGGTATTATTTACCAAAATAAAGTGAAATTGAATTGAAATGTATTTATGTAATTGTTCTGATACCCATTAGAGTCAGTTAATGCTAAACAGACCAAACCAAATTAACTTTGAGCAGATTTCTTCTGTAGTTTCTTAGTTTAGTTTTTCAAGAACTGTACCAAAGTTTAATCTACAAGTCAGTTATATGCAAAAATATTTTTAATTGTATAAGAGTAACAGTAACAACGGTCAAAATCAATTATGTACTGTACATCCTCTGTGCTTCATAAGTAACATCCAGGTGTTGCACATCGAATACATGGAATAAAATTTAGCAGTGGGATGACCTCTATAAAAGCAGAAATATTCTCCTGTCTAACATAAAACCAAGTAGGAAAGGCTTAGCCAGGGGAAAAGAAAATGAAAAGGTCATCCCCACTTTCCCAAATCTTCCCAAAGGATTATAGCAGCAAGCTGAAGACTAACCAGAAAGGAACCTCTTCCTTCTGAAAGGAATATGGCAACACAACTTGAGTTCAGACAGTTGCATCTTTTAATTTTCATTTAAGTTGTTTCATAGGGACAATGTACAATAACTGACATTTCTGTAAATGTGCCAGAACTAGCCTATTTGTCCAAAGCCTCATAAACAGCCCATCAACACAGACATCTCATACCCACAGTCAGGTAAAACGGTTGGGGTGACTGTTGGACCTTATACTGTTGTTGACTTAACTCTGAGCTCCTCTGTACATCAGTGGAAGACCACTACTCTGACAGCTGAAGGTTGACTCCAACTGGGTCATCAACAGGGCACAGACCCAAATACTGAAACAGAACGACTGACAGATGAAAGAATCAAGGTTTCAATGGCTCAGTAAAAATCCAGACCTGATCTTGACTGAAATGGTGTGTGGCAAAAAGAAGGCTACACAGAAATGAGCAAACCTTAATGTGGTACAGAAGCTGTTCAGAGTTTTCATAAATTGTTAGCATTTGACTACTGGAGAACTGCTTGTATTTGATATTAGCGTCTGAATTCCTGCTGTTCCAATCTCATTTTAGCAGCGAGCTTAATGCACAAGCCTCAGATCCTGTAAACTAATCAAGACTCTTGACTGCAGCATTTGATCTTTGACCTGAGTCACTTTAATCTGTGTGCTGACAACAGCCTGGAAACCAACGCCATCTCCTGAATAGAAAATAACTTTTATAGAACGCTGTAACTAGCTTTAATCTGTCTGCCTAAAAAAATTGCCCCCCCACGCTGCAGGATTTTAAGACTATTTACTGTAAGTGGTTATGAGTCAGAGCATCTGTTAAAAAGCTCAAAAGCTACCTAAGTGAGTCTTTAGATGTTACAGCTTTTGCCATCTGAAAAAAAACTAATAGCGACAGATAAAATGGGTTTTGCTTTTCTGAATTCTAAACGGCAAAACTTTGCTCCTTTCTGTGGGTTTCTGTTCAGGGTGAGCTAACATTCTTTGCATGACAGAGCGTCCTCTTTCTCCTCCTCCTTCCTTCATCACCCAAAACACTCAAAACACTCAAGCCATGCTGTAGCACTAAGAGGTGCCGCCTCGCGCAGGATTTAAAAATATACTTCATCGCCGCCCTGGTGCCAAACAACAGACCTATAGGAGAGCTGGTTTCAGCAGCTTACTGGATAAAAAGTTTCATGACAAGGTTAAAAGCTCACCTGCCCATGCTAGAGTATCATCTTTAGGGGTCACAGCAGAGGTCATGGCAGTCCTTCTGAAACTAACGTCCAAGAGGCCTGAACTTGTTTTTCCTTCACTTTTAAACACCAACCAGTCATCCACACTTATATACCAAGGAAGGGAAAGAGAGGGGAGAGCGTCAACACCACAACACAGCAAGAGAGAAGAGAGGGAGGAGGGAGGGAATGAAAGAGAGGCAGAGTCACAAAGACAAGAGAGAAACACACAGAAAGAGAGAGCGAGGTTTTAATTCCATCTGAGCTCACTGAGCTCTTAGGAAGTCTGATCCTTTGCTAGAAAAGTCTGAGCTCATTCACTTCACTCAATCTCCAAAACAGACATTTGCTAAACTGTCTCTGCACATGCAGGCCTGGTTAAAGTCCCCAAACGATGTGCCGTTTCTGGTTGGTATGGTTTTCAACCAATTCACAGATACTCTGATTTGATCTATACTTTAAGCTCTTGATGACATTGTCCATTCTCAAACTATCCTGATGATGATTTAGAAATAGGTGTCATTCAATACCTTCAGTCTAAATGTGATCAACATGTTCAGTCCAGTTACCGTCACTCACCAAATTCTGTGAATTTTCTTTCTACTGTTGTACATCCAGCTAAATCCATTAGAGCCACTTCACTTCTGTTTAAGCCCATTGTCTTTTTCCCACCTACAACTGATCCCAAATTCCATTGCTAGACTTCACACCCACACATTGTTCATGCCCATATCACCACATGATTCAAGTCAAACTTGAAAACATTTCAGAAGTCAGCAATAAATTCCCTTCGTTTCAAAAGCTCCAACTAATGTTCATAAATTTCGTCTCCATCCAGGTAGCACTGACCTTCTGGACAAGGTCTTGAATTTTCATGTTCTAAACTAAAAACATAACGGAAGTTTGCTGTTTAAAGGCTGAATGTTTAGATGTTCCATATTTGTTCTACTTGGCTCTATGTTAAACAGTTTAATGAAACCCATTTAGATTAGGAATACTTTGTTAAAATGTTGCACATTAATGTGACAGTCTGTCTCCTAACTCAGACAACCTGGTAGCCTGCAGCTCTGAAACTATAGCTGGTGGAGTATACAGAATCTGAAGACAGCAGACTACCGACTCAGCAGATTGCTGATGACTTCTAGTCGCAGATATCTCTAACCACATCAACTTAAGAACCCTGAGAAAACTAGAGTAGACAAAAAAGCTAATTCCAAGAGGTCCTAAAACATATCACAAGAACACAATTCAAGACAAATACAGTTAAGAACAAAAAACTGTTTTTCATCTACATGTATTTTCTTAATTTGTATACCGACTGTGTTGTTGCTGTGCTAATTAAATGATAGGACATGTGAACGCTGCCCCAGCTCAGATTCCAGCGGTTTACCACACATAGTTACAACCACAAGAGAATTCCCTGTCTGTTAAATATACACATGGATTTTATCTCTTTTCACTGGTAATGCTTTTCATGTTGCATAAATATGTCATCCAGCTTGACAGCCTCTACAGACATCTGCAGACTGAAATAGAATTTAGTTTGCATTCCTCTAATGGTTACATCTTACATTGCAGGGCAACGGATTATGATGGAAGAAACCTGACTCATCAAAACTTGCTTTGTTAATTTACCATCATAACTTTAACATATGTTTTTATTTACTCCTTTGGACTCAAGATGAAACTGGAAAGGTAAATGTCTCTAATAATCCTCTTATGGTTTACAAACATTCTTTTAAAAATAGCATTATAAAAGCAGGTCTTCCTTAACAGTGTGCCTAAGTGAAATCTAAATTATTTGCACATTTCCACTGATTGAATGAGATCAATCCACTGATGTGCCTCCAAAGTGAGGTAGAGACATCACAGTGAGGTCAGGGTAGGCAGGTGAGGCAATGCCTCAGCTGTAATCCTGGTTAGTACAAAATCACACTAAAATACATTGTTTGAGACTTTAAACAGCTTAAACGCAACATGATCTTCATTGAACAAAGCTGATGACTCAATAAATCTTCAATAAATTCTTTTGACAGCCCATTGAAGGCAAACAAAATCCACTATGTCCATGTTTGGTGATGTTTTCCTCAACTTTTTTTGCAACAGACCTAGACCAATCGTTGTCAAGCTAGACATCATATTGCATTGCAGCAACGTCCTCATTAATATTTATATTAACGAGGACTTTATTAATGTCATGATGGGATCCAGTTTCTTCACCCACATGCAGAACAGCCTCTGTTCTCATCATTTAACTGAGAACAGGAATCAATTAAATGATGTTTATTTAGACAATATGACAAGATGGATTGAGTGAGTATGATCCCTGGGATAAACTCACGGAATCGTCTGCGCACTAAGGGACAGCAAAAACAGATGGTGAGTTTAAGGTAGTCAGAAAGGGGAACTGCGAGATCAATTAGACTGGTTTTACTTGTAGCAATGATAATCTCTATCAGGGAGAGGTGAGACTGCGGGTTCGGGGCTTTGGTCACTTTGTGTGTGTCTGTGAGGAGGTCCAGGTTCCAGGAGGGAGGCTCAGTTGAGCGGGTTTTGGTGAAGATGTGGAGGCTGCGGTGGAGGGCAGACAGGTAAGTTCAGGCATGAAGTTGTCTCCCTCCATGCGATACGATACATGGGAGGTGCGATACGACTGCCAGCCGAAGAATCCAGGAACTGCTTGTGATCAAACTGAGGAGGTGATGGTGGGACTCGGGCAACCAGTGGGTAACGATCCACGGCGTCACGAGGGGAGAGAATCCAGAAAGCCAGAACAAGGTCTTCACAAGGAGGATCCACTGCGTCACGAGGAAACACCTGAGAGAGGAAGGCAACAAGAGAAATTACTCAGAGTCACTTCGCGAGAGAAACACAGAGAGCTAACTCTGGGGGGACAGAGTACCATTACTGGCAAGCACTCAGGCAATGAGGTACTGGCAGCCTGCTCCTCTGGAGCTCCAGGAATAATGAGATGATGAAACACAGGTGCGCTGAACCGTGGGCACGCCCCTCCAGGACAGCAGCCTCTGACGCCATCTGGTGGATGAAGGGTGAAGCAGCAGGAGAACAGGGAAAAACAAAAAACCACAAAGAAGACCAAAAATCCCGGCCCCCAACAATTAATATAGTCCTGCTAAGGACTATAATATTTAATTAATATAATAATATAGTCCCGAAGAAGAGTTGTTGCACCATGGTTGCCAACTTAGTGACTTTTCTCACTATATTTTGCACACTCACAAAAATAAAATCAAGAGGCTGGTGGGGAGTCACATCCTCGCTGGCCCGCCTGCTGAGCTGGATCCTCTCCAATTTGCCTACAAAGCAAAGAGGTCCACAGAGGACGCTGTATCCACTGCACTTCATGCTGCCCTGACCCACTTAGAGAAGCAGGGGAGCTACGTCAGAGTGCTCTTCGTGGACTTCAGCTCAGCATTTAATACTATACTTCCCCAACGTCTGGTGTCCAAGCTAGCAAACCTTGGGCTCCCATCAGCCACCTGCAGTTGGATCCTGGACTTCCTAACAGGTCGCTCCCAGAGGGTCAGACTGGGCCCCCACACCTCCACTGCTCTGAGCCTGAACACCAGATCGCCACAGGGTTGCGTGCTCAGCCCACTTCTCTACACCCTCTACACTCATGACTGTGTCTCCAACCACCTCAGCAACAAGATCATAAAGTCTGCAGATGACACGACTGTTGTTGGTCTCATCTCAGGCGGGAAGGGGGAGCTGGAGTACAGGGATGAGGTGAAGCGACTGTCAGAGTGGTGCAAAGTTAATAACCTGCTCCTCAACACCTCCAAAACAAAGGAGCTGGTGATCGACTTCAGGAAAAACAAAACGGACATCCAGCCTCTCACCATCAGTGGGACCTGTGTGGAGAGGGTCCCAGTGTTCAGGTTTCTGGGCATGGAGTTGGAGGACAAGCTAACCTGGAGCACCAACACCAAGGAGCTGTTGAAGAAGGCACAGCAGAGACTGTACTTTCTGAGAATACTCAAGAAGAATCGTCTCCCCTCAGACCTGCTGCAGGCCTTCTATCACTGCTCCATAGAGAGTGTGCTCACGTACAGTCTGTGTGTCTGGTACGGCAGTAGCACATCCGCAAGCAAGAAGGCGCTCCAGAGGGTTGTTAGGGCAGCAGAGAGAACCATAGGCTGCCCCCTCCCCACTATGGAACAGATTTACACTTCCAGGCTCCACAAGAAAGTTTTGGACATTTTAAATGACTCTTCACACCCTGGCCATGGTCTCTTCCAGCTGCTGCCATCAGGCAAGAGATACAGAGCAATAAAAACCAGGACAAATCGCCTAAAAAACCGTTTTTACCCGATGGCAATCATGGCACTAAATTCAAAGGCATAAGAACTTCTGCTCTTGACATCACTTTGTTAAAAATGTAAATTCTGTTGCGACACCTCCAGGCGCTGCAACCATCTTCTGATGTCTATTTATTTCTCATTTTGTACGATTTATTTCTTTATCTTTGTATATTATGTAAATACACATAACCTGCATCTTAACTCAAGTCGAGCAAATCTCAATCTCGTTGTAATCTGTTGATGACAATGACAAATAAATTTTATCTTATCTCATCTTATCTAAAATCAGCAAATCGGGGGGGTTTAAAAATTGTTTATCAGCCAGAAAATTGCAATTGGTGCACTGCTGCTTTCTTTTTAAAATTGGAATATTTCTGTAGAGCAGTTGATTACTGTAATCAATGTAAATAATATTACTACAAACAAAATAAATAGTAGTTATTAAATAAATACTTAAACATCTTGAATATCTCTACATTATCCACAGAACTTCTTAAGGAAGAAAAACTTGACAATGTTCTCTATCCATCCTCTATGTACTGTTTTTTTTTATCCTTCTTCATTTCTATCTTTATCTGTCTCCCTCCCTCTTTCAGTTTTTATCAACTGTATCTTTCTCTGTAATTATCAAGTTTATTTCCTTACCAAGTTCAGACTGACAGGTTATTTCTCCGCAGAAATCCATGTCTAAAGTTAATGATAAGATAAATTATTAAATTTGAACTAAATATCTCTAAAATGTATGTTTGAAATTTTGTATGTGTTTGCAGGTTTTTCACTCCTTCATTGTTCACTGGTGTAAGTAAAATTGTGAGTGAAATCCTTAAGTCTCATCATTTTTCAAGTGTGGGAAGCCATGAAGTTAAAGAATACTTGACAGATTGATTGATATAATTTGGACTGAAATGGCTCACATAGAAGAGCACCTGCTGCTTTTTTGCCTACAAGGCTCAGCAGTACTGTACTGCCCCATGCCAGTGTAGACCAGTATTTTCTGCCCCACTCTGCACATTTTCACTGCACATCTATGGCCATCAGGGCCAATCAGAAAGCCAACATACACACATTAAATGTATTAGACTGTGGAACATCAACATGTGTAGCAAATGTGTAATAATCTATCTATCTATATGAGCATGTTGCAGTTGCCTGCTTTATTCACTGTGTGCAACATAATGCTGCCAGAGGAGAGGGACAGCACAGCACTGTAGTAGAAAGTTACTGTTGCACTGTATGAATGACACTGTTAGTCATTCATGTTAAAACAAATTCAGGTAAAAGAAAAATCCAGAACTAATTTATCATGCCCACCCCACATTATCTCAGTCAACAAAAAGTAAGTGGAGAGAAAAAGGAGACCAAAGGAGAGTTTTTTTCCAGCCTTTTCTGTAGAGCATAGGTTTGGTTTTCACTTCCCCCACAAATGAAAGCCTTTCTAGAGTACCCTGCTGCCCCCCCCGAAAACCTCAGCAGATCTGGCTGAGAGTTAACACTGAACATATGTACAGTGGCATGAAAATGCCTTGGCTCAGACAGAACAGAGACTGTGGCCTTCTCTGTAATAATGTATTAAGTTGCCCAGGAAAAAAAAGAGCCTGGTCCATATCTGTATATATTCAATGTTTAAGACATCATATGTATGCGTTTGAGGAAAAATAAGCAGCTTTTCATCTGAAAATTGTGATGAATAGCACTTGAATGGCAATAATCAACAGTGTCTTCAAAACAAGGGACAAGACCTGCAATTTTTTGCACTATGAAACCCATCATTTGTGCACCTTATCCCTCCCACCTAATGCCTAAGCATACATTTTCAAGCCTTGCTAATAATTCTCAATTGGCTTTTGGTCTTTAATAACGTTGAATCTACTTTGATGTAAACCATCCATTGTGGCTCTGGCCGTCTGTCAGGTCCTGGGTTGTTTCCAGTTGTTTTGGGGATTTGATTTATTGATTCTAGATTTTAGTTTGCTGTTCCTTAGTCTCCTTCTGTAATTAGATCAGAGTTGATCAGTTCCATCTTTGTTCAGTTCTTCTTAGTGTTTGTATATTTATTTCTTCCTTATGTCTAGTGATTCTTTGTTACTCTTAGATTTGTTTTACTCTTAGTTTCCCCTTTGGGAGGCCGTTTCCTGGACCTGGGAATATAGAGTGTAAACAGCTAAGACACAGAGTTCTTTTGATTCAAGGCTAAAAACACCCGTTTAGAGTTGGCTTTGATTAAAAATAACAAGGAACAATGAGTAATTCTAGTCTCGATCACAACTTTTTATTACTTCTTTTCGTTTAGCCACTTTTGCCAATGTAATGATTCTGTTTTTCTGTCGTGTTCTGTGTTTTCTGTGTGTTTATTTAGAGTTTTCTGTGTCCTTGAGTCTCTTCGTTGTCCTGTCCTCCCCTTGATTGTTCCCAGGTGTGTCTCGTTTCTGTGATTACCCTCCCGTGTATTTAATGCCACCTGTGTGTCTGCGTCTGTGTCGGGTCCTCATCAAATGTGCGCTCAGTCTTTCAGTTCTTGTTAGCGGTTGCTACCGGCGTCGAGCCCTGGCTTCCGCTCGGCCGTGCTGCCCGTTCCTGGACTGTGTTTTTCTTTATTAAATTCAACTATTCCTCCTACCTGGGTCTACAGCGTCTGCCTCACCACCTCTACACCGCAATTCATGACATTTTCTTTCTTTGTTTATTGTTATATTTTTATTATTTGAACACCCTTGTTGCTGAAATGTGACACACAAACTTGATTTGACTTGACTTCATCTCACTGTGGTGTAAATGCATTTTTTTGGATTTGTAATGGAAAGTGTTTTTGGAAATGTTTTCTGTGTAAACAGGTTGTTATGATATTATTACACAAGTTCTGTCAAGGGGAATATTAGATATCTATTGTAAGCTTCTACAAAGATACCAAAAATATTACATGGCATGGCATTTAAAATTTTAGAATTTTGTTAGAAAGAAAATCTTTCCCTCATTGTTCTAGAAAAAAAAATCACTACATCTTTTAAAATCAGAAAAAGTTTAATTTATTGTGATGTTATAATGTTTCTTTTTAGACAGAGTATGTACGTATATATGGAGTTTTGGCTGTAAGTTTTCAATAAACGTACATTGTTGGGTGAAGATGCATCAGAAACAATAATCTGTGAACTATGAAAGCCAGGCAGGGTTCCATAGTTCAATTTCAGTTAAATTTGAATTGTGACTACCTTACCCATTCCAACCACTACACACACACTTCTTTAAATGCTAAAGAAATGCGTCCAAGATGTTCATCTTTAAACAATATCTAATACCTCTTTTTAGCGCTGCTTTTTTCTCCAAATCCAACTCGAAAGGAAGATTTTGTTCCTTCATCAGAATTAAACCATGGGCTAATCCTGGTGCACCATGGGATCTGTGTTTCCATTAGAATGTTTGAAGAGGCAAAGTCAGTAATGTGTTGAGTGACCTGACCTTTTTTCAGTGTAATTGAGGTTTGTATAAAACAACAAATCATCCGTGCCTTCTCACTGAAGGGTTGCCAGATTTCTAGAACCGTCATGTTATTGTTTCTGATGCCTTCTCCACCCAACAACCTACATTAACTCTGAACTTAATGACCCAGAGGAGTTCTACAGAGTAGTTCTGTTGATGTGGGATCTGGATCTGAAGGTTGGCTGGAGTCAGCAGACTGACGCTGAGGTGCCTGGACAGAAGCCATGCTGGAGTTATCCTGTAGAATGACATAAGGTTCCTTTCTCAAGCTTTAAGGACTGAATGTGTATGTCCTTTCACTGAATCTTTAAGGTTTCATTTTTGTCCCACAGCTTATTAAAGGGATCCACGATTAGTTAGAAAAATAGACATTGTTTGGGAAATATTGATTTTATGATGATGTAAAAACAATAAACAACCATGGGCGTGCTGTGGTGGCGCAGGGGGTTAGCACGCCCCACATTTGGAGGCCTTAGACCCGCGGACGTTGCGGGTTGGACTCCCGGTCCCGACGACCTTTGCCGCATGTCCTCCTTCAAAAAAATGGCGCCGACTCAGCTGGCTGCCTGCAGACGCAGCTCCCGTCGTGTGCTGTAACTGCGAAATAATTTCCCTGCTGGGATGAATAAAGTAAAAATTATTATAACATAAATAGTACTGTAGGTTATATAGTTCTTATAAATTTTAATAAAATATTGTCACATCAACGTCACCATGTTGGTCACATTGCAATGCATTCTGGGTAAATTACGTGTAATGGTCCAACTGCCTAGTTCCTCCAGCCAAAACAGTGATGAGTAATGTTATTGTAAGGAAGGTTAAACTTTATTAGACTTTAAGCTTGGTTTTGTATTTTTTATTTTAGTTTTCCAAGCCTAAGTTAGATCAGTAAATGCAACGCAGCTCTGGAGACAAGACTAGTATGGTGAGATCCGTTGTTCATGTTCTGTTGTTGGTTGCGACTCTCACAGCTCACTGCCCGGACATAGCTGAATGCTGTCTGTGCCAGAGCTAGAGGCTGGAAGCCACACAGTTCTTACGTTAGAACAACTTAGTTGCTATTGTAACTCATCTGTTGATGGAAGAAGTAAAATTCAAGCAAGAGACCCTTTTTTCTTGTCGTGTATCTTCACCTACCCACACGCCTCCATCACACTGGAAACCAAAAGCACGACATTATTAAACCTTTTTAATTTGAACCAGAGCGCATTGAAATCGATCAGAATGTAGAAATCAGAAGAAGTGATGAAGGTGAGGAGGACCAAATAGAGGAAGAGGAGAGATTGGCCGGAGTAATGATGATCAGAAGAAGACAGGTTTTCCACCAGTGTATTACAAGCCTGGCGGTCCACCATACTTTACTAGACCCCCTGCTAGGCTATGCGTTGCTTGATTTTATTTTTAGAAAAATTACAATTGGGGGGGGGAAACAAACAAACAAAAAAATCGCTTAATTTTTATTTATTTATTTTTTATCTTAAAGCCGGATTGCAAGTGTCTAGTTCACTTGCAGAGCAGATTGATTTCTAAAAGATTTATAGGTTTATAGTTTATGTTGGGAGCGGACCATTCACTCATTATCTCTGAAGTTACCTCAGCACGGATCCCGCTCGCCTCCTTTCACTCAAACTGGACATGTAACCCAGCTGTATTTTATTTGTTTAGTCTGTTCTTTTCTTTTCTGTATTGTTTTTACTTTATGGGTAGTGTCCCTTTAAGAGCGAAGTACGGTATTACTTTACTGATATATAATGTTTTCCTGCTGGTGCGTTATTGTGGCCGATATTAGTCAGAGGAACATTAGGAAGGTGTTCGTTTGTCTGCGGAGGAAGAGAGAGAAGCTGCTGAGTTTTCCGTGTCTGGACGCTGCTGCCATCATCTTTCTGGTTGCCATCCCAGTAAGGACAACCTTCTTCATTTATGTATTTCATATGCATCAGACACACACAAATATAGAGCTCTGTATGAACAGTTTTTTTTGCTGTCCAGCTTCTTTTAATTTTATTTTTCTACCAAGGACCCTGAAAGGATTCTTTGCGATCTAAATTTTATTCTATTTTATTTTCACATTGAGAGGACTTGCTGTAGACAAATATGATTTGTCCCACAAAGTTCAGAGGTGTGTTTAAGTGAAATAAGCACAATGCATATATTCCACTCATGTTTGGAGAGAATGTTGTTTTTGTTGTTTTCCAGATAAACTGTGACTGAGTTAAGACAAAGTTGGATGTGTTTCAGTCCAGTGACTTGTAATAAACATAACTGGTTGATAGTAAACTGCTATCTGAACCCGAGTAAATTCTATTATTTTATCATTATTTTTAGTATATTTTTTTTGGTTACACGATGCACTAAACCGTATCAAATGCTTTGTCCACTTAGTCAGACAGAAACTCATCCCACAAACTGGACCAACCAGAACAGTTTCTGTGGCCCCTTATTAAAAACTCAGCAGACACAAAATGGAAGAGCTACTAAAGCCACATTAGCAGCATTAAATTAAAGTTCCTGTTTGTTGCGCATCTGCAGTGCAGCGGATTTAACTCTCATGCAGGGCCGGTCCAAGGCTGTATGAGGCCTGGAGCAGAATCTGACTTGGGGGATCCTTTTGCTGCTAAAAACATTAGCACCTCTAACAGCTTCTATGTTCTGTGTTCTGTTTAGTGAAATCTGGGAGAGAGGGAGTAGTTTAATTGGCCAACATCAAAAGCCATAAGTTATAAATGCAGTTTACTAATTTATATTTGTGAACAAACAGAGCTCAAACTAAAAGATTAAACTCACAGATCTTCCCAGGTCAGGGGATAAATAATATATAATGAAAAAATAATTTATATTGCTATTTTCATCCTGTGGTTTGTACTATAAAGTGCCTATTTTTCATTTAGCTTAACCAATTGTGATTATTTTTTTCTTCAAAATTCCTGAATTTTCTTAATTTCCCATTCAAATGCTCAGAAGCGCCTGTGAGGCAGCAGCCAGCTGAGCCTCACCTGGGATTGATCAACCTCTCACTAACTGCACTGGCTGCCATTCTATGGGAGCATGTTCCTCCTGTCTGTACGCCGCCAATACAGAGAGCGAGAAAGACTTGGTTTTGAGTTGTACTTTAACGGTTTTTCACTTTGCTGTGGAGCACGAAATGAATAATATCTACATGTCCAAGTTTGATTGAGTTAACAGAGTTATTCTACGGCAGCAGCGCGGCTATGGATGACATGTAAAAGAATAGTCTTTTTGCCCTCCAGCTTTGTCCGCATGCGTGGAATTTCCTTATGTAAACAATAACATGCAGGTGGTCTATATTTGTAAATCTGATTATGAATTAAGACAGTGCTTCACCAGCTATGAACCTGTTGCTATGGTAACAAAACAATCTAACTATGAACATTGTTCTTTAAACTTTTACAAAATAAACTTGCCAGCTCCATAAAATCTTATATTTAAATGCTAAATCATTTAAAATCTTTTAATTAATGTATGCTGAAACCATTAAATCAAATTCAGCAGCATTGATAATCCTACATAAAGAACAGGGATTTCTTTGTTTCAATTGGAAACTTCTCATCAAAGAGGTCAAAGGTCACATGTGGTGTACCCCAAGGTTCAATCCTAGGACCCCTCTTATTCAATATTTATATGCTCCCACTAGCTCAGGTTATAACAGGGAATAATATTAGCAGATCTATGCAGATGACACACAGCTCTACATTACCATGTCACCAGGTGACTCAGAACCCATCCAATCACTGAACAGATGCTTAGAACAGATAAATGTGTGGATGTGCCAAAACTTTCTCCAGCTGAACAGAAACAAAACTGAAGTTATTATTTTTGGACCTAAAGAGGAACGATCTAGAGTTATAGATCTAGAGTCAATGCACAGTTTCAGTTATTACAACTGAAAACCAGCGATCAGGCCAAAACCTGGGAGTAGTGATGGACTCTGACCTGAACATTCATAGCCACATAAAGACAGTTACAAAGTTGGCCTTCTATCACCTGAAGAACATTTCCAGGATTAAAGGACTAATGTCTCAGCCAGATCTAGAGAAACTCATCCATGCGTTTATCTTCAGTCGTATTAATTATTGCAACAGCGTCTTCACAGGTCTGTCCAACAAATCAATCAAACAGCTGCAGCTGATCCAGAATGCTGCTGCTGGCGTTCTCACTAAAACCAGGAAGATAGAGCACATAACACCAGTTTTAAAGTCCCTCCACTGGCTCCCTGTAGCTCAAAGAATAGACTTTAAAATACTGCTGTTAGTTTATAAATCACTGAACGGCTTAGCACCACAATACATTAAAGATCTGCTGTTGTTGTATCAACCCTCCAGACCTCTCAGGTCTTCCGCTCTGCATCCCCAGAACCAGAACCAAACGAGGAGAAGCAGCATTCAGCATCTATGCACCACAAATTTGGAACAAACTTCCAGAAAACTGTAAAACAGCTGAAACACTGACTTTCTTTAAATCTAGATTAAAAACCCACCTGTTTAGAATTGTATTTGAAATGTAATCAATTACAAATTTATTGATGGAACTTGACTTAATGCTGTGTTTTGATTATTGATTCTATATTGCATTGTGTTTCTGTGTTTGTAATGATGTAAAGCAGTTTGAAATGCCTTGCTGCTGAAATGGGCTATACAAATAACATTTGATTGATTGATTGATTGATTGATAATTCCAATAAACAAATGTTACATTTGTGTATCTGTGGTCTGTGTAAAAATATTAACATTTATGTGGCTGCAGCAGCTCCATCAGGCCCCCAGGCCTGCTGACTTAATTTGGATTAAACAGAAGTGCAAATAATTGATTTTCATTTAATTGTATTTTTTGATTTGTTGTTTTAGACTAGTTGTGGGTTTAAATATCGTTTCACTGGCAATGTTTTCCTGTAACATATAATAATTCAGTAATATTTTTACATTTCCTGTCAACTTAACATCTTTTAATACAAAAACATGGTGGACCGCCTCGACGCCCCGACCACTGGGCTTAGCAAGTTTTCTGGGGGAAACCCTGGAAGAGGTCAGAGTTAACCGTAGGAGCTGGTGTTTTGCTGCTGCCTTCAGCTTTGTAAACAAAACAATAAATAACACGTACTTCTCCAACTCTTTGTCCGGTTTGGCAAAAGCTGCTTAGGGTCCGTTGTTGGTAGTAGTCTCACATTCAGTATGTGTTCTAGCTCCAGTAGTAATAGCTCCGTTAGCACCGCTTGTTTTTGACTTTTCTCCCAGTGGTATGTCTGGTTCGGCGAAACAGCGCTAGCGGACAGTGACACCAGACTTTGTTACCAACACACCGGACCTCCATGGGTCCTGTCGGATCGATGATGTCAGTACCGCAGGCAGTATAGCTCCTGTTAACATCTCAAAGAGCCTCCAGCTCTGCCTGTCTTAGCTGCAGCACGGCGTTTATTTTTAGCTCATTAAGGTAACGATCACCTGTTAGAGCCTTTGTTGGTTCTGCTGGTATAAATGACTCAAAGTGTTCTGGAGAAATGTCCAGGGTCCAGATTAGGTCCTAGTTGTGTTCCACTTGGGCTCTCTCACTGCGCTCTCTTTTCTGTCATGTGGGAAATTATCCAGATTCACCTCAATTTTAATTTTAATTTTTTTAAATTACAGTCAACAGTAACACAATGTGGCATTATCTAAAATGACACCCGTCAAACCCAATATGATAAACAATACTAGGGTAAAGTTTGCCCTCCTGTGTTTACTCATTAGACTCCAGTACAGAATGGACCATTATGCATCATCAATCCATCTGTGAAAGCATGCCGACCTCCATGGGTGAAAAACATAACAAAAGATGCACATTTTTGAAATAATTATGAGTTTTGGCGTATCACAAACAGCAATTCTTTAGGTAACAGGAAACTGCAACATGTTTAGGCCAACATGCTCAACTAGTCCTGGATCCTTTTAAGACTTCATTAGGCCTGTCACGATAACAAATTTTGCTGAGCGATTAATTGTCTCAAAAATTATTGCGATAAACGATAATATTGTTTGAAGACCTTTTTACACTGATTTAATGGAAATGACGTAATAATGCATGCGATTTCCTGCCAAAGATAGATACACTTTATTTTCAAAAGAATATTTAACACTGGAACTGATAAACAAAATAAACAAAACAACCAAAAACAAAAATAAAATGGATTCTCAGTCTCCATTAACAAAACATGTACTTGATAAAAACTAAACATCATAAAGCCAAAGTGTAAATAAATACTGCATTCAACCAAAAGAGTGCAGATTATGAAGTCTGTATATTATGTTGCCCTTCAATAATAATTAGATTTAAATAGAGAAAATGGGCACATCGACTACCTGGTGCAATAATTCACACTACATGATTTTTTGCCCCGATTTTTCCCTTGTTGAATGTGACAGGTAGCCAATCAGAAAGCAGGGATTCCCTCCACACTTTCTGAGGGGAAATTACGTCGGGGAATCCCAAACAGCTGACACTGTGCAACCCGAAGTCCAGCGGACATTGTAAATGATATGTGGAAACAACATTAATGTTTATTTAACATGCAAAGAATATAGAAATGACAAGAGGAGGAGTTGGAGCCAAATTGTTACCGCAGTTGATAAACCCGTAACTTTTCAGCTGTTCTTCGTTAATGTGACATAAATAGGTTATAATGATTTTCATTCAGTCAGGACTTTACGCTGACACTAGCCACATGCATTGCAGGTAGATTGTAGTAAAGCATTGATTAATGCCTGGTTTTAAAATTAGTTCACTGGACTTGTAGCCATTATTTTGTGCCCATTGTTGGACACCACACGGCAGGAACGAACCCGATCGAACCGTTATACCTAGGATTTCTGTCGGCTAATGTGTGGTCTGTCAGGTTTTGAAAATGGGCCGACAATCGGCCGACAACTGGTGTGCGTTGGGCTTTACACTAAGGAAATGAGTCAGTGGAGAGCACCGGAGTTGAGCCTTTTTCATTCAGTGTCATTAACAGAAAGAGAAAAAGGCCGGAAGAGACGATAATGCTGATAATTAAAATGACGTCGATAGTTTTAATTTATTGTACAATTAATTGATTTATTGTTTATCGCGACAGGCCTTGACTTCATTAAAACATATTCTACTTATACTACAAAAACTATACTGCAAAAAGCATTGAGTCATCAGCTCCAAATGACTCAGTCCAGGTGTTCTGGTTTCCTTGGCCACAGGAGCATTAAATCAAGTGGCTACTCTCTGCTCTTACAAATATTTACTGTCCTCAGCAGCTTAGTGAATTCCATCATGGTACCACAAGGGAATGTTACCTCTACAAGTCAGCTCTGTTATTGGAATTATAACAAAGTGCAATTATAATATTTTTACTTTCTACTTAAAGTCACTACATAAAATAATATTCAATATACACAAAATCACACAATATGTTTTATATGTCAAGCAAACATGCACAAACGGAGCACTAAAACAGTAGCCCACCTTGGTTTGATGGGGGGGATTGTGACTTCTGGATGGCCTAAAAATAATTTGTACTATCTCAGAAACCAAAGCAGCACAAACAAAAATTTTGGCACAAACCTGCATTAACTGCGAAATAATTTCCCTACTGGGATGAATAAAGTACAAATTATTATTATTAAGCTGAACGTTTTGTCACCTGGTTGACAAAACGCACATGGATTCAAGGCTATTCAGAAACAGAGAACAAACTAGCTAGCTGCAGCAGCTGAGGCAAGCTGACACCACACCCACATGAAAAATTCCAACAAATAGCCTGAGTCGTTAGTGCTCCGTTAAAGCACACGACAGGAGCTGTGTCTGCAGGCAGCCAGCTGAGCTGGCGCCATTTTTTGAAGGAGGACATGCGGCAGAGGTCGTCGGGACCAGAGTTGAACCCGCGACGTCCGCGGGTCTAAGGCCTCCAAGCGTGGGGCATGCTAACCCGCTGCGCCACCACAGCACGCCCCTAACTATTTTTTGGGAAGCCATCTGTGTTTTAGAAAGTTTTTTTATTCTTTCTGTGTGGAGAGGAGAGACAAGCAGACGCAGAGCTGAGCTCTGTGTAACCAATAACAGCGGGTACAGGAGCTGCAGTGGCCAAAACACTACCGAAGCTACAGTGTGTACTCTTCTTATCGCAGATAGCAGCTAATTTTGTGAAATTCAAACCAGACCAGACTATAACTGGTTATAGCTGACCACCTTCTTTGTTTTTATGGCACTTCAGCCATGTTTGTGTAACACAGATGAGAAGGGTATTTTATATATTAGATGAATGGGCCAATAGGTTCGACTATCGGAGCATAGTGGCGTGTTTAAATGACACACAAAGGCAATTAAATGAATTTAAAAAAACAACTGGCTTTAGTGACATAAACCATGAAATTAACAAACAGTTATACAAGACACACAATTATGAAAATAAAATTACACACAATAAAATACAAAAAAATAATACAAATACTTGGCCAAGTGCTAGTTCTCAGTTTTGAACCTTTTGGGTGCACCCTGGTAATCTGAATTCTAAATCGTAATAGGCAACAGATCAATCAATTCCAGTTCCAATTAGGTTCAGCTCAACACCATTCACATGAGGAGAATTTCCTACATAGAAGTTTGTTACAAAGTACCAAATAAAAACCAGTCCAAAAGGTGAGATCAGAAATTCCAGGATTAAACAATAAAAAGAAAAATGTCAGTCAGTGGTCTCACTCCTAACCAACTGTGTGTGAAGATGTGAGTGGTACCAGCCTACCACACCGCGGGGTGCAGCAGGACTCCAAACGGAAAAGAAGGAATCCAGGAATCCAGTTCTTTCTAAGTCCAGGTGGGAAGGCTCACCATCAAAGTCACAGGAGGAATCCACCTCAGGAACAATCCAGCATAAACAAAAAACCTGACCTGTCAACAGACAGGACCAGCAGAATCATAGGATTTTATTAAGCTGTTCTAGCTTTAATCTTTAAATCATGTTTCTGTATATTTGACATCAATTACTGTAAATTACAAAAGCATTTCTTCAAACAATATTAAACATTACATTTTATCCAAAATCAGTAAAAGTTTACATTTTAATAATCAAATAGTTCAGATAAACAATATTATTCAACAAAAATGTGATAAACAGAACAAAAACCCAAATGAAAGGCACAGAATATGCTCACCGATCTCAATGCGACACGTTAGGGACAACAATATGGTGGCTCTCAGTCCGGACCCGTGAGGCACTAGATAGTGTAATAAGGCATATTTTCCATGCTTTAGCCTTGATAATATGAGCTATCATTGTGAACAAAGTAAGAATATAACGTAAATTAGGTTTTACCTTCAACTGAACGGAGAACAAGATGAACTTAAAACGTTAGCCTAGTAGCCGTTAGAGCTAAACCAGTAGCCGTTGGCCGTTAGAGCTAACGAGTCAGCTCTAACGGTGTTCAGCAGAAAAAGTGAACTTGTCTTTCCTTTTCTTTTTTTTTCACTTCACGCGTCCAGCTTAGAAGTCGGATGATCTGGGAAAGCGTTTGTTTAGAGTTGTATAACTGTTTTAAAACAGAGACTCTCACGCTGCCCAGCTTAATCGTTTCCGGATCTCTCTCGCTTACACACTCAATGCTGCGGAAGGGCGGGTCCTACAGCGGCAGTCCGAATTCTGATTGGTTTAAACTCACTGGAAGCTAAACTTCCTATTGGCTAGGTAGACCACCTAGCTTCCCTAACCTCCGTTTCTTAAAGAGGCATCCCCATTTTATGTGGATGCCTTTTACATTTGCTTTCACCTTTTCAACTTCAGTATCACTGCATGGATGATGGGGTGACTTATTTATACCTTGAAATTAGCATCTAATGATGAAGTTTGTTTTCCCAGTGTTGAGGAAAAATTATTATTTTTAGTGCTTAATACAGTTAATCTTACGGCATGTGTAAAAGGTATATTCAACACTCTTATTTTGAACAAATTTCTTTATTTTGAACAGGTTTGTGTTAAGGATTTAAAACTAAACCAGATGACCAAGCATTAAGACAACAGGGGCCAAATGCAGATCTCTCAATGGGGACTCCTGCTGTGCTGTCAGAGCACAGGAGGCCATAAAATTAGCATATCCTGCAGGGCAGAATCACTGGAGCTTGGGGGAGAGAAGCCTGTTCTGTTCACAGCGGATCAAAAGCCTGCCAGAAACCAACATCTGGGATGGTGTGAAATCTTATCTCAGGTTCCTCTGTACCCAAAATGACCGCAGAACCACAGGGGGTCAGGACGCAGCTGTTGGCTCTTTTGTTTTAGCAGAGAGCAAATGGCCTTTGATCTTTGCCGTAAAATTAGGGGGAGTTTCTAAGTTTCTCTGAGTGTCCAAGGTAGCTTCCAGTTGGTCAACTAAAGGAACGCCTTAATTGAATATATTAAACAGGAAAGACACACCTTTAGTATAAGACTTCGTGTACAGGAGAAAAATTCAGAGAGCTGCCACTATTTTGCTTTTTTCCATCGGCTCTCTCCAAAGATGCGTCTTTGTTTTGTTTTTTGTCTGTCTTTGTCTTGTCTGTCTTTGTTTGTATAAGGTAAACAATGCATATCTCTGTTCCTCTGCAGCTTTGTTGTTGATTCATGCGTTGCTTTGTATGGAAAACTCTGTGATTCTGTGACGTCAACGCGCATTGTTGTTTCCTTGTGGCTGCACGTCGCCCGCTGAGAGGACCCGGAAGATTAAGGAAGAGAGAGCCAAACGTTTTGTCCAAAGTTAATTTAATAAATTATTCTTCCTTAATACCAGGCAAAGTTTTTTTTTTACTGGTATTATTGTTAATGATATGATATGGCCCAACTCTAACCCACACCATGACAAACCTTGTGGATTCATAATGGGACAGTCAAAACTCATATGTGTTCAACTTAATATTTTCAACTTGCCTTCCTCTGCTCAGCCTCCTATGGAGAAAAGTAGCAAAGCAGTTTCTCCCACCTTTACACACATTGTGTTTCTGCCATTAAATGTCAGTCCCACTTCAGTGTTTTTGCTAGGACAAAATTCAAACTCACAGTCATGAAAAATTAGATCCAACAGATGCTAGGTCCATCACTCCTCTGTTTACTTTCATTTTCAGGGGACAAACTCATGTGTCTCCAAGAGATTTAATCTCAGGCTTTGACTGTGACCTGTGAAGAGCAATTCATGTGAATCATCAGTTGTAAATGTTTAAACCTCGCTAACTGTTTGTGTATCGAGGGCAGAAATGTTTAGCTGCTTTGGTCTGTAATCAGCAGCAGAAGAAGAGACTCATGGGGAGTTTGGAGGAAGAGAATAAAGAGCTGATGAACTGCCAATTGGAGACTCCAACTGAATTCAGAGCATGTTTAGTTATTCCTCAGTTTGCACGAGCTGATTTCATGCAAAATGGAGCCTAGAAATGTGTTGTCCTCTTGTTTATGAAAGAAAAGTTATAATGCCAGCTGTCATTTTTATTTTTATTATAACAAGAACCAGTAGATGTTGGGTTATGTGTTGTAAAAAATATATCATGATAACATCATCCTCTAAACCAGAAAGTAGGAACTAGTACCAGACAGCTCTGAGGTCATCTGGTCCTTTCCCGTTGTTTTAAAGGGATCCAGGATTTGTTGAACATGTTGGCTTAAATATGTTGTAATTTTCTTATTAACTAAAAAATTGCTGGTCGTGATATGCCAAAACTCATAATTACTTCGAAAATGTATACAATTTGTTATACTTTTCACCAGTGGTGGGAAGTAACGAAGTACAATTTTCATGTATCTGTACTTTACTTAAGTAGATTTAATAATGGGTACTTTCTACTTTTACTCCACTACATTTTACAGTAAGTATCTGTACTTTCTACTTCACTACATTTCTACAAAAGTGTCGCGTTACTCGTTACATCCAAGTCGCACTGCTCTCTTTTTGTCCGTTAAAATATGAAGTTCAGGGACTTTAAGGTGGCGCCGTAAAATCCAAGCAATAACTTAGTGTCTGTTG
Organism: Xiphophorus couchianus; assembly: GCF_001444195.1. Lineage (NCBI taxonomy): Eukaryota > Metazoa > Chordata > Actinopteri > Cyprinodontiformes > Poeciliidae > Xiphophorus > Xiphophorus couchianus. The sequence continues at coordinate 35,500,920 of NC_040231.1, forward strand.
TCACCCATCGCCTCCCCCTTTACTAGCACGCGGAGCTCCAGACATGCGCAGTGGTTTCCTCTGAGCGGGAGAAGATGTCTAACTAATCGATAATAGCTGCATAAATCATAAGATATGACGACATGTAAAACCAGCAGCGCTTCGCTTTCACAGATGGTGGGACTTTGTCCAACTTTTAGCGTCACTTGGAAGGAAAGCTTAAAGAAAGGTAAGATCTGTGGACGTGATGCTAGCAAAGCTAGCTGTACTGAGACACATGTTGCATCTGCGATGAAAAAAAGTTGTCACTCATGCGCTGAATTATTGTGTGGATTCAGGAACGATCCGATTCTTCTGGATGGATCTTTACTAAGGTTGATGGGACTGAAGCCTCACTGAGAGCCGTTCTTTGTTCTTGTATACACTGCAATAGCTATATATATATATATATATATATAGACACACACACACACATTTATTTAATTGCCGAATAAGTAAAAGTTGAACGTATGAACACAGAGCATGCTCATTGGTTGATTTTGTCTCCTGTCATGGTGGCAAACATGCAGTGGGAGGGAGGATGAGAACAGTCATGGTTCTCCTTCTGCTTGTTGCGCCGTTGGACAGTGTTCATAGTGTTGTTGTAATGTTACAATTACAACTGTAATTGTAACTTAGCAATTACAGTTAATTGCTGTGTTTCATGGTTTAATGGTGCAGACAGTTGTGGTTTCTGACATGGGCAATATGGGCAACCGCCCAGGGCGTTATTTTTATAGGGATGGCAGGCGACCTCTGCGGATTGTAGCACAGCGATGAAAGCAAAACAGAATGAAATGAGTTGTAATTGATACTGGTTAAATATATTTCAGCTCTAAGTATTTATATCTAGGTGTTTTTAAGGAAATGTGGATCTTTCAGATCAATCTGAGAACCAATTTTGATAGGTGCACTTCATTTTATTGTGTCATGTAGCGCAGGGCGCTGGTCTTGGTCTCGTGTTCAGTGGTCTTGACTACAACTCTGCTACGTGGCTCCTCGATTGCATGTCTTCCCCCCCCACACCTTCGTTCCATCCCCTTTCAGTTGGATTTCTTTCTAAATAAATGTCACTAATGAAGTTCATGCTACGTTAGGACAGGAAATAAGATGTTTCCATCCCTGAAATTATGATGCATAGAATCACATATCTAAGTCTAAACTCTTACAGAGAATAAACACAATAAGAACATGTTTAATCTGTGACATTGTTTATTAAAATGGCACATTTATGATGTATTCAAATTAAATACTATCGGCACACTTAATGATATTAGCGATTAGGTTATGTATTCAGCAAGTACTTTTACTTTTAATACTTAAGTATTTTTAAAAGCCAGTACTTTTTTACTTTTACTTAAGTAAAATGTTAATGTGGTACTTTGACTTTTACTTGAGTACATTTTTGCCTGTGTATTTGTACTTTTACTTAAGTACATTTTTTGAGTACTTTCTCCACCACTGCTTTTCACCCATGAAAGTTACCATTTAAAACCTGCTGGATTGATGATGCTTTTTCATCCGTTCTTTACTGGAATCTTCAGAGTAAACACAGGAAGGCTAACTTTACTTGAGTTGTTGTTTATTATATTGTGTTTGACTGGTGTAATTTTAGATAATGCTACACTGTGTCACTATCAACTGTAATTAAAAAAAAAACAGTGAAGTGAATCTGGATCATTTCCCATATGAAAAACAGAAGAGCACAGTAGGAGAGAGCCAGAGCTGAACACAACTTCCGAAGAACCTTCATTTGTGTCCTTAACATTTCTCTCCAGAAGACTTTGAGTCATTTGTATGAGCAAAACTGACAGAGGCTCTAAGAGGTGATCATTACCTTTGCAAGTTAAAAATAAATGCCATGCTGAGACAGGCAGAGCTGGAAGCTCTTTGAAATGCTAACGGAGCTATACTGCCACGGGCACTAAATATGAAGCCACCAAGCTGACTAGGTAGGCCCCACACTAACACACTGCAAACCTGTTGATGCACTGTTGCCACTCACTGGTGGAGATGGCATACTGCACTACTTAAAACAGCCTTAAATATTGTTTAATGCACAGATCATAAGTACTTCGTAGACATCTTGCTGTATGTTTAAAAATGACAGATCAATGTAATATTAACAACATAAAGCTACACAATTTTTAAAGTTTAATCAGTAATACCTTTTATAACAAATTTATGACAAATCACAATTTCTTGGTTAATGTCGAGCTGTCATAAAGCCATGTCATGTTGTCATTAAAAAAACATTAAAGAGTGTTCATGAATGTTTATGTTGTCATTATTTGTTATTTGGTAAATAATGACTTTTTAATGCAAAGCTGACATTGTTTAAAATGTCTTTGTTATGACAACTTGACATTAACTAAGACAAAAATGTCTAAATAGTGCAGCACGTCATCTCCACCAGTGAGAGGCAGCAATGCACCAACAGGAGTTGGTGATAAAGAAATCTTCCATCTTGTGGGGCCTACCTAACACAAGTCATAACGGCCAGACATATTGTTTAAAAAGAAACCAAAGTATGTCACCTAATACATGAGGTATGTGTCATATTAACTTTAGATTTTCTTTGGAAAAAAAAACAAACATTGACTGTTTTTTTTTCTTTGCAAAGTTGTGTTAGCTACGTAGACATTTGTCTGCCAATCTATCATTATGAGAATGTGCAGTAAAGGACATTCTTAAAATTGTACTTAAATAAATGCTGAATTAAGATCACAGTTTTTTTATTTGTTTTTGTTCCTTTTTTAAGTGACCCCAGTGGATTGAGTCATCACACACTATGAGAATGTCCAGAAGAAATTCACCAAGTTTGAATTCATGAAAAGGCTTTCACCACAAACATGAAGTCTCCCGTTTTTTCCAGGAAAAACTATCGTATTTTACCTCCCTCTCCTGCCATCTGCCTGTATTAGTATTTTCCCTTAAATGTCCCGTATTGTGTGTATGGTGATTCTTGATTAATGTGAAGATGTCATAACAAAGACTTTTTAAATAATGTTAGCTTGACATTAAAAGTGTCATTATTTACTGAATGACACTTAATAACAGTCATATATATTACTGAAGACTTCTTTATGGTCATGACAGGTGTTATGTTTATGACAGTATCATGTCAGTTTTATGCACACCCCTTCAAATAAAGTTTTACATCTAAAAGAAATATTTCTCAAATAAAATCTATTGCTACAACTAATCATGGATCCATTTAAATATAGTTCAGAGTTTAGACATGTGATTTTGGAAAGAGAATATGATAAGTTAATGTCTCACCTGTATCTTCATTCTGATCATTTGTTTCCTGTTAACAGCTAGTCATAGCAGTCAAGACAAACATTACTAGAGAAGGTTCAAAGTTTGAGAGCCTGAAAGGTTGACCCAGCATTTCTACAAAGACAGATTCTTACATTACAGCAGCACATCATTTCTCAAAAAACAGTTTTTATTTGTGCCTCCAAACAGAATGTTCCTGTTTTTGTCATGGTGTGGTGTGGCGGTGGACCCAAATACAGCAGGCAGTAAGCGTAGAAATAAGTGGATGTTTTAATGAAGAAAATCAACCAACAAAAAATCCAAAGTTAAAGGATACAAGAAAATCCAAAAACAAAACAAACTGGAAACACGAGGGAACAACAGGTAATCCAGGGAGGGAAACTTGGGTAGAAACGATCAGGGTGACGAGACGGACTGGAGAGTTATGACTGGGATAGAGGAGTTTAAATACTGGGAGGTGGCAAATGGGAAAAATGGGCCTAACGAGATGAGATAACTGGTTGCAGGTGTGAGTAGTTGGCACAGCAGCTGGCTGAGGGGATATTCTATGGAAAAACAGAGGAAACACCAGGGAGCTGAAGATACCTCTAAAACGAAAGAAAGCACTAATACTAAAGAAAACCTGATAAACTAGAAGACAAAAAGACACGAGGGCAAAACATAAACAAACCTAAACAGAAAGAAGGCTGATCTATCAATAATAAGAACTAGGCGACGTAGAGCTATAGAGACTACAAGATCTAAACAAAGAGATGTTTAGAACTAGAATTACTAAAGGAATATATATATATATGGACTCGGACATGGAAGAATACTGAACCTAAGGTGATGAAATTAAGAAATAAACATTACTAGAAACACTGCAGGGAGGCTGAAATAAAAAATAACTAGAAGGATAAAATAGAATTAAACTATAGTCATTAAAAGAGGCTCGACATGGACTCAGACAAACAAGGACAGAACTTAAGGTAACTAAAGAATAAACCAACACTATAAAGGACTGAAAATAAGGAAAGCAATAGGAGAATTCTAATTTCACTAAATAACTCAAATAATAATATCAAAAGGACCATGAAGGGCTAAACTAAAGTGAACTAAAACATGAAGCTAAATAAAATGAAAAGCAAAACCAACCCAAAAACCCAGAGTCCTGACAGTTTTGTTTATTCTTTGTGTTGCTTTTTCACACAAAACACTTTGAACTGGTATGTTACTAAAACGTTTTTATACAAATAAAGTTGGGTTAAAAAGTTTCTGTGAATGCAGAATTTGCCAACTCTTTTCTACGGAGCCCTTTAGGGGACATGGGAAATTTTTTTCTTTTGCGTTTCCTCGCAGAAGGTTTTGCGTTCCCTCTCAATACTGTACTGATCAGTTCATGTGGCATAATTGAATACTGTAAGTCTTTCTTACGGTGGGCGCCATACTTTCTGCTTTAATATAAGGTTATGTGAGGTTTTTCCATGAATGTTAGAATCTTTTTGTGAAATATCTGAAGTTTTATTTTTTTCTTTAGGATAGAAAGGCACCACAAACCTACGATATAAACAGAAACTTTCTGTAAGTAGGAAAGAAATTAAAATACTTCCAAACTATATTTCTGAGTTATTGTCGCGGGTAATAAATCATCTGACAGTTTTGATTGTGTCTCTGTTGTGTTCGTAGTCTGAATGGTTTAAAGAGCTGCTTTCAATTCCATAACAGACATAAACATGCAGTAAAAAAAAAAAAATCGATTTTCAATCAGTTTTTTGCACCAAACAGTTAATAATAATAAACAAGTAGGAAAGAAATAAAAATACATCCTAATCTGGACTATTTCTAAGTTATTATTGTGGGGTAATCAGTCATTTGACAGTTCTAATTGTGTCTCTGTTGTGTTCGTAGTCTGAATGGTTTAAAGGGCTGCTTTCATGTTCAGTTCCATCTCAACCTTAGCAGACATAAACATGCAGTGAATAAATCAATTTTCAATCAGTTCTTTGCACCAAAGAGTTAAAAATAATAAATACATTTTATTATTATAAAACACCGCAAACTAGTGGAGGTAGAGGGCCGCACTGGGTCCGATGAGTGTGTCAATCATCTCCAGACCTCGTCTTTGTTCTGTCACAATTATCGATTTATTCCATTTTGATTATCATGCTTCAAACTTTGCAAGGACTGACCACCCCGCTCATCCGCTTCCTCATAAACACAAAGCCAGCAGTTCAATAACCTTCAATTCATACTTAGAGACAGCCACGCCCACATCGACACGCCCACCACCTAAGTGTCAAAGCCTTGTGCTCCTGTCATATCAATAATTACTTATTTCATTCATATGGTTCTTACAGAGCCTCAGTGAAAACTTGTTTATTATTATTAACTGTTTGGTGCAAAAAACTGATTGAAAATCGATTTTTTTTTTTTACTGCATGTTTATGTCTGTTATGGAATTGAAAGCAGCTCTTTAAACCATTCAGACTACGAACACAACAGAGACACAATCAAAACTGTCAGATGACTTATTACCCGCGACAATAACTCAGAAATATAGTTTGGAAGTATTTTAATTTCTTTCCTACTTACAGAAAGTTTCTGTTTATATCGTAGGTTTGTGGTGCCTTTCTATCCTAAAGAAAAAGATAAAACTTCAGATATTTCACAACGAGATATTAACATTCATGGAAAAACCTCACATAACCTTATATTAAAGCAGAAAGTATGGCGCCCACCGTAAGAAAGACTTACAGTATTCAATTATGCTGCATAACTGATCAGTACAGTATTGAGAGGGAATGCAAAAGTTTTGCGAGGGAACGCAAAAGAAAAGAATTTCCCCATGTTCCCTAGAGGGCTCCATACTTTTCCAACATACAAAGATAAATAGACTTTATACCAGTGGTGCCCAAAGTGGGTCCTCAAGAGCCGGCATCCTGCATGTTTTAGTCTCTCCTTGGTTTAACGCACCTGGATCAAATGATGACTCATTAGAGGTCTAAGAAGAACACTGACCTGCTGAAAAGGTTGTTGGTACCAGCAGGGAGAGAACTAAAGCATGCAGGATGTCGGCCCTCCAGGACCCCCTTTGGGCACCCCTGCTTTATACTTAAAGCTTACCTTAAGTATAACTATTTCACAGACGCCAACACTTTCATAAAATGCTATGACTGAATTATAGTGCTGTAAGAATTATCTTATGCAGCTAAATTGTTGACTGGTTTCAACCTCTAAGTATAATCCGACTTTGAAGCAAAGCTGAACTCTTGAAGTTCGACAGGTTTTATTGTATTGTACACTTAAAATACTTTTTGACACTATCAGTTTCAAAAGGAAGCTCATGTTTAGTCTCTGCCAACTTAACTTGCTGACAAACTGAACCTTCACATGACTGCTGACACTGGGTGAAAGCAGATTATGGTTATTAGCTGGAGCACATAAACTAACTGAAGTCTGAGGTTTTTAAATTACAGGTGTGTGGTGTTTGTGTGCTCTCTGAAAAATGAACCTCAGGAGGTTATTTTCTTAAGTTGAGATCAGATATGTGGTCTAAGACAACAAATTCTTTATATGTGGTTGTGTAAAATAAGCAAAAAGAAACCAAATCTGAAAGGAGGTTTTAAAGCATCTTATTGCTAATTTGTACAGTTGATTTTCCCATCACTGTCTGTCAGGTTTACATTTAAAAAACCAGACAGAAGAGAACTTGCTAAGAAACAACAAAGTGTGAGCTGCATATGAGCCTGTTTTCCATGCTGCCAGCCATCGTAATCCGATAATAATCCTGTTAGAGAAGATGCCAGAATAAGTGAACTGAATCAGCTTCTCTTCTGCACCAGTAAGATTTACTGCAAGGCCATTAAATCAGGTTTGGATTTTCATTGCCCACAGAAAGGACAGAAATGACTTTCTTTAAGCGCTTATCTTCTGACACCCAGAATAATAAAAGGATGGATCACCTTACAGCCCTAGCTTAGATAAGGAAGGACATTTGATTGCACTTCAGTTATGTACCTTTTTACATTAGGTCTTAAAGCAAAGCTTTGACAGTTACAGAAGTGATACAAAAACAATATTTTAAAGCTGGAATACCAGCTTTATTAATGATGCCATGCAAAAGTTTTTAGAACTTTTTCTTTCAACTTCTTCATCTTCTCACATTACAAAGAGCCCCTGTTTGAGTTTTTTTTCCCCATGTTTGTCTCTGTATATCAGGAGGCCTGTTTGTGTCCCTCAACAATAGCATTTAGATAAAAATAACAATTTGGCAAAATAAATTAGTCTGGCTGCCCTTGGCCTAATAATGACTGAACGGATTATATTCTGGGTCTGTGTATTTTCAGGCAGTACGTTTTTTTGTTTGAAGTGAAACATGAAAAAAAAAATAAAAAATAGACTCATTGTGTTGTTTATTAGACCAAAATCGGGTAACGGCTTGGCTCGTTATCCAATTTCCCATTTAGTGCACAAAACGGAAATGGAAAAAATGGATAACAAGCGCTCAGTTTCGATTTTCATGATTTCAGTTTTGACAAGCAGTCTGACCTGGAAGTTCTCTCTGCCTGTGTAGAGACCCGTTTTAGTTAACTTGTCCATAGTGGTATGATTATTGTATTGTGTATGGTATGATAATTAATTTGATCATGATACCTTCAGACAGAAAGCCTTATACACTCACTTTGTTTTGTATTTGAAGCTAACATTCTGCCAGTCATTCAAACCCTATCGTTTTTTGTGTAGGTTTTTCCTTTCTGAATAGCAGCATACCAGTTGTAATCCGTTATCATAAACAAGCATGCAGAAAAGTATGATTATCCAAAATATGCAATAAAAAATGCATCTATTTCTAAATAGGAAATGTCTGAAATAATGTGCCAGTGTTATTAGCAGTGACGTGTGGTCAGGGGAGTCATCATGGGAAAATACACTGCCTGGCCAAAAAAAAAGTCGCCACCAAAAAATGGTCACACTCTGTAATATTTTGTTGGCCCGCCTTTAGCTTTGATTACAGCCCGCATTCGCTGTGGCATTGTTTCAATAAGCTTCTGCAGTGTCACAAGATTTATTTCCATCCAGTGTTGCATTAATCTTTCACCAAGATCTTGTATTGATGATGGGAGAGTCTGACCACTGCGCTAAGCCTTCTCCAGCACATCCCAAAGATTCTCAATGGGGTTAAGGTCTGGACTCTGTGGAGGCCAATCCATGTGTGAAAAAGATGTCTCATGCTCCCTGAACCACTCTTTCACAATGTGAGCCTGATGAATCCTGGCATTGTCATCTTGGAATATGCCCGTTCCATTTGGGAAGACAAAATCCATTGATGGAATAACCTGGTCATTCAGTATATTCAGGTAGTCAGCTGACCTCATTCTTTGGGCACACAATGTTGCTGAACCTAGACCTGACCAACTGCAGCAACCCCAGATCATAGCACTGCCCCCACAGGCTTGTACAGTAGGCACTAGGCATGATGGGTGCATCACTTCACCTGCCTCTCTTCTTACCCTGATGCGCCCATCACTCTGGAACAGGGTAAATCTGGACTCATCAGACCACATGACCCTCTTCCATTCCTCCAGAGTCCAATCTTTATGCTCCCTAGCAAACTGAAGCCTTTTTTTCTGGTTAGCCTTACTGATTAGAGGTTTTCTTACGGCTACACAGCTGTTCAATCCCAACCCCTTGAGTTCCCTTCGCATTGAAATGCTTTTGCGTTCACAATTAAACATACTCCTGAGTTCTGCTGTTGTTTTTCTTCGATTTGATTTGACCAAACGTTTAAGTAATCGCCGATCACAATCATTCAGGATTTTTTTCAGACCACATTTCTTCCTGGAAGACGATGGTTCCCCACCATCCTTCCAGTTTTTAATGATGCGTTGGACAGTTCTTAACCCAATTCTAGTAGTTTCTGCAATCTCCTTAGATGTTTTCTCTGCTTGATGCATGCCAATGATTTGACTCTTCTTAAACAGACTAAGGTCTTTTCCACCACCACAGGATGTGTCTTTTGCCATGGTTGTTTAAGAAATGAGGAGTTACTCATTGCATCAGCTGGGGTTAAATAACTTGTTGCCAGCTGAAAGATAATCGCCTATGCAGTACTTATCCAATAGGAGGCTTGTACCTATTTGCTTAGTTAAATCCAGGTGGCGACTTTTTTTTTGGCCAGATAGTGTAATATATAATGATAAAATATTTTATATTGCTATTTTTATATTGCTATAGTACTAACCACAGGATTTTCATCCTGTGGTTTGTACTATAAAGTGCCTATTTTTCATTTAGCTTAACCAATTCTGATTATTTTTTTCTTCAAAATTCCTGAATTTTCTTAATTTCCCATTCAAATGCTCAGAAGCGCCTGTGAGGCAGCAGCCAGCTGAGCCTCACCTGGGATTGATCAACCTCTCACTAACTGCACTATGGGAGCATGTTCCTCCTGGTGGCGCAGGGGGTTAGCACGCCCCACATTTGGAGGCCTTAGACCAATGGACGTCGCGGGTTCGACTCCCGACGACCTTTGCCGCATGTCCTCCTTCAAAAATGGCGCCGGCTCAGCTGGCTGCCTGCAAACGCAGCTCCTGTCGTGTGTGTGTGGGGGTGTGTGTGCGTGTGTGTGTGTGTTAATCTGTGTATAAAAAAAAAATTCTTGCTGTAACTGCGAAATAATTTCCCTGCTGGGATGAATAAAGTAATTCTTCTTCTTCTGTCTGTACGCCGCCAATAAAATGGCTAAAAAATATTTAATGTATGAACTGATTTTCCATAATTCAGCTTATGTATATAATGTACCGTGCTTTTTGTCACCAACTGTAACGTATTTCGTGTGCTGAGGAGAGGAGCGATCAGAAACGGCAGAGAACAGATTTGAGGTGAGGCAGGCAGTTCTCTGGCCTCATGGCAGGGGGCGCTCATGATCCCAGACATTGTGACTCCACAACTGCAGAGTAAGAGACAGTAAAAGCGAGCTAGCCATATAGTAAAGTCAAGTGCATATATATATATATATTTATAGTTTTCTCCCCTTACTACAGCAATTACTTATTCATAATGGCAAAATAAACATTAAGCCTAAAACCATACCACTGCAACAGACTGAATGTTCTGCTCTTTGTGTGGGAAATGTCAATAGTGTTTTTTGTGCGTGGCGTTGTTGTCAGCTGCTATGGCAACGAGTCTGTGCGTAGCTGCGCTGATACAGAGAGCGAGAAAGACTTGGTTTTGAGTTGTACTTTAACGGTTTTTCACTTTGCTGTGGAGCACGAAATGAATAATATCTACATGTCCAAGTTTGATTGAGTTAACAGAGTTATTCTACGGCAGCAGCGCGGCTATGGATGACATGTAAAAGAATAGTCTTTTTGCCCTCCAGCTTTGTCCGCATGCGTGGAATTTCCTTATGTAAACAATACATTTTAAAAAAAGCACAACACATCACAAAGGACACTTCTCACCCCGGACATTCTCTGCCATCAGGCAGAAGCTGCAGAGCAATGAGAACAAGAACCAACCGTCTCAGAGACAGTTTCTACCCGATAGCAATAACAAAACTAAATGCAATCAAAAACAACCATTAATCATCATGAATGATGTATGTGAGAATGTGGCTGTTCTTATTTATTAGTTTTTTATCAGTTATTTGTTATTTATTTCTTACATTGTGTGTAAATTGTGAGACAGTTCTTTTTTATTTTAAGCATATGCACTGAATGATGGCACTTTTTAAATTTCGTTGTTCTTTTGACAATGACAAAGATTTATCTTTATCTTTAACATGCAGGTGGTCTATATTTGTAAACCTGATTATGAATTAAGTCAGTGCTTCACCAGCTATGAACCTGTTGCTATGGTAACAAAACAATCTAACTATGAACATTGTTCTTTGAACTTGTACAAAATAAACTTGCCAGCTCCATAAAATCTTATATTTAAGTGCTAAATAATTTAAAATCTTTTAATTTATGTATGCTGAAACCATTAAATCAAATTCAGCAGCATTGATAATTCCAATAAACAAATGTTACATTTATGTATCTGTCGTCTGTGTAAAAATATTAGCAATTATGTGGCCCCTGAAGCCCTGGGGGCCTGATGGAGCTGCTGTCTTAATTTGGATTAAACAGAAGTGCAAATAATTGATTTTCATTTAATTGTATTTTTTGATTTGTTGTTTTTAAGACTAGTTGTGGGTTTAAATATCGTTTCACTTAGGGGTGTAGCGATACAATAATGTCACGATACAATACGATATTCTGATCACGATACGATGTGTATCACAATATTTGGCAAAGTTCATGTCATCATCTGGGAGGAGGTTACTGGTTTCTCAGTCACAAGCTGGTTGCAAACCTGAGGCCAGCAGGTGTCAGTCAGTTATGGTAGATCTGAAATTTGGTTTGATGACTGATAGGAGGAACCAAAGAGCTCTGTAAAGGTAAAGGCAAATCTTCTGAAGTTGGGATATAATTAATTTAATTTTACATAATTACCACGGTAGAAGCCATTTGTTTGTTAAAATTTTATGAAATATATTTGTTCTATTTGATGTTTGTTGTGAATGATGTAAACTCACAAACGAACGAGGTAATTAGTCCAACGTTTAGAAACTACGGTGGCTGTAATGAGCCACAGCAAAGGGAAACAAAGGTAAAATAACCCAAACAGGTGATCAACTCGAATCCACTCGTACCTTTTTACTCTCTCTCTCTCTTTGTAGTTTAAGCACACCCGTTACCGTGGCAACCGCCTGCGCCCCGAAAGACGAGCAAAGATTACGTTAAAAATATAACATTCAGTTCGTTACGATATCAAGTTTCCAGGCTTGATATTTATTTCTCAGTTATTAATCAGCGCTTCCCTGAACACAGCGATGGTTGATTGACTAGCTGTACTTGGTGCTAGCGTGGCTAACAGTCCAAAGCCTTTTCTGCTCAAATAAAATCTTTAGTGTATGTCAGATACAGACACATTGGATATTGATCTGTTTAGCTAACGTAAGACTGTGTAGCAGACAGGCTTCAAGGTGTAGAAGTTGTATCAGTTCTGCCATTATGTTGTACTTAGCTAACGGGAAGCTAAGTGTGTTTGTGAGACGGCCACGCATGTTGTAGCCGCGCTACTACATAGAATGGGCATCAGCCAATGAAAAGCGGCCCCTGTGGTAAGGTCCATCCGGGTGAGACTCAGCTTTAATTTAATGCTGCTAATGTGGCTTTAGTAGCTCTTCCATTTCGTGTCTGCTGAGTTTTTAATAAGGGGCCACAGAAATTGTTTATTGGTCCAGTTTGTGGGATGAGTTTCTGTCTAACTAAGTGGACAAAGCATTTGATACGGTTTAATGCATTGTGTAACCGAAAAAAATATACTAAAAATAATGATAAAATAATATTAAACCAGAGTGATGCGTGACTACGAGGCGAGCGCGAAATCTCCTCACCGGGCTGAACCTGCATAATGAGGTTACCGCTGGTTCATTAACCACTAATGCACAGACATAAACTTTACAGGGAAGCCAGAGAGCAACACGCTGGGCAGCATGTTGAGATGTCAATGTGGCACATAATGTTTTGTTCACAAAGATAAATTATTCTCAACGCGCACGTCTGAAAGTGCCACTACAAGTTATTCATACTGTTCACCTAGAGCTGCACAACCAGAGCTAACGCGGTGGGTTTAGACTCTTACCTTGATAATATAGAGTTCTCCAAAGAAGCATAATAATTCATCACAGGAAGTTGATGTAAATATTCATACAGGTCAGCCAGTGTCCAGTTTGAGTGGAAGGAGAGGCGCGGGATCCACGCTGAGGGAAACGTCAGAGATAAAGCAGTGCTCCCAACTTTAAATGCATAAAATATAAACCTATAAATCTTTTAGAAATAAATCTGTTTCACAAGTGAACTAGATGCTTGCAATCCGGCTTTAAGATAAATAAATAAAAAATCAATAAATAAGCTATTTCTTGTTTCTTTTTTCCGCCCCAATTGATAATTTTTCTAAAAATAAAATCAAGCAACACTTAGCCTGGCAGGGTGTCTAGGAAGCATGGCTGCTTACGATACACTAGGGGAAACCCTGTATAACAGGGTTGTCAAACTCCAGTCCTGCAGGGCCACTGCCCTGCAACTTTTAGATGTGTCTCTGCTGCACCACCTGAACAGAATAATTAGGTCATTAAGGCTCTGGAGAACTGATCTACACAAGGAGGAGGTCATTAAGCCATTTCATTCCAGTGTTTTAAAAACTGCAGGACAGCAGCCCTTGAGGACTGGAGTTTGACACCTGTGCTGTATAAGGCTTTCCTAAGATTTTTCTATGTATGTTAATATCTAGTAAAATATCTTAAGTTTTATATCTTTTTCTATAGGTTAGAAATGCACCACAAACCTATGATATAAACAAAAACTTTCCACAAGTAGGAAAGAAGTAAAAAATACATCCAAACTATTTCTGAGTTATTATCATGGGGTAATAAAGTTATCTTACAGTTTTGATTGTGTCTCTATTGTGTTTGTAATCTGAATGGTTTAAAGGGACGTTTTCATGTTCAGTTCCAACTCAACTTTACACAAACAGACGTAAACATGCAGTGAATAAATCGATTTTCAATCGGTTTTTTGCACCAAAGAGTTAATAGTAAACATAATTTCACCGAGGCTCTTTAAATGTGTATATATTTGAAATTTTAAATTGACATCTGTGATTGTGTACATAATGGACCAGCAAATATTGCATTAAGCATATTGCAAGGGAACGCAAAACATATTAAAAGTTTTGCGAGTTAATGCAAAATAAATTTTTTTTTCCTTATGTCCCCTTGGGGGCTCCGTACGTTTTGACTGAACTGAGTCAAACAAAGCAAACCCTTTGAGAAACCTGTTCTCCTCTTCACCTGTGGGGTGCTGCATCAAGAACTATTGAAGGAAAAGACATGTAAACCTTTGAAGAAGACACTCAGCATATCTTTCTTAATCCAGAAATGTAAAGAAAACTGGAGTAGCATCCGAATTTAGTGGTTGTAGGATTTCTCTTTTGTCTTGGTTCAAATTGCGTTCCTTGAGGGACAGAATCTTGTAACCTTAAGATATCTCTGCTTCAGCACACCTGGCTCCAATATCAGCTCATTAGCAGAGCTCTGTAGAGCTGAGTGTATGCTAGTGAGTACGTTTTTTGCCATTAGGGTCGCCATTTGACCATTTGTTATCAACCATTTGGTCGTGGAGTGAGAAAGCAGCATGACCTGTGAATACCAGAAAACTGCATTTTCTAATATGTAAGTCACTATCTGACTGACTGTAGTGTAAATTGCTTTGGTGTCCTCTAGACTAGATGAAGCACTATAGAAATGCAGGATGTTTGTCATCTTATATCACAAATCATGTTATTGAATCATCAATCCATCATTTTGTCATTAGGAGATCTTTTAAGGAAGATGCCCTCTAACTGAAACACACAAAATTAGATTCTAATGTTCAACTTTTAGAACAAGTTTTACTCATTAGCCTCAGTTTTAGGAACATAAGAATCAGTTCTGCTGAGATCACAAGGGTCTTCGAGTAAACTGACCTCACCATGTGACTGAGGAGGAAAAAAAGAACCAAGAACACTTGTGTTCATGCACTGCCATTCTTTTCATTATTTTCATTTGTTAAGGGCTCTGACTGGTTCAGAAGCGACACTATCATAGCATCAAGCTATATGTTACAATGTAACTTATATTAGTGACAGATCCAAGTATGACATGAAGCAGCATTGTAATACTAAATATTCTAAACTCAACCTGAAGTTAGCTTCATAAACCACAAATCCTGCTCCAGAGATTAGGCCTCAACTAAGTGGCTGTGTTTTAGATTTAACATTAGTACCAAAACAAAAAGTTAACTAATTCATCAATTTAGTTAAAAAAGCATCTGAGTTTCTCCTGTTTGTTTAAAAAGCATCCTACTGTCCAAGTCAGATCACATGGTATGTAGGTAAACAGTTTGACTTCTTTCTACAGCATTATTATTTCATACATGTTGCTTAACTTACATGTTACAATAACAAAACAGTAAGACATGAACTACTTACTGATTTGCTCAGTAAAAGAGAAGTTAGATTCTGTGAAGTTTTTTTTTTTTTTTTTACCAAATTTTGAAAATTAACATGTTGAGTAACAGGGTTGTAGTTTTCAGTAAATATTCCATAATGCAATATTGAAATCCAGTCTAGTCCTGATCTCAGCCTCAAGCTGATTCACTGATTACAAACTTTGGTCCCAAATCCAGAGCTAATCTTAAATTAGCTGCCACACAGTTAGTGACTTTCATGAAAGATGAAATCACACAATTGTGTCTAAAGGCACAATTTCTCATTTATTTACAGGGTTTCACAACATATATAAAGTGGCACAAAGTTACTCCCTTTCCCAAATGAGGGATTGGTTTACAATCTATTGGCAAATCACAAACAGTTGCCTCATTACGATTTCACACACTGTGACATAGGAGAGTCACATTCTATTGACTGTCTAACATCAGAGTTTGGGCTGACCACCTATGGCTGTCTGCATGAATGCTGTCTGGCTGTGGGGTGTGAAAGCAAGACAGCAGCATTCTCTAATACACCATATATTCTCATCAGTGAGAAGAGGACATCCACTCAACAAACAGGCTCCCAACAAGGTACAACTGACATACAACTTACACTTTGTTATCTGGTGTCAGGGGCGCCGCCAGCAATCTTGGGCCCCATGACAAAAAATAAATTGGGCCCCACCTACTGTTACAATTTCTTGAGTCTATTTGACCCAAATTTTAAAGGTTTGCAACTGCCTTGCTTTCTTTGATACTAGCACAACATTTACCGCTAGTGGACTTTACACGCAGCAGTTTGCATGCTGTATGCAAATAGGCTGCTTACATTTTTTAAAATTAGTTTTAGATTACTGAAATGTCTCTCCTCACGAGCAACAGTCATAGGCAACATGCAAAATATACATAAAGCAATCCAGACTTCTCAAAAAATGCTATGTTGTTGCATTTCATTCAGGCTGCAGTATATAACTTTAATAAAAAATATGTTTTCTCCATATTTGTTAAAGCTGTCACCATGTCTTGACAGTTTGTTATGAGACAGATAATCTGTGAAAACAATCAATCTCCTCCACATCCTCCCTGAACTACTATTGCTAGCTAAAGTAATGCAATGTTCCAACCAAAACAACCAATCAGAAGTAGGAGGAGAATCTTAGTGCTGTCAATCAACCTCACACACTGCAGTGTTAATGGCAGAGAAAAAACTTATAGTTACAGGAAAACCGTTTATCTGCCATCATTGGTAGCTATGCTAACTAGACAGAGCATTCACAACAGGCTATGCTAGGTGCAGCATAGCACAGAGAGAGAGACAGAGAAGATGAGCAGCCACATAAGATTGTGATTGACAGCGCTTAAACCCGCCTCCTGCCTCTGATTGGTTGTTTCTAGATAGCAGTGGCAGAAGGCAGAAGAAATACATTTTTCACAGATTATCTCTCATGCCATACTTTCACAATTTAATGACAGTTTTAAAAATATTCAAAAAAGTATATTTTTATAAAAGTTACATCCTGCAGCTTTAATTTCTCTTAGGACAGGACAAGTCAAGAGGGATGTGGCAACATATATTTGTAATTTAAATGCTAACGTAAAACTGTTTGGACTGCTTCCAGTCCAGACAGAAAGCTGTGTTTTATTGTCATTTTAAAAAGATTGTTTGAATTTCTGTCAGTAATATATACATTGTTTTTGTTGTGTAATTGTAAAAAGAGCAAAGACACTGAGAAATCCCTATAGATTCCCTGGAATGATGCTAACTAGCTTGTCATTGGACACAGTGTTGCTCACCTTTTTCACTGGGACAGGGGTTAAAGGTTATGCTGGTATCGAGGGTTAGAGCTGCTGAACACCGTCACCTTTAAGATCACCAATCAGGAACAAACCATTTCATGCAGATCCAGGGAAGGATTCAATACAAATTTAGATGTGTGCTTTTTGGTCTAGGAGGGGTAACATGTAATTTTTACTGCTAAAAACAATTTTTTAAAACAGAACATGATTAATTTTGTAATCGACAGGGCCCCAATTTTTTTCTATTTCTATGAACAAAAAAAAAACAAAACACTATTTTGTGGGGGGCTGTCCATCCAGGGCCCTTAGAATTGTCCATATTCAAAAACCAATCAATGCATTGAAACCTTGTAATCAACAGCAGTACAATGATAGGAACAGACATACAATTCAAAAATCAAATCTGGAATTATTGTCATTGGACTGTTAATGTATTTAGGGTTGCTGAGGGCTGCTCTCAAGCTTAACTAGTTTAACTGAACACTGAAAATACCATGGAGTTATGATATCTTTGATGTCTGCAGAATAAGACCTTTTATGACCAGACAGAGTCCCAAGAACATGATAATATACAGACAGGGGAAGTGGACAGAAAGGAGGAGCATAATATGTGCCACCAGGCTCTTGCCCCAAGGGTGTGTAATTAGGACAGGAGGGGATAGAGGTGGTGGCTGAGTTTGTGGGATCTCACAGTAAACACCAGTCCAGCCCTGGTAGCACTGGCAGGTGAACTTGTGCCTCATGTCCAGAATGTCATGGCTGTTGAGGTGACCCCTTACCTCAAAGCGAGGGCCGCCAGGGGCTGGGTTATGGTGGATGTGAAAGTAGCGTGGGTTGAGGTGGAGATAGTATCGTGAGTCCAGGCTCTTTCGGACACATCTTCCATTCTTCTTGCAAAGTGCTTTGCTGCATAATTTAGCTGCTGCGGTGACATTTATGACATAATGTCCCAACGGTCCATCAATGTACTTCTTTACAGTAAGGCAGTTCCTCTAGAAGAAAAATAAAAGGAGACATTGTCAATGCTCTTAAATAAGAAAGTATCTCCTTCCATGCAAAATCAGCAAAAGATGAAGAACTAAAGGATAGTGATAACTTCAAAAAAAATTAGTATTACAGAAGACTACTTTAAATTGCTTAGTTTTCTCTGCTTTGCTTTTAACATTTACCTTTGACCGAGCATACTCTGATGATCCCCAGAGGACAACACCTGATGCTCCCAAAGCAGCACTCTCCCCGATAGTATGAACTAAGTCACTCTTTAACAAAATGAAAACTTTCAGTTGAGTTTAGTTAATATTTACATGGACAAAAAGGTTCATTATCTAACAAACTCCATCAAATTGCATTAATATCTGGTTCTACTGCAATTATTCCTGAATGAACATGGAAGGCCAGTGTAAAGTTGGTTGCACTGAGTTTTCTGCAAATGAAGAGATGAACTTTGCAGCAGCTCGTCATATTGAGCATGCATCCTGTAACAGTAGAAAGAAAAAATTCCCTTTAAATGTCATGTTTCCAGCCCTTCAGCTCTGCCTTGGCTGTGCTGATTGCTCATTGCCCTCACCTGCACTGAGTTGGTTCCTATTTAAACAGCTGCTCGTCACCAGCTCAGTGCCAGATCGTCTGTTGCCACTGTCACAGCTTTCAAGCCTTGTTGTCCCATGTTCCAAAGAGTTTTCTGGTTTCTGATCCTGCCTGTTTTTGACCACAGAGTTTTGCCTAATCCTTCTGCTGTTGCAAGTCCTGTTGCTGAACCCTGCCTGTCTCTGACCCTGCCTCCTGCCTTCTGGATTCTGGATTTTCATTGCCTGAGACCCTCCCGTGCATGATCCTGGACCGTTTCAAGACTCGGCTTCTGGTTGGTGGATTTTGTCCCTGTCGTCTGCTTGTCCCCTGAGCCCCCCCATATCTCCCCCTGTCCATTTACCCTACCTGCCCCTGGCTGGACTCCTGACCTCTGTGGATCCCCACCCCTGACTCCACCAGTGAGGCAACACCCTTCCACTCCAATTACTTTTGTAATAAAACCTTTGGTGAAACATCCTCTTGTTGTGGCTGCGTTTTGGGTTCTGGCTGATTCTGCTTTTAACATTACATTAAGTTGGCAGTATGTGACTTCTATCAGAAATGTTTTGTTTACATATTGCATTCTGTAACATTTTTCATAAAAGTTACACACTGCATCTTTAACAGGAAAAAACCTGCAGCAGAATCAGGCTCAATGTGAGAAGCCATCTGCCACAACTTACTGGGGACTTGAGAAGTTACAACAGACACAAAACACAAATTCACTGGTCTGGGAGTACTTTCTATGTTGAAAAAATAGTTTATGGCAGCAATAGTGGTTTCATCTAGGATAGAAACATAGCTAAACAGATGAGCTTTCAGTTAGTTGTATCTTTAACAAGAAGAAACCTGCAGCAGAATTAGGCTCAATGTGAGAAGCCATTTGCCACAACTTTCCCCAGTAAACTGAAATACAGCAATAGGTGTACCATCTGCAGAAAGGACATGAAGTTAAAGGCAACAATAGCTCAGCCAACACCCCCAGACACAGTCACAGCTAAGCATAAGACATAGCTTCTATAAAGAGAAACAGATGGCAAAAAATGAATGGCAGAAAAACAACAGATAATGCATCATTGGAGGTAGTAAGATAATATGTCAGAGTTAGAAGTGGTCACTATGTCCTCTCACAGCATAGGAGCTAGCCAAAGCAAGTCTAAAAATAAATTAGCTTTATTAAAGAGTACTGGTAAGACGGCAATAACAGTTTTTGTTTAGTTTTTTAATGAAATGTACATTTTGTGGGCTACAGTTTGCATGTGTAACAAATGCAGAAAAGAAACATAACCTGCAAGCAGCTGTTAGCTAATAGCAGCAGTAGCTATAGCCTACCACAGCAATCACTTAATAATAATCAAAAACATTAAGCCTAAACATATACTACTGAAACAGATGGAATGTTCTGTTCTTTATGTGGCAAATATTTGAGTGTCAAATCCTGAAACATGAAGTGGTGTTGTTCTGGCAACAAGTATGTGTAGCGATACAGAGAGCGAGAAAGACTTGGTTTTGAGTTGTACTTTAACGGTTTTTCACTTTGCTGTGGAGCACGAAATGAATAATATCTACATGTCCAAGTTTGATTGAGTTAACAGAGTTATTCTACGGCAGCAGCGCGGCTATGGATGACATGTAAAAGAATAGTCTTTTTGCCCTCCAGCTTTGTCCGCATGCGTGGAATTTCCTTATGTAAACAATAACATGCAGGTGGTCTATATTTGTAAATCTGATTATGAATTAAGACAGTGCTTCACCAGCTATGAAGCTGGCTACATGTTACTGCTGGTATTGGTCCAATAAGTAAAACTAGGCTGATTTGAAAAACCTTTGTTTATTTTCATCTTGTTGTCCTTTGTGTTTTGGAGGGACACAGGAAGGAGTTGGTCATGCAGTATTTGTTCAGTTGTGTGTCAACTTTAGTGATGCAGTACAAGATTATGGGTTGCTGAAGCAGAGAAGCAATGTAGGTAGTATGGTCACTTTTAAATTATGACAAAAGTGTAGAAAAATATGTATAATATACATGATATCAGTTAATACTGCCAAACATCAGAATTAATAACGGCTAATAATATTGGCCTAAATTTTCCACATCAGTATATCCCTAATATTCTTCTATAGCTTAGAAAATTTACCTGTAAAAATAATAGTTCACATTTTAGGCAAACTGGACAAAAACTTAGCTAAAATTCTGAAATTGTATTCAGTGTAATAGTAAAAATCACTACCAGCAGTCTCACAAAGACACTCTAAGAACATATCACAGTCTACAGTGTTTAGTTTATGTCTTTGTTCTTCTCAGTCAATTTAATAGATAAACTATTGCTCAGTGTTGTATAAAGTACTGAAATCTCAGAGTCAAGTAAAAGTACAAGTACCTCTCCAAAATATGACTTTGGTAAAAGTCGAAGTCACTGACTGAAATGTTACTTGAGTTAAAGTCTTAAAGTATCTGAAACTTCTTGTACTTAAGTATGGAAATTACTGTAAAAATGGATGTACTCAAGTAATGTAATGAAAAGTACAAGTAAAAAGTAAAACAAAGCAAATGCAGTTTGAATGACATTTTTTATATTTTGGTAAACTTGTCAAATACACTTAAAATAATGTACCCAACCAAGTGCAGGCAAAATTAAACCTGCTAATAGATTGTTCCAGTTTTACAGAGTAGCACATGTTAATGGTTTTGAACTTGCATGCCTTTCCTATATTTGTTAAATTTAGTCTAAATTGCTATCGCTATGGCTTCTGTCCCCCCTTGAACAGAGGAGTCTAGGTAGCCTGATACAGTCAACATTAGGCCTAAGCTAAATACACCACGTATGGAACTGAAACAATGCCAAACAAAGTTCATTTATGGTCAACGTTTCACAATACAGTAGTGTCTAGTGACCAAGCTATAGTTACTGATACAGGAGGATTATAACCATTTCATAAGACGTTACCTCGATGTGTTTCTTCAAGTTGGACGGGGAGTTTTTGTAAGATAGAATTTCCACATCTTTGGGCAGGAATAACATAAACTGCATGCGGTACGACGAATCTTTAACACCCACGAAAGAGTGTATTGTGTTTAAATAAGGCCAGGGGCTCTCATCACCAGCTGGTGGTTCCCCTGGAGCTGTGCCCGACGTAGTTGCAGTCGTTGTGGTCTCCGTCTCCTCCTCCATGTGGCTGCTGCTGATTGCGAGACTTGCTTTGTGTTTAATGGGAGGAGCTAAACAGGTGTATCCTATTGGTGGTGATGAACAAGCCCAGGCAAGCAGGCTACGGACTTTGTTCGGTAGCCTGCTTGCTACTTGCTAATCAGTAGGTGGGGTCAAAACACTTTGTTTCTCTCTCTCGCTTTTTTGTAACGAGTAACTAAACCACACATTGAAAATGTATCGGAGTAAAAGTACGCAATTAAGTTCGGAAATATAGTGAAGTAAAAGTGAAAGTCATCAAAAATTTTCATACTCGAGGAAAGTATGAAGTACTCCAAAATATACTTAAGTAAAGTAGTGAAGTATTTTTACTTCGTTACTATACAACACTGCTATTGCTCCCTCATAAAGCTACACTGAGTGCTGCCCACTTTGTTCTGTCTACATGCATGCGTCTCTGCTCTGCACCCCACCACCCCATCATTGCGCTTCATCAGGATTTTGCTGGGTAGTTCCAGGAGGACATCAAATAAAAGAGGGGCTCTTATTCTCCATGCATCTCACCAATCAATTTAAGTCCAGCTGTCTGCTGGAAAACACTGAATACCTGAAAATCTTCATCAAAGAAACCTCCTGTATCCTGGACAGAACGTCAAAAGTGGACATGTCAGGGGAAAAGAGGACATTTTGTCACTCTACATAACAGTAGAAAGTAATTGAGCATAACACTTAAATAAATGTCTCAAAACGTGCTTTCACAAAATGTTCAAAGCCGAGAAACACCATTTTCCTTCAACCGTTGATTCAGATAATATTTGGCAAATCAGCAGGGCACAGGAGATGAATGCAAGTCCAACTTTGCTAAAGTGGGCTTGAACCCCTATTGTAACAGCTTGTAGTTTAAGTTTATCTGTTGAAATTGCAGAAAGAAACTTTAAAATTGTGATGCAGTATAATTCATTAAATTTTATATTGAAATACTGAAAACATACCTCTGAAAGCACAACAAAGGTGTAGGCATAAAAAGGTCTGGAGTAGACAAAGACTGGCAATGTGTAGTCTGTATGTGCAATAGTTGCAATCCTCATGGCTTCTTTCACTCGATAGTGAACAAACTTGATGGTGTTTGAGGAAGATTTCAGCTCAAAGTCCAGGTAGATGGATGGGTAGAGGGCTGTGCTTTTTTTCCAGAGCCACATTAAATGGTCATTGCGTACATGTTCAACATTGGGACATTCACCAGTATAGCATTGTGGGTGTTGTTTGTAGCCATAGTTGTAACAGTCTGGAAAAAGATAGAACCCCCACAGACCGTCTGGTCTCCGAGCTTCAGCCAGCGCCAAAGTGAGATTCATGAAAGCTTGCCCTGACTTTTCAAAACGATCCTTTGCTTCTTTTTCCACTTTGCTTTCTGGCCAGTGTGGGTGGAGCTTGTGGATCTGTTCCTTGGACTTTTTACGGTAGATGTCTTTGGAACCCCAATTTCGTACCCACTGAGGCCTCCAGTTCTCCCAGTCAATGACACCGAGGCCTCGAAAATCCTTGTGTGGTATTAGCTTGTCAATGTCTACTCGGGCCTTGTTCAGATGTTTGGAAATGCTCTGGTTCTGTGGCAGGCCACCATTGATAGCAACACCTGAGCTGGAGTAGTATGGGTAGTATCCCAGATGACCATGGTAGAATATTGTGACATTCGGTCCACTTAATGTCTCATTAAGGTTTGCTACAATGTCAAAAATGCTGAGGTCTAGATCCACCTTAAATCGAAGGCGACATGACTCGGTAGGGGCGTTCCAGATTATAACAAAAGGCAGATGAGGGATCAAAGGTGTTTGAGCTGGTTTTGTTCTGTGACCTTGAACTTGGAGCTTTTCCTCTGTGCCAAGCCAAAGGACCAGTGGCAGGAGGTGGAGTCCTATTTGCACCATGGCCGATGGTTCTTCATGAAGCAATTAGTGAGATAGGGAGAAAAAAGAAATTAGATGTTCAGAAAGAGATCATTTGAGCATCAATGAACAAGGATAATCAGCCAGGCCTTTGAACATCATGAGCAATGGCCACTGAAGTGAGAGCTCCAGATTCCACAAACACAAACCTACTTTGTTCTCAAAGAGTAAGACTGCTTTGGAAAAAATAGTGAGTACATTTTATTTATCTAGCATCTTTCTCATACAGCAGTCACAAAGTGCTTCATAGTAAAAATAGTTTTAAAAAATTAGTAAACCAATGAAAACACAAAGGCACATTAAGTGAAATCAAACTGTCATAAAATAGATGGAACTCCAAAAGGTCAGAAAGTGGCAAGCTTCTCACAGATATAGCATGGACACTCACAGTAGAGATTTGTTTAAAAAATTAATGGATTTATTTTAACAAAGAAATCTGAAGTCTACTATGGACTTTTTTTTTTCTCCGAAGAGTTATTGTGGCGCTAGTGGCTCGTATTTTTTGCGACAGTAGGCAGACAGGAGAGGGGGGATGACATGCGGCAAAGGTCACCGGGACCGGGAGTCGAACCCGCGATGTCCGCGTCGAGGACCAAGACCTCCAGACGTGGGGCGCACTAACCCCTGCGCCACCACAGCACGCCCCCTACTATGGACTTCTAACAGAAATTTGAAAATCAAATCACATTTTATTTGTATAGCAGATTTCACCAACAAGGCTTTTCAAATCACAAAAACACGAAGTCATGCAACATAGAATCAATAATCAAAACATTACATTAAGTCAAGTACCATCATTAATTTCATAATTACTCTAACCAGGTGGTTTTTCAGTCGAGATTTAAAGGAAGTCAGTGTTTCAGCTGTTTTACAGTTTTCTGGGAGTTTGCTCCAGATTTGTGGTGCATAGAAGCTGAATGTTGCTTCTCCATGTTTGGTTCTGGTTCTGGGGATGCAGAGCAGAACCAGAACCTGAGAGGTCTGGAAGGTTGATACAACAACAGCAGATCTTTAAAGTATTGTGGTGCTGAGCCGTTCAGTGATTTATAAACTAGCAGTATTTTAAAGTTTATTCTCTGAGCTACAGTGGAGGGACTGTAGAACTGGGGTGGTGTGCTCTGACTTCCTGGTTTTAGAAAGATAGAGCACATAACCAGCAGCAGCATTCTGGATCAGCTGCAGCTGGAGGATTGATTTTTTTTTAGGCAGAAAAACATCTTTCCTGTTCATAATCTATATTTGGATCTCTGAAGTCTGTAACTTTTGTTTTGATCGTTTTTTGGTTTGTTTTGTGTTTTCATGAAGTAGCAAACTCCTCACAGGACAATTCACTGTTCAGTTTACGGAACACTTTGTCACACCAAATCCAGTTTTTTTGATCCTTCTGGCCTTATCCCCAAGTCATGTCTACACTACTATGTTACAAATGTTTTGTTTTTAACTTGCACATTCTTATTGAAAAGTACACATTCATGTTTATTCCAGAAGAATTTGCCATTCACTAAACTACATCTTTACACAAGTCTAAAAACTCATAAAAGAATTAGTAATAATTCACTGGGTTATTGAGTCAGTTAAAAGCATCTTGGTCTCTTGTTCACAAGTTGATGCTTGGATTGAACAGGAGCTGGACAGAGGAACTGATGCATGATAAACTGGTTCCAACTCTCACATATGTCATGAGATATGGATCATAACTAAAAAAAATCAGTTCCTGGATACCAGCCAATGACGTTGGGTTTCTTTGTAGATGGATGGTCACACGTAAAGTGGATAATTCAACACAAAACCATTTTTAGATTTATAAAACCTTTATTTGATGTGTAAAATAGAAAGGAGAGCCTTTATAATATTTGTTTTTTTGTTTTAAATTAGAACAGCCTGTTTTTTAAAATGTTTTTTTGGTTTTTTACCCCTCCAGGGGGTCTTTTTGTGGGCTCTAGTGTCCCTTATATGATAGTAGGCTGACAGGAAACGGGGAAGGAGAGAGGGGAAGACATGCGGCAAATGTTGTCGGGTCCAGGAGTCAAACCTGCGACAGCCGCGTCAAGGACTCAAGGCCTCCAAATACGGGTCACGCTAACCGCTACGCCACCATGGCACGCCCCCTCTTTTAAAATGTTTGAAAAGCTTAATAGTGCTTGTCATTCATTTCAGAAAGTGAAACTTATTTTCACTCATTACACACATAGTAACTGTGATTATGGTTTACAGACGATAAACCCCATTAATAATCTAAGAAAATTAGAAAATTATGAAAATGGATAATATTAAAACTTAATCATCTAACTCAAAAAACTTGCAAAGCTGTTAATACGCAGTCAGGCATTAAATTGTTTTGCATGGAATAACAACTGCTACAAAATATTTTTTTATGTATTCCCATGAATGGAATCAATTTCTTAACAAGCATTGGTCTAGTCTGTTTGCAATTCTGACTCCATATCTTGTCTGTCATCCCTGCTTTGCTCTGGTCTTATGAAGGAGCCCCACCACAAACCTCATCTAATTTCCTCTGGTGCTCCCCATATGCGAGTAATTCACATTTCATCCTTTCCAAAGTTGGAGAAGAAACATAGTGACTTGGCTCTTAAGAAACACAGACAAAGAGGTTTCCTCCAAGAATGAAATGGAAAATCTCCCAGCGTTTCCAGCACAGTTACCAGAGCAGAGGAGGAAGAAACCGCCTTTGAGCTGAGGGTTCTCAATGTAAGTATTAGCACAAAGCTGAGGTCATCTAATCATTTTAATAGGAAAAGCTCTCAGGGATCACAGTAAAAATCTGGATCAGTACACAAGCTAGGAAAGAAGATGGCTGAAGGAAAACATTAACAGTTTGTCATAAATCGATTAGATGTTTCCTTGAAATCTTTTTTTGCTATGACCTTTTCTTCAGTTTGTCTTGGGTTCTGACAGCAGGCTCCACAGGCTGCGAGTTTCTCACCGGTTTTCATGGTGAAGCTCAACCAAAACAAGCAGAATGTGGTGAAGCCACTCTGGCGTTCCACAAAACCGCAGGAAAAAAAGGGGCCTCTGGAAAAATTATGACTCCAGACCACAAGACAGACCCCCCAAACGCAAAGTCTCAGTTCGTACCAGAATGAAAGACTCATTTCGATGATTTGTCTTACATAAACACAACTGAACAGTTTAAAGCAGTCAAGGTTGGCTGATTGGAACCAGATGGTTCTGATGTAAATTGTCATTCTGAGAAAACCTTTTTTGACGTAGTGATATTTTCCTACAAGCGATAAGCTACTGCTTCATAATGCTAATCTCAAGATTCCATAACCTTTCTCAGTTAATAGGTTCAAATAACACTTAACTTGAGTTTAACAATGAAGCTCTTTGACCATGTAAAATACCTAAGAAGCCTGTAAAAATAGCAAAAACTGCAATTAAGGTACTGAAAGAACATCTCAAATGTTTTAAACTTTAATCCCAGCAGGTACCATCTCATACAGTCAAAGGCTGAGATGGTCCATTCATCAAACCATGAATACTGATGACAATGATCACTTGCCAGGGCAACAAGCCATCAGCCACTGCCTCATTAACACAGTTTTTGGACTGTAGGTTAGGTTCTGCTACAACATCCAAGAGTTCTGATCAATCCGTCATCTGGACATGGAGACAGGATGGACCAGGACATAGACATCCACCTGGACTGACAGGAGAGCATGGAGACTCTGGAGGAGCTGCAGAGGTCCACTGCTCAGGAGGGAGGATCTGTTGTCAAGACAATTATTAGCTGAATAAAGTCAATGTTGAGACATTCTATAAGTAGTTACATAATCACAAAATTCTTCATATTCTTGGCAAATTTCCAATTTTGAGACAAGATGGGATTTTTTAACAGGAAATAAGACAAACATATCTCATTGCTAAACAGAGTGAAATGAAATATTTAAAAAAAATCAATTGATAATTTTATTTATATTTTAATTAAACATTTTGAATCCATCATACTAATCAATGAAAAAATGTTTATTGGCATCACATACATGAAGCCCTCCTTGCAATCACCTGGAAACTTCTCCTACAGATTCACTATTTTATTTTAGTTAAAGACTGACTTTAGTCAAAATTCATTTAATTCATTTAAAAAGGAACATGTTGGTCAAATTGAAAGATCATCTTAATCTCAGATCTGCCAGGGGTTTCAATATGTTAGGTTAGGGAATAACTGCTCTCATATTGTACTAATTAATGACTACTCTCAATATTTTTTTATTTGTCTTTTTTTTCCATTGTATTTTATTTCAAGTATAAGATAAATAAATCAAATCGTTTTTGTAATATATTGCACATTTTCTGACCCAAAGCTGCACCTTATGCATAACACATATTTAACAGTAAATCTTTATACAAAAAATAATATTAATGCAAAAAAAGAAAGAGTATTCCTAACCAAATAAGCAAAGCAAACATGCAAAGCAAATGAATAATCAACAAAACATGGAAGCAAATCACAAACTAAATCTGCAAAGGAAAAAAAACAGCAAATGAACATACAGCAAAATTACAAAAAGGGCTCACTAAGAGGGGTTGAGCCTCACCTCACAAAATTCAATTATTAATTGGGTAGGTGACTACAGAGCCTCTAGGGGACTTGGAGGATTTCTTGTTTCTTTTGCATTTCCTTGCAATAGTTTTTGCATTCTCTCGCAATAATGTACGGATCAGTTCATGCGGCATAATTGAATACTGAAAGCCTTTCTTATGGTATCTACCATAAGAAAGGCTTACTTTCTGCTATAATATAAAGTTTTCATAGGGTTTTTCCATGTATGTTAATATCTGGTTTGTGAAATATCTCAAGTTTCATATCTTTTTCTTTAAGATAGGAAATGCACCGATGTGCAAAAGCAGAACAGGCCAAACATGGGCTTTCCATCTTTTTTCATCATTTCTAAGATATAAACAGTATGATTTGTAAGAAGAAAAGAAAGAAAAACTACATCCAAACTATATGGACTATTTTGGAGTTATTTTCACAGGGAAATAACTGACTGACTTGATTTTGTCTTTTTGTGTCAACCTTACACAGACACAAACATGCAATGAATAAATGGATTTTCAATCAGTTTGTTTTGCTCCAAAGAGTTCAGAATATATAAAGACATTTTCACTGAGACTCTTTGTGTATATGTATATTTGAAATTGACATTTGTGACATTGTGACAAAATAGCCTTACATTTGTTGCATTCAGAAATATTTGCTGATTGCAAAATGCTAAATGTTTTGTGAGGGAACACAAAAATATTGCGAGGTAACTGAAAAGAAAAAATTTCTGTAGATGACAACCAAACTGAAAACAGCATGAAGCAGCAGGACTAGGACAAAACAACGGCTCCTTCAGGATGTGCACACCGTACCTATAGGTCAGGTCTGCACACCCAGAGGCTGCAGGAGGAGGCGGAGAGCCTTGGAGGTTTCACAGCCAAGTCCCACAACAATCCAGGAGCTAAAGGCAAAATTTAGTGCCAGGCATGGGACAGAGCCCAAAACAAGCTGGACAATGAAATCACCTACCCTGACGAAAACCCCAAGCCTAAGGCACCTGTCCAACCGCACACACTCTCAGAGAGCATGAGGGACACACAACCCAACCACAGTCCTGAACCCAAGACAGGCATGATTATAAAAAAACAGTCTGAAAGCCAGACAAAGGGAGAGTACAACACTAACCTGGATGCAATGACCAATGCAGTGTTTGGAGAAGACATGACTCTGAATGAGACATTCCACAACATGTCTCGCCACAAAGCTCAGATGAAATGGTATGTGTATAAGGGAGGAGGATACGCACTTAGCTTTAAAGGTTACACTGGTGCCATCTACCACTCACCTTAAAAGGTGAACCTGCACCAACATGCCACAGATGCATCAAGAACAAACTGCAAGAAGTCCCAAACCAGGGCTGCAGAAACACATGATGTATTTTTCTTTTTAAACTCTGGGAGACAAAACAAATATTGGTTCCTGTAGAAGATGTGATGGACTCCCCAATGAAGCTTGAACATTTGATGCTGTGAGCTAATCAAATGCTCGCAGCATAATGGAGGTAAAATCCATTAAGTTTGTAAATGAAAGGCTGACTGGAACAAAAGGGTTAAAGGATAGAATAATTAGAGTACAGGTAAAGATTCAAAAATCGCTTTCAGTTCACCATTTTTGTCCCAAGACTGTACATAATTCTGAAAAATGAATTAATGATTTTTTCTGTTTTGACCGACTAGAATTTGTTGATAGTCCCTAAGTGACCAAACACATTCTGGAGAAAGCACACAGAATCTGCCATCTCTGTGATAGACAGCATGGAAAGCCATCACTGTCTCAGCTGAATCCCAGAACGCATATCTGTAAAATATCCATCTAACAACTAGCTTCACTGCAGGGCTAAACCCACTGCAGGCTGTAGGTTCAACTTCAGGGTTGAACCTTGGGACATCCCAAGGTTCGATTAGCAAAACAGGAGTTTGATGATTGCTGCTGCTATTAGTTTGAAGGAGTTGAGTAGGGGAGGTGCTTTGTAATGTGGAAGCTCAGTTTGGAAACTGTTCCCCAAGTATTTCATAAACCCAGATGGTTACCTTGGGAGAGTCAAGAATTCCTAAAGCATGCATGAAGAGTCACACTTCAGGTTGATGACAGAATAACATTATAACATAATGTAAAGCTCGAAAAAGTTGATTTTACATTATACTACCACTTTAAAAGTTCTAAAGACATATATTAGGCGCAAAACACTTATGGATATCAGTAGCAATTTGTTTTATTATCTTGTAGCAAATAATAGCTTTTTATCTTCTATTTTAAAGATGACATACCTGTCCCCCTCTTCTGGCTGTGTTGAGGATTGTTTCTCTGCCCTTTAATGAGTTAGCATCATTGTTCTGGTGTTTTAAGGCTGCAAAATGTTCATTGATGAGCGGCTAAAGCGCATTTCAGCCAGTGTCCCCTGTTCCTCTGAACCTTTGTGTGTTTTCAGGGCACACATGCCCTGCTATTGTTGCACTGGCCCCTCCTCATTGCAGTCCTCATTTGTTATGTTAAACAGGAACAGAAAATGAGAAAGTACATCATTCCAGTGAGAATTTCTTACATGGAAATTAATCTAAACATATACATGTAGTCCATAGAAGTCTAGGATAAATTTAGTAGACATTGAGATTTAAACGTGAAAGGGAAGAGAATGTCCACCTTGAACCATTAATCTGCAGTCTGACAACCTTCTGGCACAACATTTGAAGTCAGTATTGCTCACTCAAACAGGAAACCTCTCCACACTTGAAGACATTCAGATGGATCTACCTACATCTGTGAATAAAGGTTTTCCGTTATGAAGTTAAGCAAGTGCATTGTAGTCAGGTTGAAATGAATACAGCAGCACAAGTGATTAATTATCACTGAGAGTGGTTCTTTATGTGAATTTTTTTCAAAAGTTTTAAATAGGCACAATTTCTCTTACTGAACACTGGAGAAGGATCCCTTCTCCATGGATCCTGAACACAAATAGATCCATTAGCAGATCCCTCATGGATCTGCTAATGGATCTGCTAATGGAGGTTTACGTACTCACTTCAGGGGTAGAGCAAGCTGCACCTTGACATGTACCTAGCCATTCAATTGACAGCAGACTGCATTTGTTGATTGGCCCACTGAATTACATCACTGTATGAGCAAAGGCCGAACCTTGCAAACTTCAAACAACATGTCAGTCACCGCACTGGATTCCACATGTTTAAAAAATATTCAAATAAAATCCCACAATATTGATGGTTTTCACATAGAGCAAACTGATCAGCTGATCAGATAATTGCTTGGGCCAGCAATGAATTTCTCTAAGACACAATAAAATATCTGCATTTATTTGAGTCTAACCTCAACCTCAGGGTTCTCCACTGCTGAGTGTTGCTGTTAACATCATCGGGGAGTCGACGATCTCCTGCTCACTCAAGTTCTCATGTTCTTGCCTATTTTCATGAACATAATAGTGAGAAAACAGATCGTCATGGAGATATCCAAATTGGGGTAGAACCGAACTAGACTTTAACCAGTTAGGGTGAGACGGTGTTTTGAAGAACTGAGGTGAAACAAACGGAAATCCTGGGTACAGTTATTGCTTTTTTGGATCAAGTTCATGAGAAGTTGACCTAAAAACTAGTTAAAGGGAGGTATTACATAATATAATTTTTTTTTAGATTTATATCATGTTATGTTACTCCCTCATAAAAAACCTATCTCAAAGATTCCTCCAAAACATGAGGAATCCTTGAATCTCCCATGACAACAATTTGCCTAACCTCTTTCTCCCACAAAGCACCACCAATTTCCACAAAACTCCTCTTTGTGTAAATTGGCTTTATGAAAATAGGATGGAGACTGCTTCTGTGTCACAGAGCACCTCTCCTCTGCAACTTCCCTGCTCAGCTCCTCTAGACTAGTGGCAGCAGCTTTCAGTAAACACCTGATGAAGCTCATCTACTAAGCTCATCATATGAACTAAGAATGGTTGTTAATGGCATCATGGAGAAGCTTTATTGTGATGACTTCCTCAGTAAAGTTTCTTTTAAGTCATATTTGGCATACAGCATTCTTTTAATAACTGAAGTTAACATAGTTACTTAATTGTGCTATAAAATGGCACAATGGCTGGAAAACATAATACTGCCCCTTTAAAGTTTCCATTCATTTCCTCCATGTTTTAGGTTTCCTCATGTTTCTGCTGTGAGAAACATGAGGAGTTCTGGAGTTCTTCTGACAGAACTGGTGGAACTGGGTGCCTTTTCAACACTGACCACAAAGTTTCCACAGGACAGAGATCAGAGCTCTGTGGTTATCATTAAGACCATTAACTTTACTGTAAGCAACTTTGTGATTAATTTGGTGGTAAGCTAATTTGGATGATTGTCCATTTGGAAAACCTGTGTCCAAGCTTTAATATCTGAGATATTTCTTTAGTATTACAACTTGTGTTGGTATTTGCGTAATGAAGTACACAAGTCACTCCTGTAGCAAAACACCCCCACAACACTACCATTTGGTTTCATCAGAACATAGGCCATGTCACTTCACCCAAGCTTTCAAGGATTTTGCTTTTATTTTTGGCATAAAGACTTCCTCATCTCTTAGTGGCCTTTCAATTCATGTTCACTGTGGATGTCAACTCACCTTCAGCAGCATCTTCACAAGATCTTTGGCTTTTGTTCTGCAGTCAATTTGTACATTTTGGACCACAACCTGTTCTTCTCTAGGACACAGAACCTGTCTCCTTCTTGAGGGTTATGATGGTTGGACATTCCCATGTTTCTTATACTTGTGCATATTTATCTGAGCATATGAATATGGCATCTCCACACACCTGGAAATTGGACCAGAGGATAAACCAAATCATGGAGCTACTCAATACTCTCCCTGACATTTGGAATAGAAGTTACTGCAGAACCTTAACTGCTAAAGCTAAAGAAAGATTCAGCTCATAGCATTTGGAGTTCACAAAACATCACATAAACATCAGTGAAAATACTTTACCGTTTAGACCACGGGAACAAACAAACATGCCACGATTACATAAATCAAGATGTCCCAAAAGCAGGGCGGACTGGCATAAGGGCTATCGGGGGATTCCAGGTAGATTCCAGCAGAGAGATGGGCAGAGCAGAGCAGCGGCTTGCTGTTCATGCAGGGCTGGCCCAAGGTAATATGGTGCTTTAGACAGAATCATGATTTAGACTCCCTGAACCCCTTCTACCAAGAACCTCAGCATCACTAACAGTGTTTAAATACAGATTTAGTGAAATCCATGACAGGGAGCCCATTATGTGACTGAGTTTAAAATCAATCACTGATTATTGGTTGTTATTTGCTGTAATGTATATGTGAACAAACTCAGCTCTTACACAAAAATTACACCATATTGTAGCCATGGTAACACAACAATCAAAAATATCCAGATGATTCTTTAAACTTTTACAAAGTAAACTTCCTTATATATTAAATCTTAAATGTACAATACATTTTTTTTCTCAGCTGAATGCATTAAATAAAATGTAATAACATTGTCACTCAATGAATGAATGCTACAGGTTTACATTTATGGTTTGTGTTACAATTAAACCATTTCTAGGGGCCCCTGAATGTTTGAAGGGCCCCTACCAGCAGCTACTGAGTTCTATTTGCCTTGATATCTCAATCTTACAATTCTAGATCCCAGAGGTACTAACATAGAAAAAATACTGTATGTTGAGAAGATACTGGAAAGGTTTGAGTGTAAACTCAGAGCCACTCCTAGTGAAATCAAATGTGATCTGGTTCCAGAAGGAAAACAAACTGATCAAAGAAAATACAGAGAGATGCTGGGCAGCCTCATCTACATCATGACCTGAACTAGGCCTGATATCAGCTGGATTGTGAGCAGACTGTCACAACATATGTCTGATCCCAGACAGGAAAATATGACGGCTTTAAAGCATGTGTATAAATACTTACAAGTGACTAAAAACTATGAGTTGTGTTATAACAAGTGTGACACTAAACTAGAGCTGCTAGGATACTCTGACGCCGACTGGGCCAACGATGTTCTTGTCAACATGTGAGACTCAGTATGTAGCATTAGCAGCGACCATCCAAGAAGCGCTCTATCTATCCCAACTACTGTGGGATACAGAATATGGGCCACAGTTTTGAGCAAACAGTAAAGGTGTTTGAAGATAACCAAGGGACAATACACTTGCAAAGAACCCTGTGAATCGCTAAAGGAGCAAGCATGTGGAGATTAAATACCACTTCATAAGGTCCAATGTTTTACAGGGTAAAATTGTTTTGGTTTATTGTCTGACAGAAAACATGGTCGCAGATGTGTTTACAAAATCGGCCACAAGAGCCAAGATTGAAAAATGTTGTTCTTATATGTTTGGAAAATAGTGTTATGGCTAGAATATGTGGCACCATGATGTTGAGGATGTTGAGTACGACGCTTGTCATTATTGTAGTTTGGTTGGCACTACTTTGTGAAGCGGAAGGTTACGCGCTTATAAAAACAATAAAGGCTGCCCTGCACTGCCAGAGCAGGGCAGTGTGGCTACCAGTTCAACTAAGAATGATGTCTCCTGTTTCCTATGTACCTAATAAGTAAATTAATACTTCTGCAAAGATGTATTCACAAGCTACAGATGATGACAAGGAGTCATCATCTGTAGCTTGGAAATAGCTTTTTATTTCCTATTGAAATAAAAAGAGATCCATTGCAGAAGAACCAACAAACTCAGGTAGTCATATGGCCGTCAGATTTTTCTAACAGTTTTAATGTTCAGTAAACCAATCAACACCTTATTCTACACCTGTTCGGCTAGCTTTAACAACTAACAAAAAATAGGCAGTTGTTTAAGTGAACTAATATATTAATAGAAACTCTTGGGCAAATGGAATTTTAATGCATCAATTATAATATGAAAAAAAAACATTCTATCCTTATCATGGGACTTACATTACCTCACTATGTAAGCTCCAGGAAGGACTCCATGATATTGCTGTCCACCCTCTTCAGTCAAATGCGTCAAATCACAAATACCTTAGAATTGTGGGAGCAATTCTGTCTGAGTTGCTTAAATTTAAATTTTGGAATAACACCAACACTTTTGGAAAACTAACACTCATATACGTATTTGGACTGGTTCATTTTGATAGAACCTTTTGTTTGTGTGAAATCAAGCCCAATAAAATGTATGAGATGAGATCTTTCATTTTAAACTTACTTTTTAGTTTTTCTTTGACCTCTTTTAGACACGTTTCATTGCTTGCAGCCACAACTATATCATCAACCCACACGAACAAAATCACCTTTCCTTTGTCAGAAAAATTTGTGTAGATACAGTGATCAACCTGGCTCTGTACAAACTCATTCATTATCAGGAACTCATGGAGCATCATATTCCAGTTCCTCCCAGATTGTTTGAGCCCATAGATAGATTTGTTCAACTTACACATAAGTTGCAAACCATTCTTTGGTTTAACCTGGAAGCCTTTGGGTTGATCCATGTATATCTCATGGTCAATGGATGCATGTAAGTATGCGGTTTTAACTTCCATCTGGTTTAGTGTACGGTCATGCTGTGCAGTGAGTTGCATCAACACATGTAGTGACGTTAGGTTTGCAGTTGCAGAGACCGTCTCTGAATAGTCAAGTCCTTCTACCTGGCTGCATCCCTTTGCTACATACCTAGCTTTATATGTATCATACCCACCTTCCCCCACTGTCTGCCTACCCTCTGGTAATAGTACAAGTGAGAAGGTGTTATTCTCTGTAAATGAAATCATTTCATCTTTCATTGCCTTTTTCCACTTATCAGACTTTGGCGATGCCTTAGCCTCTTCCTAGGTCTGTGACAGCCCAACGGTAGCTCTGTAGGTTAACAGTAGTCAATGGTTAACTCACTGCTCTACACTGCACATTCATAGTCCTCCAGGTATTTAGATCCTTACTCTACCTGTGGTACGTGTTGTCTGGGTGAGTAGGTGGGTCTGTGCCCATTTCCATCATGGAAGGTGGAAGTAAGCCTTCCTTCCTTCCTTCCTTTTTGCGTTACAAGATGGCGGCGCGTGTAGACGCTGCGGCTCGGAGCTCCCGTGTTTTCGTTTTTGTTAGCCTGTTTTTATTGATGTCTTCGCTCAACACACTACTGGAAGCCTTGACAACTTATAGCAGATCAGAACTGTGGGACATAGGAACACAGTTTGGACTTCACACACCCGCCAAGCTGGACTTTATTCCTCCAGAGCTGCTACGAACACCTGGGACTATGATCATTCCCCCCATGCTGCCAAGGCGACGGAGGAGGCAGCGCAAACAAAAGAGGGGTAAGAGAGCCGGCGTGCGGGCTAGGCTACAAGGTAGCCCTCATAAACCGGCCCTCCCCAGCCTCTTCCTCGCCAATGCCAGGTCCCTCGTCAACAAAATCGACGAGGTGCGACTCCGGATTATCTCTCGCCGGATGGACAGCTGTGTGACTATTGTCACAGAGACCTGGCTGGAGGATAACATCCCGGACGCAGCGGTGGAGATAACGGGGCGCGCTCTGTTCCGGGCGGATCGGACTGCAGCTTCGGGTAAGGGCAGAGGCGGAGGTTTGGCATCGTATGTACACAATGCCTGGTGTACAGCCACACACTCTGTCGGCACATTCTGCTCTCCTGACTTGGAATATCTGGCGGTGAAATGCAGACCCTTCAAGTTGGTGAGAAAACTCTCGTCCATTGTGATCGTGGCCGTCTACATACCACCGAGCGCTAATGCTAAGTTAGCATTAGAGGAGCTGTACTGCCTGATCAGCGTGCAGATGAACTCCAACCCGGAGGCGGCCGTGATTGTGGCGGGGGACTTTAGTCACGTGGAACTGAAGGCTGTGTTTCCCAAATTCCACAAATCCATAAACTTTCCCACCAGAGACAATAACATTTTGGACCAGGTCTACTGCAATATCCCCGGAGCCTACAAGGCAGCTCCACATCTGGGCATGTCTGACCACATCTCAGTGGAGCTGATTCCTGTCTACAAGCCTCTGGCCTGCAGAACTAAGCCGACCACCAGAATAGTTCAGGTCTGGACTGAGGAGGCCTCCTCTGCACTTCAGGACTGCTTTGAGCATACAGACTGGAGTGTGTTCAGGGACAGCGCAGACTTGGAGGAATACTCATCGTCCGTTCTGTCCTATGTTCAGTTCTGCACCGACGCTGTCCTCCCTGTTAAGACCATAAAAGTGTTTCCAAACCAGAAACCATGGCTGGACAGCACAGTACGGGCCCTGCTGAAAGCCCGGGTTGCTGCCTACAGGTCTGGAGACAGGCTGGCTTATAGCAGGGCCCGGTCGGAACTGAAAAAAGGTATTGAGCAGGCCAAGCTCCAGTACAAACAGCAGATTGAGGAACATTTCATCAACAACAACCCCCGAAGCATGTGAAGAGGCATCAGAACCATGACGGACTACAAACACAGCACTCAGCTGACCAGCCGCGACCCCACCCTGCCTGACACCTTAAACAGTTTCTTTGCCCGCTTTGACACAGCGGGCAGCAGAGAAGCCGTACATCTACCCCAACTGGAAGAGCAGCACCAGCCTCTCGTCCTTCAGAAGCATCAGGTGACGTCCACCCTGAGGAGGATCAACACCCACAAAGCTCCAGGACCGGACAAGGTGTCAGGCCAGACGCTGAAAACCTGCGCCGACCAGCTGGCAGGAGTGTTTCTGGACATTTTCAATCTGTCCCTGCAGCTCGCCATGGTTCCGGAGTGTCTCAAGTCTTCCACCATCATCCCTGTATCTATCCATCACCAGCCTGAACGATTACCGGACCGTCGCTCTGACCCCGGTGATCATGAAGTGCTTTGAGAGGATTCTTCTGAGGTACATCAGAGACTCCATCCCCGCAAACCTGGACAGCCTTCAGTTCGCCTACAGAGCGAACCGGTCAACAGAGGATGCTGTCTCCATCACTCTGCACACAGCCCTGACCCATCTGCAGCATCCCAACACCTACGTTAGGATGCTATTTGTAGACTTCAGCTCAGCATTTAACACCGTCATCCCAGACAAGCTGGTGCTGAAGCTACTCGAGGTGGGGCTGCCCGCTTCACTGTGCCACTGGATCAGAGACTTCCTCACCAACAGGCCTCAGGTGGTGAGAATAAGTGGCTCAACATCGTCCCCACTGGTCCTCAACACAGGCACGCCGCAGGGCTGTGTGCTCAGCCCAGCTCTCTTCACCCTGTTTACACACGACTGCGTGGCCATCCACCCCACCAACACAGTCGTGAAGTACGCGGACGACACAACAGTAGTGGGTCTCATTTCAGACAACAACGAGACCCACTACAGAGAGGAGATTCTGCAGCTCACTCAGTGGTGTTCAGCCAACAACTTGGTGCTGAACACAGGGAAGACCAAGGAGGTCATTGTGGATTACAGAAGGTCCAGGAGGACGGCTCACACTCCCCTTCTCATAGATGGAGAAGTGGTGGAACGTGTGGACAACATCAAGTTCCTGGGCCTCCACATCACGTCTGACCTCTCCTGGAATACAAACACCTCCCACCTGGTGAAGAAAGCACAACAAAGGCTCTTCTTCCTCAGGAAACTGAGACGGGCTGGACTTTCCTCACGGCTGCTCGTGAACTTTTACAGGGCGATGATCGAGAGCATCCTCTGCCTCAACATGACTGTGTGGTATGGTAGCTGCACAGCACTGGAGAGGAAACAACTGACACGGGTGGTGAGAACAGCACAAGGCATTGTGGGATGCCCCCTCCCAGACCTGGACTCCATTTACACAGACCGGGTCTAGAAGAGAGCTGGATCCATAGCCATGGATTCCAGCCACCCGGGCCACAGACTGTTTGTACCGCTGCCATCAGGCAAGCGGTACAGGAATATACGGACTACAACAAATAGACTGAGAAACAGTTTCTTCCCCACAGCCGTCAGAGCCATTACTCCCTGCCGCCCCCCCCCCCCCCCCCCCCCCACACATATCATAACCTCGCAGTCGCACATACATATCCCCCACCCCCACACAGCCATATTGTTCTGCACTTTGCACTGTCACATTATCTGCATTTTGCCATAATTGGACCTGCTGCTACTTCATTGGTGTGGTTGAGTGCCTTTAGTTAATTTAGTTGTATATATTGTTATTATTATTATTGTGTGTTTGTTTATTTTATTTACTGTATATATTTGACTT
This sequence comes from Xiphophorus couchianus, assembly GCF_001444195.1. Taxonomy (NCBI): domain Eukaryota; kingdom Metazoa; phylum Chordata; class Actinopteri; order Cyprinodontiformes; family Poeciliidae; genus Xiphophorus; species Xiphophorus couchianus. Next base: position 35,540,479 of record NC_040231.1, read on the forward strand.
TTTGCACGGGAGTTGCAATAGAAATTTCGTTGAATCCTGTTCAATGACAATAAATGCTCTTATCTTATCTTATCTTGCATACCAGTAAGGAAGGCTGGTGTGGAACCAGAACAGCCCTTCCTCTAATATCCATGGCAGCTTTTGATGAACTCTTCAAAGCACATTACATCTTCATTGTCAACTACCATGAATCCCAGGAGGTAATACATGGGATAATCACTGGTTTAAATCAAAGCACAGTCATGTGACAGGCCAAGTATTAATTGAGTGGGAGACAAAAACATCCCACAGTTTCTGAGTCTTTTGTGTGCAACAGTTTAAAATCTATGTATCATTTTTACTTTACATTGAAGAACTTCAAAGTGTATGAGAAATGCTTTTACAAAGGCATATGGCTATGTACAAATAACCCCTAAAACTTAGAAGTTAAGCATTATTGTTTGTGGCTAGGAGCAAGTGACCCGGAATTGTTTATTTTTTTTTTTTTTTGTTGAATGATTATTATTTGATAATCATATACTGTAGATCACAGGTGTCAAACTCCAGTCCTCAAGAGCCGCTGTCCTGCAGTTTTTAGATGTGCCACAGGTCCAAAACACTGGAATGAAATGGCTTAATTATCTCCTTATTGTGTAGATCAGTTCTCCAGAGCCTGGAGCCTTTGTCTGGCTTTCAGACCTAATTATTCTGTTCAGGTGGTGCAGCAGAGGCACAACTAACAGTTGCAGGGCAGTGGCCCTGCAGGACTGGAGTTTGACACCCCTGATGTAGATGAACCAAAAATATAGTCCTAGCATGAGATAGGAAGCATTGATGCAAATTGCAGCAAAGTTTTACTGCCATCTTGTGGTACCAAAGTAATGTTGCAAGTCAACTGTTGAAGTTGGTGAAGCACTTTTGACAAATATTTGAAGAAATCACGTTCTTCAAATGTGAAGAACGTGATTCTTCACATTAATGCAAATAAAATCTGCTCCAGTAACTGACTCTCCCATTCAGAAACCCAACATTGAAGAAAGACAGTAATGCTGAAATGTCCAAATAGGAGAAAAAGAGAAAAGTATTGATGTAGTAGCACAGCTGAGAAAAATGTCTACTGAAATAGTAGCAAAGTATCTGGAAAGACTTAGACTCACGGGTCACTGAACAAGTATGTCCAATAGAAAAGTTAGTTATCTTCAAATCATTTAAAGTACTGTCCAATTATGGAGCTAAATTAGTCTCAGAAAGATTCACACAGTGTACAATGAGATTTGCATGCACACAATAACAGCCACAAGCGTACAACACGATTTGTAAGTGCATCACATAATTCACAAATGTGTATAACACAATGCATAAATGCGTACCTCAACATTCATATATGTGTAAACGGTTTGTCAAATTTACGTTTCATTTTGCTCAAGTAGTAATAACTACACAGTCAAATCTGACAATACAGGTGCACACATTTCCAGCTACAGACAAATTGGTCAACATGAGCACACAGATCAGCTTGTCTGTGCTTTTGACTTTTGAGACCTTCTTACACTTCATGTATGGTCTTTAAAAGTTTTTTTTTTATAAAAGTTACATGTTGCAGCTTTTGAAACTGTGGCTAATTTTAAATATCCCGGGTTATTCCTGGACAGTCAGCTCAGTTTTGCAGAAAACACTGGCTATATTTTTAAGAAATATTTTCACAGACTATCTTTTTAGAAGACCCAGTGATCTTGGGGTTACCTAAGGTTTGTGTACTGTACAACCTCTAGTTAGGTAGAGGTTGTTGAGTTAAAATGTTAAAACTTAACATTTTAACTTGACTTTTAACTCATCTCAAGTTTTAACTGTTGAGTGTTTTAACTTTTCATCTTTTCAGCTGGTTGAAAAGGTCACATGAGCTGCAGACTATCAGACAATTTTTAAAGAAAACTTTCAGTGGCAGGTAAAACAGTAGGTAAAAGTTTGAGCTCATGAAGGCCTTATTGTGTTCATCTGGTAACTATAGAACATTTATTAGAAGTGATTTATTGACAGTGCAATAATTATTCTTTGCCAAACTAAATGATAACATTTACCTATAGCATGCTAAGTGTTTTACTCGATGCACAAACTATTGATATCGTGATTTTATGAAACAGGTTTTTTTTTGTAATTATTTTTTTATTTAGAAAGACAGATTTCCAGCACATTCGTTAATTACAGCTGTACCCATTTAAGATCATACATAAGTATACAACCTGAGAATCCAAGTGATTTTGTCCATACTGCCTTTCTGGTATTTTCTTTTACGGACTATTACTAATTTTTGTTGTGAACGATAACAAAAATGAACAGAATTGAACAATAATGGGGAATGCACCATCTCGAGCAATAAAAAAAAAACAATAACATACAAGGGCAGGGCACATAATTCACAAGAACAATCAAATGAAGTCGGATCTAATTGGTTTTACATACTCAGTCCAATTGGTCCAAATCTTATAAAACTTTCCTTTTTCAACTTGGAGGGAGAAAGAAATCTTTTCCATAACATAAATCTGATAAACAATTTCAATCCATTCATCGATGGTGGGTGGGTCTGGTTTTAGCCATTTTCTTGTGATGGCTTTCTTACTGGCTGCCAGTATAGCCAGACGTTTTTTGTCTTGGTTGGTCCATGTGTCCAACTGTAGGTTGCCCAAGTACAACATTTCACATTTGAATGACATTTTTACATTGAATATATTTTCAATATGTTTGTGGAACTCTTCCCAATATGGTTTTATTACTTTGCAGTCCCAAAAAACATGGAAATGGTTGGCTCCTTTAGACCCGCAGAGTCTCTAGCAGGCGTCCCCGTTGTTTTGATATTGTCTCTGAATGGGTGGAACAAAAAATCGTGCAATGTTTTTCCAACAAAACTCCCGCCATGTGTTTGATCCAGTCGAGACCCACTGCAGTTGACATATTTCTTCCCAGCCTTCTTGTGAGATTATTACCTTAATTTCCTTTTCCCATTTCCTCTTTATGTATTCTGTATTCTCATGTTTAGATAGCTGTATGGCATTATATAACTTAGAGATAATTCTGCTGTCTGATCTGGGTTTAATTAGTGTTAGAAATACCTCCATGAAACTTGAATCATTTTTTCTCAACACCTCTTTAAAATTTCTATTAAAATAATGTCTCACTTGCAGGTACCTAAAAAAATCATCTTTTTCCAGTCCATGATCCTTCTGTAAGGTTTCAAAACTCTGAAATGTCCCTTTGTTGACAAATGAATAATAGGTAGTTAAGCCTTTTGAGGTCCATAACTTGAATCTGTTATCAATTCTATTTGGTGTAAAATCCGAATCATAGGCACACCACCTCATAATTTTAGATGCATCTCTTATTCTGCAAATTTTAGCCAATTCCTGCCAGGACTTGAGAAAGCTACCTGTTATGGAGTCTTCTGGGATCTGCTGTTCTTCTTGTAATTTATAATCACTAAGTGGGGCTGTTATTGGGATTCCTTTTATTGTCGTGCCTTCTATTTCCTTCCAAGCTGCAGTATATGATGGTGAACAGAGGCAGACTAAAGGTCTCAGCTGGGCTGCATGGTAGTACTCCTGTAAACAGGGAAGGCCCATTCCACCCTTTTCTTTTTTTAGTTGCAGAGTTCTAAGCTTAATTCTGGCCTTTTTACCCTGCCACAGATACCTCACTATTAATCTATCCCATTCTAAGAACTGTTTAGGTGGGATTCTGACTGGTAGACATTGAAATAAGTACAATAATTGTGGAAGGATAGTCATCCTGATGGATTCTATCCGGGAGCTCAAACTTAAAAAGGGAATAACATTTCATCTATGTAAATCTGATTTTATTTTCAAATTTAGTGGGCCATAATTTATATCAAACAGTTTTGAGAAGTCCTTCGGTAGTGAAACACACAAATATTTGATAGACTCGGCCTCCCAATTCCAGTTGTACTCAGTCTTTATTGAAGACGGTGGATTGTAGTTAAATGTTAATACTTGAGTTTTATTTATATTAATTTTGTAACCAGAGATTAAACTAAACTCTTCGAGCAACTTCATCAGTTTTGGGATTGTCTGTGTGGGCTGTGTTATACTTATCAATAAATCATCAGCGAACAAGGATAGTTTTTGCTCCCCAGATGTCGTTGTGACCCCTTTTATATCCGGACTCTTCCTGATCAGTTGACTCATGGGCTCAATAAACAAGGCAAAGAGAAGCAGCGACGCACAACACCCCTGTCTCGTTCCTCTCTCCAAAGTGAATGAATCGGTCAAATCTCCATTAATTTTAATTCTAGCTGTTGGTTTAAATCCAAATTTTGAAAGCACTTTATATAAAAACAACCACCCCACAGAATCAAATGCTTTCTCTGCATCTAGACTTAATATCAGTGCCTCTAGTTTTTGCTGAGTGACTTCTCTCATAATGTGTAATGTTTTCCTAATGTTGTCTTGGGTCTGTCTTTGCCTGACAAAGCCAGTCTGATCTTTTTGTATTAAAGCTGGTAATATGACTTCTATTCTTTTAGACAGTATGGAGGTGAAGAGTTTATAATCATTGTTTAGAAGACTTACACGCCGATAACTCCCACGTTCCAGTTTGTCTTTCCCTTCCTTCAGTTTGACTGAAATCACTGCTTCTCTCCATGAGGGCGAATATTTTTATTTTCTAAAACCCAGTTGAAAGTTTTCTCTAATGTTGGGATTAGTTGGTGTTGCATAATTTTGTACCATTCTGTAGTGAATCCATCTGTCCCTGGAGACTTTCCCTGTTTAGTTCTCTTGATTGCTGATTGAATTTCCTCTTTTGTAATTTTGGATATTAATTTTTTATTTTGTTCATCAGTGATCGCTGGAAGATTGATCTTTTCCGGAAAGGCATCGGTCTGGTTGTCGCTGCTGGACTGTGACTGGGAATATAATGTTTTATAGTATTTTTAAAAGCAGTTTTTGATTTTCTCTGGATTAGTTTCTATTGCCTTTGTTACGCTGTTTCTTATTTTATGTATAGTTCTGCAGGCTTGTTGTTTTCTTAACCTATATGATAAAAGTTTCAGGGATTTCCCACCTACCTCATAGTATTGCTGTTTTATAAAAATAAGCTTTTTTTGGATTTCCTGAATGTTTATTTCTTCTATTTCTTTCTTTAGTTTTATAATCTTATGTTTGGTGTTGTCGTCTTTGGGAGATTTTGCATGTTCTCTCTGTAATCGTTTCAAATCTTCTTCTAATTCCTGGAGTTTTTTTTCTCTGATTCTCTTCTCATATGAGGTTATGGATATAATTTTACCCCTAATCACTGCTTTTAACGCGTCCCAGATTATAGGAGGAGTCACTTCCTCATTATCGTTATTTTCTAAGTATAAATTGATTTCACGTTTTAGTTTATCTCTAATGTCCAATTTGTTCAAAATGTTAGAGTTCAGTCTCCACAGAGTGGACCTCCTCTTATTATTCAGATGGATTGAGATGTATATGGGACCTTGATCTGAAAGAGTGTTGGGTCCCATTTCACAGCTGTCTACCCTAAAAAGATCTCCCTTGAACATACAGAAGTAATCTATGCGGGAGTAGACGTTGTGAGCATGTGAGTAGTGAGAGTAATCTCAACTCTTTGGGTTTCTTTCTCTTTCTTTCTTTGGGTTTCTTCCTCACCTGACGGACCTGTCACAACACTGTCGGCCATCTTGGGATTAGTGACGGCTGAAGCCAAGAATCGTACCTCTTATTTAATGAATTCTAGACTATTTAGAGGAAGGTGAAAGCTGCCTTGCTCACAATCTTTGTTTTGTGAAACAGTATAACATGCCATCCAGCAAGATGTGGTTTCATGTGGTGTGTCCACGACCCCCACCTCACTCATCCAGGTATTTAATCTTCTGCTAATGTTTTTTGTGTCGGGTTTCCCATTTGAAGAGTCTATTTTCGGATTTAATCGGACATTAAAGTCTCCGCCGCATATTAAAATCCCCTGACTTTTTGTTGTCATTATATCGACTATTTGTTTATAAAAGGACCAGTCACTTCCAGGAGGAATATACACGTTAAGGAGAGTTATCACAACTCCTTCTAATTTACCTGTAACCATAACAAATCTGCCTTCCTTGTCGTTATATTCAGAAATGTGCTCATAATTTACAGCCTTGGATATGAGGGCCGCCACTCCTCTCCACCTCCCCGAGCCATGTGAAGAGAAGTAAACATGTTTAAATCCTTGTTTATTTAATTTGGCGTGTTCTGAGTCGTTGAGGTGTGTCTCTTGCAAAAAAGCGACTTGGGTTTTATCTTTCTTTAATTTTGATAAGATTCTTTCCCTCTTAACTGGATTGAGTACTCCATTTATATTAAATAATGTTATTTTTAAAGATCCGTTTTGCATCTATGTGATTCCCTCCTCCTTCTCCTTCCTCTGGTGCATTTCCCCGTCCCGCCAGAACCGGCAGGGAACAAACAATTAACATAATACACATAAAACTGAACATAATTTGTCCATGTAACTTCCTAGGTAGGGGTCTATTAACCTGACCCTGTTGAGTCCCCACAAGGGGCTCGAAGGAAAAAACCTCCCTCTTTGGTCCAGAGGGAGAGGCCCTTACCTGCAACAATCGCATGTCTGAAAAAAAAGAAAAAACTGAGAAAAGTTTCCAAAGGAAAAGAGGTCCTGAATGAATGATTATTCAATAGTTTGTTTCCACCACTAGTTACAGATTTGGTTGAAGATATTTCACAGTTCCTCCCGCCGTCTTCGGTCTGGGGAAGATCCGCTGGGTCCCGGAGGGCCCGCAGGTGTTCTCAGCTTCTCCTTGTAGCTGGAGCCCCAACAGGTGTTATGCCGAGAAATGCATGCCTGCCGGAAATTGCATCCCCTGTCGCGGGAGCGCGCATCGCTCTAAACTCTCGTATATTGATGAGAAAACGGACTGAAATATGACCGAAGAGGACATTTTTGAAGATATTCGTAACATTATCACGTTTCTTAATCATGTAAGACATAAAACGGTGGGTTTTATTTCGCAGATTAATTGAAATAAATACGGTTTTTATAGCTTTATTGAAACATCTGAGTCGAACGTTTTTCAGTGAGTGTCTGATGAAAATGTTCTCTGCAGATGGTTTGAAATTCCCCGATTTTTCTTTTAACACAATGGCTTAAAGCATTACAAAACAGAAGCCCGTTGTGTAGAATATTTTATATCACCCTTTACTGTCTAGTCTATTAATGTAGGGGGGATGATTTTAATTTCTGAGCCTGCCAATATTTGTATCCCCTGTCTATTGTCCTGTTGATATGAAACTTTACAGAAGTAGCTCAGAGAACAAGTGTCATTACGTAGAAAAGCTAAAATCCCTCTTAACTCTTTATTTCTCCATTTTAGCAGGGGATGCATTTTACGGCAAAGCCTATTATTAGCCTGCCAAAATATGCATGCCCCCTCTATTTTCCTCAAACATTATAATATTGATATGAAACTTATACCAGCAGTTCATAGACCAAGTGTGATTATGTAGAAAAAGTTATTCCACTCATAACTCTTTATTTCTCCATTTTAGCAGGGGATGCATTTTACGGCAGAGCCTATTATTAGCCTGCCAAAATATGCATGCCCCCTCTATTTTTCTCAAATATTATAATATTGATATGAAACTTATACCAGCAGTTCATAGAACAAGTGTGATTATGTAGAAAAAGTTATTCCACTCTTAACTCTTTATTTCTCCATTTTAGCAGGGGATGCATTTTACGGCAAGGCCTATTACTAGCATGCCAAAATATGCATGCTCCCTCTATTTTCCTCAAATGTCATCCTATTGATATGACATTCATACCAGTAGCTAAGAGGATAAGTGTAATTATGTAGAAAAGGTAAAATCCCTCTTGACTCTTTATTTTTTCAAGCTAGGAGAGGGATGCATTTTTTGGCAATATCGAATTTGAGCCTGCCGATATTTGCATGCCATACCTATTTTCCCCAAATATCATCCTATTGATATAAAACTCATACCAGCAGTTAAGGGAACAAATGTGATTACGTAGAAAATGTTATTTCTTTATTATCGCTATTGCAAGGATACTGAAGGAAATAAATCTGACAATGCATCTTTGCTAAATGTAAAGCATACACAAACCATTTTTATTTTGGTTTAACATAAAAATTAAATCACTTTTTTTCATTAATTTCAACAAAAGAATATTCATAACAAAAATCTTTGGAAAACCAATTAAGCTTATTAAGTTACATTAAAGCTACTCAAGAAAAGTGTAATTGTATCCTAGAACAATTTTAAGTTTGTTGATTATGTTTTTTGCCTCAACAGTTATTGGGCTGTGTTATGTGTAATTTACTTATTAGAGATCAAGGCCAGGTGTATTGAAATGTTCTTCACTAATTGAATTTGACATAAACACTAACATGATTGTACTTCACACATCTGCAAAGTTCAATATTTTAATATTTCTAATTAGATAAAATAGCTGACCTAACACAATTTTTTTGTGCGTGCATGATTTTACACACAACATAGTATCCCACCCACATAGGAACTGAATAAAAAATATGTCAAAAGATACCTGATTCTGAGAGAAGTGTGGAAGAAATGTTGAGTCGCATGGTATTAACAGCTTCTGCTGTTGATGGAAAGTTCTGGTCCTTGTTTTCCAGTATGCACTCTGCAAACTGTAAAGGCAAATATATTTTTTTGAAAAAAGAAAGAAGAGTAACAGCGGACTCATTACAAATACAAAATATTTGTCAAAGTATTAGATTGTCATATAGAGGTCATGACATTTATGAATAATTTAACATTTTTGCTATACTTATTTCAGACTCTTTCCATTGTCATTAAAATAAATCAACCATGTAATAAAGCAATAGAATTCATAAATTACATTATATTTCAGGCAGAAATGCACAGTTTAAGTTGTTAAGCCAAAGCTGTTCATCATCTTAAAAGTTCTACTCCTACAAAATAGCATTAGATTAATGGCAATGTGATTATTAGACCACCACTTTCATATTAATCTTTTTTTCACAACATCAAAAACGTAAACAAGCATGTATACCAATATATTGATATATAATTCTATCTATCTTCAGACATAGATAGATATACATGTATGTGGAAAGAGACAGAACAGTACACATAAAGGTTATATAAATTGATTTGTAAACAGACAATGTTCTACATTACATAAGAAATATAAGTAATCATAGTCAAGTATATACAGTACAGACCAAAAGTTTGGACACACAGTTGTGTCCAAACTTTTGGTCTGTACTGTATATATATATATATATATATACTGTATATAAAAACATAAAACCACGGCTGCCCAAATCACGGCAGAATTAAATGTGCACCTCAACTCTCCTGTTTCCACCAAAACTGTCCGTCAGGAGCACCACAGGGTCAATATACACGGCCGGGCTGCTATAGCCAAACCTTTGGTCACTCGTGCCAATGCCAAACGTCGGTTTCAATGGTGCAAGAAGCGCAAATCTTGGGCTGTGGACAATATGAAACATGTATTGTGTCAAGAGAAGTGGAGTTTTGATGACTACACTGAGCCCTCTGTGAAAACTGAGGATGAAGAATCTGCATCTTCACATCCCAGACGAACCTCTTCTCTTTCTAGTGGATGAGGACGGCGAACTGCAGGAGGGTGATGGACTCCCAGCATGTGAAAGGTCTGACCTCGTGGAGGGGGTGTCAAGAAAATCCGAGCTCATCCCACTTCCCCATGCTGGAGATTTTAGTTTAACAGTAATAATAAATAAAGTTATCTTTAAAATGAATCACTCAAGTGACATCAAGGCCCAGCAGTAGACTTAGGTGTCAATAAAATAAATCTAGTTGTGTGTGTTGTTTTTGTCTCATGCAAACTTTGCTTTAATTCTACTTTTTTCTATCTAATCATAAGAAATCATAGTCAGTCAGAGAGATTCATGAAACAAGAAAAGCAGGTTTCCTGGAAAAAGAGGAAGTTTCCAGCCTGCAGATTTATAAAAATAGCTGAGACTATTTTAAAGCATGAAAGTTTAAAAAAATTAAATCTAAACATTATTAGTAATTGGATAAGATTCAAAGTAAAATACTTATATGAATATTGGTTTACTTGTAATAATACACTTATATTTGTGGGAACTACAAGAAAAACAAGTAACTGTAACTTTAGTATTAAATAATTAGAATCATGTATTATTCTTGGTTTCTTTTCAGAAAAACATCTGTAATAACTCACATTAAGATCATAATAAGAGTAACTAATAAGTTATGGTTATAAAATCATAAATGAATGATAGATCAGAGAAGCTGAAGAAAATAAATGTGATATAAGTTATGGTTATAAAATTATAAATGAATGATAAATCAGAGAAGCTAAAGAAAATAAATGTGATATAAATGTGATTTTGACATTGAACTTGAAATGGTGTAAAAGGTTATAAAACTGCAATTAAACATCACTGATATGTTGGAGGTAGATGGTAGGTGAAAGGTGACAGGAAGGGAAAAAGGGGAACTAACAGGAGAGCAGAGATGATCAGCACCTTATATGGAAACAGGAGGTTGAGCAGCCCTGAGACATTGGCACAGACATCATGACATGATGTCTCTTAAGACAGTGACGGATATGAGATCATCTGTCTAAGCAGACAGATGAACCCTATATAAGGTGGGTGCAAAAGAGGAACCGTTCGTTGGATCCTCCGGGCAGCTTCGAGCCAAGATCGAGATGGACAAAGAACTCTGCAGCTGAAGAAGAGCCGGGGCCACGGAGCCGGAGACTGTCCTGCACATGGAGACCAACCCGTCTGGCCCACAATCTGTGGCTTCGAATCGCACTTCTCTCATCGGCTGGGTTCTGACCCCAAAGACAAAGATGAAGACAAAGACAAGGAAGAAGAACTGGTGCCTTTTTTCCTGCCAGCACCAAGTCCTGTGTGACCTCAGCATCCATGCGGAGAGGAGGCTCATCAGACCTGCGGAGATCCTGGCCTTCATCGATCAACATCTTCCTCCTGTTGCAACACCTTCTTCATCATCAAGCCAGGTCTGGGGTTCGAAACGCCAAACTCCGTCCGTCTCTCTCAAAGGTTCCCTGTTTTAGTTCTCAGTATCAGCAGTAGGGAAAGATAGACTAGATGATTGATTTTACTTATTTGATTATTTCTGCTTGTGATGGACCGAGCAGTTAAGGAACAGCCAGGCACCGGTTCAAAGTCAATAATAATTATTTTTTATTTAACCCAAAACAAAACTTGGGTAAATAATAGAAAAAATGACAAAATTTGGGCCCATAAAAGAGGTCAAAGTAACAGACATCAACTCAGACTAACTCAAAAAACAGACCTCCCAAACAGAGACAAAAGGGGACTTAAATACTGGCTGATCAGGCCACATACAAAACACAAAGGGGAAAATACACAGAAACCTAACTGAAACTAACATAGCAAATCCCATTCCCCCCCTCTGGATGATGAGTAATGGTGTGAACCAATTTGCAGTCTCAGCTGGCTTGCTCCACCCCTTCTCCACCTCTCTGCTCTCCTAAGGATTGGGCAGCCAGCACTTAAACTCAGAAACAAAACAAAGATTAAATCAAGCAAAACACAACAATATAAACTAAAATGTGCGCACTTATTCTAGAATACACTGTGATGTGTTGCTTTCTAAACAAAACTAGTTATTCTGTAAATTAAATCCTAAACTTAAAGAAATCCAAATATAAGTGAAATGAACTTATTGCGTGTGGTGAGAGTGAATATTACCACATTTGTGTGGCTGTAACTGCAGCCATCACACACTCCCCCTCTTCAGATCTCTCACTGGGACAGCGAGAGAGACAGTCTGCGATGCAGTTGTCCTTGCCGGGGATATGGTGGATGGTGAATCGAAATGGCTGGATGGCAAGGTACCATCGCGTAATCCTTCCATTGGTATCTCTCATCTTCTCTATCCATTGGAGAGCTTTATGGTCAGTCTCTAAGGTGAACTCTCTGCCAAGAAGGTAGTATTTGAATGAGTCCAGGGCCCATTTAATGGCTAGTGCCTCTTTCTCAATGGTTGAATATCGTATTTCCCTTGGAAACAGCTTGCGGCTAATAAAAGCCACTGGATGGCGCTCTCCAGGGGGTCCCTGCAACAGAACAGCTCCCAAACCTCTCTCAGAGGCATCAGTCTGTAGAATAAAAGGTCTCTTAAACTCAGGGCTGTGCAGGACTGGGCTCTTACTGAGAGATTGCCGCAGGTCCTGAAAAGCGGTTTTAGCCTCCTCTGTCCAGAGGATCTTATTGGGGCTTCGTGAACCAGTGAGATCCGTTAATAACGCGGCCCTGGCTGAGAAATGAGGGATAAACCGATGATAGAACCCTGCCATACCCAGAAAAGATCTTAACTGTTTTCTGGTCTCAGGCAGAGGGCAGGACTCTATAGCTGTAATTTTATTTATTTGAGGCTTTATCACTCCATTTCCTATAATAAACCCCAGGTACTCAGTTTCAGACTTGGCAATTGTACACTTGGCTGGATTAATAGTCAACCCTGCAGATTGAAGTCGCTCCAACACCTTCTCCAAATGTTTCAGGTGATCTTCCCAGGTAGCACTGAAAATGACTATGTCATCAAGGTAGGCTGCAGCAAAATCAGACATGTCAGATAGTACCTGATCCATCAATCTCTGGAATGTTGCCGGGGCACCATGTAGTCCAAATGGCATGACGTTAAACTGGAACAGGCCCCATGGGGTCCGGAAAGCAGTAAGTTCTTTTGACTGCTCCGTCAGGGGTACCTGCCAATAACCTTTGCAGAGATCTATGGTTGTTAAATATCTGGCCTTCCCAATCCGCTCAACCATGTCGTCGATGCGGGGGGCTGGATATGAATCAAATTGTGTTATTCCATTCAAATACCTGAAATCAATGCAGAACCGTAGGCTGCCGTCCTTCTTCGGCACCAAGACCACTGGGTGGCACCATTCACTTCTTGATGGTTCAATGATTCCGAGTGACAGCATCAGATCAACTTCCTCTTTCAGTGAAGCCAACAGACGCTCAGGTATTCTGTAACTCAGTCTTCTCACAGAAGCTCCATCTTTTAATACAATGTCATGTTGGACAAGGTCCGTTTTACCAGGATTTCCCTGAAACATGTTTGGGGTGCACAGATTTCTCACCTGAGCCTGCTTTTCTTCCGAGAGGTGGTCCAGATCCAGCGATTGAGGTGAAGGCTTTGGCAGGTACTGGTTATCCTCCTCCTCTTCCTCTGTCACATCCTGAATAAGAAAAACATCTGCCTTTGGCTTTTCTACCCATTCTTTAAGCAGGTTGACATGGAGCACCCTGGTGGAACGGGGCTGATCTGGAATGGCAATCTTGTAGGTTGTTGGCCCCAGTTTGCTCTGGATTTCATACGGACCTTGCCATTTTGCCAACAGTTTACTGTCAGCACTAGGAAGGAGCACCAACACTTTCTGGCCAGGGCTGAAAGACCTCTGGCGAGCTGACTGGTCATACCAGTTTTTCTGATGTTTCTGTGCTTCTTCCTTATGAGCTTGGGCCAATGCCATCATCTTTTCCAGTCGTTCCCGCATTTGGACAACATAAGAGACAACATCTACAGCTTGAGATCTTTCTTTGTCACCCTCCCATGTCTCTCTTAACAGAGATAAGGGACCCCGGACTTCATAGCCATACAGCAATTCAAAAGGTGAAAAACCAGTAGAGGCCTGTGGCACTTCTCTATATGCAAAGAGAAGATAAGGTAGCCACTGGTCCCAATCTGTGCCGGTTTCATTGACAAACTTGCGCAACATTTGCTTCAAGGTCTGATTGAAGCGCTCTGTCAGGCCATCTGTCTGAGGGTGATATGGAGTAGTCTTTAGGCTCTTAATTCCTAGGAGGTGGTACACCTGCTTCAACAAAGTGGACAGAAAATTAGTTCCACAGTCGGTGAGAATTTCAGTTGGAAACCCAACTCGTGAGAAGAGCTGTATGAGACAGAAGGCAACTGCTTTAGCTTTTATTGATTTCAAAGGAAAAACCTCTGGATATTTTGTAGCATAATCCAGGATCACCAGCATGTAACGATTACCTGATTTACTTCTTTCTAGGGGGCCAACAATGTCCATTCCCAGCCGCTCAAACGGGATGTTGATGATTGGCAAAGACTGAAGAGGAGCTCTGGGGGGAATTTTTAGGGAAGACTTTTGGCACTGAGGGCAGCTTTTGCAGAACAGAGTCACATCAGATCGTATTCCAGGCCAATCAAAATATTTTCTGATGCGGGCCAGTGTCTTGTGCTTTCCAAGATGGCCAGCCCATGGAATGGAATGTCCTAAAGACAGCACTACCTTCTGGACTGGTTCAGGAACCACTAACTGCAATGCTGACCCCTGCTGACGATATAAGATGCCATCTTTCAGCAAAAATTCACCCAGGCCGCTCAAACCTCGTTCAGGATTTTTATTTCCCTCTGCTTTCTGGAATAAAGATGTTAGGGCTGGATCGCTGTGCTGCAATTCTCTAATGTTAGCAGGGATTTTAAGCCCCATTGGTAACTCAGGCTCAGAGCTAGAAGGTGACTTGACAGCGTGTTGAAATTTCTCTTGCCGTCGCTGTCTGCGGGACTTGCGAGACTTCCCGGGTGTGGTCTCCAGGTCCGCGTCATAAAAAGGCAAGGCACAGAGTGGTTGTATAAACTCCTCTCTCTTTTTAGCCTGAGATCTGGTTAATGCAATGTTACACATTTTGCTGGAGTTCAATAAATCATCCAACACAGGCAGGTCTTGACCCAGCACTGCTGGAAATGGCAAATTCTCAGCCACACCAATATTTAGAAGATAAAGTTGGTCTTGTACTTTAATATACAAGTCTGCTGTTGGATACAACAACTCATCTCCATGAATGCAGCGGACAGGGATTGTTTCCACATTAACCTTATTTGCTGGAACAAAGTCTCTGTGCACCAGAGTTTGAGTACTTCCTGAGTCAATGAGTGCCTCTAATTGTTTACCCTCAACTTCAATTGAGGTCGTTCTTAAACTAGACTCCCCTTTGGAGTCCATACTTTGTCTGGGCACAAAACACATTTGTGTTATTTTTGTGGAGTTCTTCGGGCACATTGGTTTTGTGTGTCCTTCCATCCCACACAGATAACAAATCACTGTTTTGGCTGGGACTCTTGATAAAGCACTCAATGATTGGCCCTTTAGAGGTTTACTCACCCCTGCCTTTCGGTAATGGGGAACAGGTCTTGCAACCTCCCTCAACTTCCATGCTTTTTGACTCCAGGGTTGTCCTTTTGTCCGTGCTGCCACAAACACGTCAGCCAGCTGGGCAGCCTCTGCAGCCGATTTTGGATTATGTTCTTTAACCCATATCTGCAACTCAGGAGACAGTATTCTTAAATATTGTTCTAAAATGATGATCTCCCCTACCTCCTGCACAGTTTTTTGTCTTGGCATCATCCACTTTCCATACAAGTCCTTCAATCTTGCGTACAATTCTTTTGGATTCTCCTCAGGTTTTACTTCCAATGATCGAAATCTCAATCTATATGTTTCAGGATTAATGTCGTACTTTCGAAGCACCGCTTCTTTAACTTTATAATAATCCAGAGAGTCATCCATGTCCATGTGAACATACGCAGCTCTTGCTTTGCCAGTGAGTAATGGAATCAGGTAAAAAACCCAATCTGCTTTCTTCCACCGGCAAACTAGAGCCATGCGTTCAAATGTTGTTAAAAAATGTTCAATGTCATCCTCATCTGTCAGTTTTTCAAGTCTGGGTTCATGAGAGTGAAACTGACCTGAGGGAGCATATATTTGCTCATTATTGCCACAGGTATGGTCATCACCTTCACTTGATTCTGCATCGGATTGTTGTGACTCATCCAATCGAGGCTCAGGAGCAAGGGGGGTACGCGCTTGCACTTCCACCTGTAGCAGCTGAAATTGGTGTCGCAGTGCTCTGAAGCGCTGTTCCTGCCGATTAAACTCCTCCCTCCGTCTTGTTTCCTGGGCTTCCTGCTGGCCCATATGAGAACGAAGAATGGAAATTACTTCTGATATTGTTGGCTCCTTACCCTCAGTGCTATCCACCCCTCCAGAGGCTCCATTTTCCTCTCCAACTTGCTCCTCCATTCCGGCAGGCTGGTTTTGAGGATCTCCTTTTTGTCCTTTGGCACTCCTTCCTGCTCTTTGCATGGCTTGGTAAGAGGAGGAAGAGGACTACTAAAAAAAATAATAACCGGTGCCTTTAACTGCGAGATCCCACTTCTGACACCACTGTGATGGACCGAGCAGTTAAGGAACAGCCAGGCACCGGTTCAAAGTCAATAATAATTATTTTTTATTTAACCCAAAACAAAACTTGGGTAAATAATAGAAAAAATGACAAAATTTGGGCCCATAAAAGAGGTCAAAGTAACAGACATCAACTCAGACTAACTCAAAAAACAGACCTCCCAAACAGAGACAAAAGGGGACTTAAATACTGGCTGATCAGGCCACATACAAAACACAAAGGGGAAAATACACAGAAACCTAACTGAAACTAACATAGCAAATCCCATTCCCCCCCTCTGGATGATGAGTAATGGTGTGAACCAATTTGCAGTCTCAGCTGGCTTGCTCCACCCCTTCTCCACCTCTCTGCTCTCCTAAGGATTGGGCAGCCAGCACTTAAACTCAGAAACAAAACAAAGATTAAATCAAGCAAAACACAACAATATAAACTAAAATGTGCGCACTTATTCTAGAATACACTGTGATGTGTTGCTTTCTAAACAAAACTAGTTATTCTGTAAATTAAATCCTAAACTTAAAGAAATCCAAATATAAGTGAAATGAACTTATTGCGTGTGGTGAGAGTGAATATTACCACATTTGTGTGGCTGTAACTGCAGCCATCACACTGCTACTGAATTAAGCTGTACTGACCCTTGCAAAAATGCCTTACTAATAAAATATTTAGCATAAAGAAAATCTAAAAGATGTTGTGGACATTCAGTTAATGAGTCACCTTAAAGTTCTTTGATGGTTGTAAAATAGCTGTGATGTTTGATTCTGGAGAGGAAGAAGTGGAAAATGTTTTTAGGTTGCTGGTAGCCCATATTTAAAACCTCATCCTTGGGACTCGCCCGAGTCACTAAAACCTACCTGGTTCAATAACAAATGCAAGTTGCAAAATAGAGAACGAGCGACCGTTAACAGGTGTGCTCTGTGAAACTAGTTGGCTGTAGGCTGCTCAGTCTGGCTAATTCACAGGGGGAAGAAGGGTGGGACACCTGGATGTAGGCCGTCAGATAACCAGGCGAATCGTTTCTCGAAACCAGCTTAAACAGAGTTTACTTCAGTTCTGGACAGGGTAAATCCCAGCAGATTTAGGAAACTCAACGTACCCGTTAGACAGAGAGCTGGTAGCACATCTCCCCTCTCAGAAGAGGAAGTACGAGAGTGAGAGAGTAGAGACAGAAAGGAGGGGGGGGGGTGTTGCGCAACAACAATTGTTCTCTGATGAGTCCACCTTTACTGTTTTCCCCACATCCGGGAGAATTACGGTGTGGAGAAGCCCCAAAGAAGCGTACCACCCAGACTGTTGCATGCCCAGAGTGAAGCATGGGGGTGGATCAGTGATGGTTTGGGCTGCCATATCATGGCATTCCCTTGGCCCCATACTTGTGCTAGACGGTAGTCCACTGCCAAGGACTACCGAACCATTCTGGAGGACCATGTGCATCCATGTATATATATATATATATATATATATATATATATATATATACTGCTCAAAAAAATAAAGGGAACACTCAAATAACACATCCTAGATCTGAATGAAAGAAATATTCTCATTGAATACTTTGTTCTGTACAAAGTTCCATTTGCACAACAGCAGGTGAAATTGATTGTCAATCAGTGTTGCTTCCTAAGTGGACAGTTTGATTTCACAGAAGTTTGATTTACTTGGAGTTATATTGTGTTGTTTAAGTGTTCCCTTTATTTTTTTGAGCAGTATATATATTTAAACAGCACTTACTTTAAGCGCAAACACACCACATGAAACCACATCTTGCTGGATGGCATGTTATACTGTTTCACATTTCCACATTGACACTTTCATCCCTTTGCTTCTCATAAATGTCCTTGTTGAGAGGATAAAATGTTAAATTAACATTCTAGTTATCCAATTATGACATTTTTTATTATAATAAACAATAATTGTTCTTGTTTTTCTCACCTTGTTACTTCCAAGCACCTCTTCACATCTTTTTGGGACTCTCCAAGTGAGTTAAGGAAACCTATTGTTATGAATATTCTTTTGTTGAAATTAATGAAAAAAAGTGATTTAATTTTTATGTTAAACCAAAATAAAAATGGTTTGTGTATGCTTTACATTTAGCAAAGATGCATTGTCAGATTTATTTCCTTCAGTATCCTTGCAATAGCGATAATAAAGAAATAACATTTTCTACATAATCACATTTGTTCCCTTAACTGCTGGTATGAGTTTTATATCAATAGGATGATATTTGGGAAAAATAGGTATGGCATGCAAATATCGGCAGGCTCAAATTCGATATTGCCAAAAAATGCATCCCCCTCCTAGCTTGAAAAAATAAAGAGTCAAGAGGGATTTTACCTTTTCTACATAATTACACTTATCCTCTTAGCTACTGGTATGAATGTCATATCAATAGGATGACATTTGAGGAAAATAGAGGGAGCATGCATATTTTGGCATGCTAGTAATAGGCCTTGCCGTAAAATGCATCCCCTGCTAAAATGGAGAAATAAAGAGTTAAGAGTGGAATAACTTTTTCTACATAATCACACTTGTTCTATGAACTGCTGGTATAAGTTTCATATCAATATTATAATATTTGAGAAAAATAGAGGGGGCATGCATATTTTGGCAGGCTAATAATAGGCTCTGCCAAAAAATGCATCCCCTGCTAAAATGGAGAAATAAAGAGTTATGAGTGGAATAACTTTTTCTACATAATCACACTTGTTCTATGAACTGCTGGTATAAGTTTCATATCAATATTATAATGTTTGAGGAAAATAGAGGGGGCATGCATATTTTGGCAGGCTAATAATAGGCTCTGCCAAAAAATGCATCCCCTGCTAAAATGGAGAAATAAAGAGTTAAGAGGGATTTTAGCTTTTCTACGTAATGACACTTGTTCTCTGAGCTACTTCTGTAAAGTTTCATATCAACAGGACAATAGACAGGGGATACAAATATTGGCAGGCTCAGAAATTAAAATCATCCCCCCTACATTAATAGACTAGACAGTAAAGGGTGATATAAAATATTCTACACAACGGGCTTCTGTTTTGTAATGCTTTAAGCCATTGTGTCAAAAGAAAAATCGGGGAATTTCAAACCATCTGCGGAGACCATTTTCATCAGACGCTGACTGAAAAACGTTCGACTCAGATGTTTCAATAAAGCTATAAAAACCGTATTTATTTCAATTAATCTGCGAAATAAAACCCACCGTTTTATGTCTTACATGATTAAGAAACGTGATAATGTTACGAATATCTTCAAAAATGTCCTCTTCGGTCATATTTCAGTCCGTTTTCTCATCAATATACGAGAGTTTAGAGCGATGCGCGCTCCCGCGACAGGGGATGCAATTTCCGGCAGGCATGCATTTCTCGGCATAACACCGGTCCATCCAGGCTCCCCTCCTCTTTCCTCCGCAGAGCCGCATTCCTCCTGCTACAGCCATAGACATGTTTGTGGGTACAGCGGGCCGAACCATTCTCTGGGAGGAAACACGGCCACGCTTCGTTTCGGCTAGAAGCAACATTCCCGCGCTGGCAGTTCACAAGCCCCGTCTCTGTGTTATTCTGGTTACTGGTTCAGCTAGTGAGTGAGGACCGAGGCTTTGGGAGCTAGTTAACGGCAGCCATCTCCCCCCGGCCCCAGCTTAAAGTGGTCCTCACCCTCCTTCTGCCATGTTGGATCCTTCCTCTGCTCCCCAGGCTGCTGGACTTCCCAAATGAAAGTTGCGTGTTAAGCTACTCCAGACATTTCTACAGTAGCTGCTTTAGGTTTTCACCAGACGAAGAATAGAAGGAATTTCCCAAGCAGAAAGCATCCTGGAGTGGTGGCCGCGCCTTCCTGCTCGGTTCTCCTGAGCGGAGATGGTTGCAGGCCATAGCGGCCGGAGCCCGCATGGAATATCATTCCTGAGGAGAGACAGTTGAGGCCAGTTCTCGCACAGGAGCCCCGCCGCCGGGGAATCTAAGCGAATTTGGAGTCATGAACAGCCACCATCCGCCCCGTAGGGCTGTAAATGTCGGCTCGCTGCTTCTCACCCCGCAGGAGAACGACTGTCTGTTCGGCTACCTGGGCAGGAAATGCGCTGTAAGTTCCGCTGTTTGTTTACCGTCCTGCAGGCTGGAGCAGGTGCACCAGAACCCCGCTGGTCCTCAGCCCAGTAATGATACTGTTTAAATACAGCGCCGATACATGACCACTTTATCCTCATTTGCAATGTCTTTGTAGGAAAGAAGAGCTGGAGCACAGTAAATGTTAGCTACTGATTAAGACCGGTGTTTCAGGCTGTTTACACCTGAAACTAATGTGGCGCCGCATGTTGTTTACTGCAGCGGTGGGCTCAGTGTTGGCAGCTGCAACTTTTAGGAGCATCCCTGCTCCTTCAGCTCTGCAGGCCTGGCAGCGAGCCATGGGAGGGTTAAGAAGTCCACGGGACTTCTCTTGTTGGTCCGATGGGAAAAAATACGTATCCCCACTGGCCGGACCGATTATTAATATTCTCTCATGAACCCATAAACATTAACTTTTCTGTAGCCTTTGCGAACTGTACACGTACCTCATCTTTTGCTAATATGGTCCTCCGTGACTTTAACTAGACCATTTCTTAAACACACAGCAGTTTGGAAGGCAGTCATCACTGAAAACAAGTTCTGAATGTTAAATGTTTGAATGCAAATATTTAGACTTAGTTATTTTCTGGGTTTGGTAGTTCTCATATTGTATACTTTTTTATATTTAGGCTGGCAAAACATCAAGAATTTTCAACAAGAGATTTCCATTTCGACCCAGTTAGATCTGCATGATTTAGCAGATTGCATTCATCCCTACAATATCATAATCTCAAAGGACAGATTAGATGCAGTAGTTGTTGGGCTTCAATATTTAAGATGCATCAGAAGTCTGAATGCCTGCCAGTTGTCTATTTCTTTCACCTCTTTACTGCACTAATGTTGCTGCTCTGCTATAGAAGCCAATAAAAGATACTGAGATATATTGTTGTCATGAGACAAAATATGGAAATGTTTAAAGGGAGTAATATCTGGCTCTGACTCTATTGTAGATGTCTGACCAGAACCAGTTCAGCTGTTGCTGTAGCTGCTGCTTTAGATGTAGCTGTAGGTGTTGCAGTAGCTTTTGCTGATGTAGCTGGAGAAAAAAACCTACTGGTTCCAATAAAATATTTGAAATATTAAATGAAAGGTTATTTTAATTTTCCTCCTGATTTGATTTTCCCAGGTCATGTCACTGCTTCCTGGACTTGCTGTGGTCTCCTTTTCCTGACCTTTGCTTGAGCTTATTGTCGGCAACTTCTGGCTTCATGAGGCTGCTTTGCTGCTGGTCACTTCTAGTTGCTTCAAGAAACCAAACACCAGCATCTGATCAATATCCTGTCTACCTGTGTGTGCAGACCTTGTGTTCGGCTGTGGTGCAGGTGTACCGAGCCGAGCGGAGCTGCAGCTGGGTGAAGAGGTGCTGTGGAGTGGCATGTTTGGTCAAAGACAATCCACAGAGGTCATACTTCATCAGAGTGTTTGACATCAAGGTAAGACTAGCTTCATGTCCAACACCTCCAGCTGCTTACTGTACACTCACTGATGGTGAACAACACAGAAGAGGCAGATGTGACATACAATCCCACTTGGGCTGCACAATAAGCCTCAAATATATAGTCTTGGCAATATCAGTTTGTGCAACATTCACATCGCAAAGGACTGTTTAGAGATTAATAATGGTTTGCTAATATTTTCCAAGTTATGAACTTGCATTTTTCATGTTACTGTAATAATTTGCCAGCCAGACAGTATTGGAACAGCAGATGTTCACACCTGACATTAATGATATCACTCAAAAGGCTAAAGGTCATAGTTAACCCTAACCCTAGACTAAACAGACAAAAATGGGAGACAGACGAGCAAATCTATACAAACAATTTATTTATACAAAAATATATGGCTCTGGGAGAACTACACAGCCAGTCTGAGAGGAGTGTGAACTAATGCTGCTTCCATCCAGTCTGACCCGGAGGCCGACCCTGCAGGCCAGGGACCGACTGGACGTCAGTACCTATCATCAGCCTGGTGGATCCAATTGCAGTTCTGAAAAGAAGAGAAAAAAAAACATTTAGCGAATGGGAGAGACACCTACTGGACAGTAGGTCTAGGTGTATTAATCTGTGTTTACAATTTTTAGTGTGAAAGCTGCACACTCTTTTATACATAAGGCCCCTGATCTTTAATGCTTGACACCATGATGCATCTGTTTAAGGGTGAATTCACGCCAGCCCTCTTTAGTCTAACTCCAGTCCATCTGCCAAGAAACTCCAATTCATTTGGGGAGGTGTGAATGTGAAATCGAACCAAAAAAATAAACTATGGTCCGCCTTAAAACCTAGGTCTCAGTTTGGTTATGGTCTTGAAATGAGGTGCACAAAAATGGCATTGAAAGTAAATTAAAAGTGTCAACTTTGCATTAAAAGTGTAATTATTTGCCGAATGACACTTCATAACAGTCGTAAACACTTGTGAAGAGTTATTCATGCTTATGACAGGTGTTATGTTATGCATGACAGTCTTATGCACACCCCTTCAAATGAAGTGTTACCTTCAGTATTAATCAATGAATCTTCTTGGTTTCTCTAGAATATATTTGTATTATTTTGTTTGTATAGTTACGTAAATATGTATATTACTAAATATAAAAAAATGAGTGGCCGTGTGCTTTGTAAAAGGCTCATTATACATCAAATCAAAATATTCTACTCATGTTATTCGCTCTAAGAATATTTAAATATGCTCAAACATGTATCAATCCAGTTCAAAAATGGTTACAAAAAATAAATGTCTTTGCACATGTAGCTATGATAGCTGTTTGAATAAGGTTTCCAGCAAAAAGCATGAAAATCTGTTTAGTATTTAACGAGTTATGGTTAATTAAATGCGCTGATTCTTCATTGCGCCTGCCAAATGTATAACACAGAGTGGAACAGGCAACCGCTCCAAGATCAGCCCAACTTCACGTCGGTGACAATAGAGTGGTTCATGAGGCGTCTATCTTCATGTCTGTGTACTCTCCTGTTCTTGCAGGAAGGGAAGAGCATGTTTGAGCAGGAACTCTACCACAGCTTCTCAATCAGCTGCCCCCGGCCGTACTTCATCACTTTCGCAGGAGATGTAAGTGCCAGACTGCTGGCTCACAAACTTGTGTCGGCATCAGCTCAGTGCTGCTTCTCTGGCCCCTTTCCTTCTCCACCCTCCCTTTAGAGCTGCCAAGTGGGCCTGAACTTTGCCAGTGAAGAAGAAGCCAAGCGTTTCAGGGTGACTGTCAGCGACCTGCTCAACCGGAGGCAGCGGAAGTCAGGTGAGTGTCGCCGTTTGAGTTGGTCTTCTTCAGCCGCCATGACCAGTCTGCTTATAACTTCAAACATCTGCGCTACCCCACTCCAGCGCCAGCTCTATTTTTTGACCTTTTCCACATGTTGTCACATTACTGGGTGTTACTGCCATCTAAAAGGGCAGAGCCACACAAAGCAGTGTCTGATTATGAACTAGAATAGTTTTCACAAATTTTTAAAGTAAAAATCTGAAAAGTATGGTTAATATTTAATAATCCCCTTTACTCTGGTACCTCTGAATACAATCCAGTCTTCAGTCTAAATGCGTCTGGTCTGGTTCTGCTCTAATGGTGTGTTCACACCAAAAGCGTTAACGCGTGTCAACAACGCGTTCGACGCTTCAAGTTCGACACATGTGCACTTTGAATGCAGACGCTCGACATTTTGTCCTACAACTAGCGTTCTGTGCATCTGGTTTACATTCAAAGTCTATGTGGAGGCGTGTGGAGGGCGTGTCAGACGCGTCAGCTCTAATCATTGTTTTCCTTTGGATGCTCTTGATGCTTCAAACGCTCAAAAGAGTTCAAGTCTCGTCGCGCTAGATGCTTGAAAAGCGCCACAATGGCCCTTGATACATCTCCACATCAGAGGTTGTTAACAGAATATTTTCCGTATTTGACCGGTTATTTTTTTAAACGACAGGAAAGTTTAAAGACAATCTGTCATTTGACAGGTTATAATTAACACCCCTGACTGGTGCACATGGGCAGACATTCTAGACTTTATGCAAAGATTTCATTGCAGAGGCAACTAAAATCAATCAATAAAAAAAATCCTTTCTGAATATCATCTCATGAACGCTGAACTAAATGTGTCTTTCTGACCGGGTGCTGACAGCGTTTTGGAGAGTTATGGACCGGACGCTGTGGAGTGTCTGGTTCAGAAGCGCATTTCAAACCTTTTGTTGAAATAACGCGTTTAATTCAAGTCTCAAGTACATACAAAACAGAAAAAAATTAAGAGAATGCAATGTTGTGTTAATCCATTTCTAGTCTAAACAGAGGAGGCGGCAGTTTACCTTGAGGAAATAAATGACTGTGCAGAAGTTAATTAGACTGTAACATGCGCAGTGCGCTGCACAACCAATGCGGACGCGGCTTCACCGCTGCAAAGAATTAAACTTAACTCACTCTGCGGTTTTAACAAATGGAGCTGGAAGACATTTCCCTCCCGCACCCTGAAGAGCGGCGTTCTGGAGGACCGCGGCAGACGTAACATCTGTCCGTTTCGGAGAAGCAAAACCACGCAAAAAAAAAATCCTCGTAAAAGCGTACGTCCGGACCGCACAGGGTAAAAAAACTCGTAGAGTTCAATTGATCAGTTTGGATCAGACAGATCCTACTGACTGATGAACCAGAGCAGATTTCTCTGCAGATGCGACCAGGAGGAATTTGTGAGGCAGTGCGTTCAGACCCCAGCAAGTGAAAGTGCTGGTAATTAAAGTGAAGTCATTTAATTTAATTTATTACAAGTTATTGGGGCCACAGTCAGTGGTTTGTGTCACTGCGGAGAAAAAGTTAGATGTATTCACTTGCTTTATGTGTGATGAGATCTGGTTTCATGGTTCAAGTAGGTGAATATTAACTAAACCGCATAAAAATAGCCTATGTTAATATGATTAGAATTTGACGGATAAAAATAGTACATGACGGATTTTTTTTAATGTTGTGGGTCAAGATGACGGAGAACAAAAAAGTCTAGCGTGACCTCTGCACCATATAGACTTTGAATGTAAACCAGATGAGCCTGTCATTCAAAAGGTTCTTCAGAGAATCTCTTACCATGAAAATCAAGGAACCCAGCAGAAGGTCAGGCAGAACCTGGTGGTCGTGTTTAAATAAGGTTCTACAACAACATCTCAGAGTTCTGATCAATCCTTCATGAAGACGGCATGGACCAACTTAGGGGTGGGCAATATTGCCAAAAAATTATATCACAAAATATTTTTTTAAATACCTTGATAACAATATCACATTTTGTGCTTTTTCTTTTTTTTGTGGGGGGGCATAGGAGTTAATATATCTAGATTTTTTCTTTCTTTTATCACTACATGAAAAATATTCGTACATAAATATATTACGAAATTACAATGTTTACTGTGTCAAAGAAAATAAAAAGTAGATCAATAGAATCTGGTACTTGGTATTTTCATTTACCAAATGCAAATGAAAATACTTCCATCCATTTTTCCATTTTCGCGAGAGGCGGGGAACACCCTGGACAGGTCGCCAGTCTGTTGCAGGGCAACACAGAGACAGACAGGACACACAACCACACACACACACACACACACACACTCGCACCTAGGGAGAATTCAGAGAGACCAATTAACCTGACAGTCTGTGGGACTGTGGGAGGAAGCCAGAGTACCCGGAGAGAACCCAATATGAACAGGGAGAACATGCAGAAAGATCCCGGGCCGGGAATCGGACCCAGGACCTTCTTGCTGCAAGGCAATAGTGCTACCAACTGCGCCCACGAAAATACTTCAATACACTAATTAAACAAACTGTTGTGGTTCAACAGAACATTAGTTTTACAAGATGTTAACTGTTTCCCCCTCACGTTCTTTTAAAAATGCAAACATGTGCAAAACTAAGAATCTTGTTTATTTTTTTAAAGGAAATAATAATGCTCAACACCAAAATATGTCAGATAAAAAACCCTGCAAACAATAAAAGCTTGTGCACCCTTCCTAACAATAAGAACTTTGTGTATTTTCATTTCTTCCACCTGTCATGGACATTTCCATTACAATAATGTCTGGAATGAAAATCTGTGTTTTGACTTTTAGCTTTCACGGCTAAAAAGACCAACCAGCATGCAACGCTGTTTTCATTGCTTTAACAACAGTAATTGAAGTTTGTTTCATATTTTTTCTAAAGGAATTTCTGATTCGGGACACAGAGAACTAAGCACATTCAACTCTTGCTTCCACTGATTTATTGAAATGTTTATAGGTTAGTAGACATGACTAGCTGCAGCTAGCTAGTTTGTGCTCTGTGTCTGAGTAGCCTTGTATCCTTGACAAAACAATCAGGAAATACTTCTCCTGTTTCATAAAACTTGGTGGCCCTGAACCTTTGCACTAAGCTTTGAGTTATTTAGTTATTTTTTGAGAAGCAGTCTGTGTTTTAGAAACTTGACTATCTCTGCATGCGGGATGATATATTTACACCATGAAATTAGCATATCACAATACAATTTATTTTCCAGCTTTTATTTTAAATTATTTCAGTTTTCGTCATCTATACTAGAATTTTAACATTTGCTTATCGAAAATGTCGATGCTGTTAAATTTGATTTAATTGCTTCAGCAGAGACAAATGAAAAGATGTTAAATTTACATTTAAATTGAAGGTTTAATTGGGAAGTTTACTACAAGACCAACGCAGAGAGGTGTCTACAATGTGACTGGTGCATGCCTTCAGCATCGCCCTGTTTAATGAAAACCAGACTAAAATGCATGCAGTTTAGGGTTACTGGTGTATTAAAAACAGCCTGCCAGGCTTCTGATGCACTGATTGAGACCCTGGTCGCTCTGAGCTCTGAAACCTTGTGGAAGTAGTTGTTGTGTTCTAGGGTGGTGCTGCAGCACCCTGAGGATCTTCTCTGCTGCAGCTCCTCTTTCTAACATCTCCTCTAACCCTCAGCAAGCCTTCATTCCTCCTAAAATAATAATAATCCCTTCACCCCCAGTCAGACTGCCCCAGCCTGTCTGCTGATTGCTGAGTAACATGACTGATGGTTTGTCTCTTGCAGAGAAAAGAGGCAACCTGAGAAATGGTATGTTAAACTCCTCTCAGTATATTGTAATATTTCATTCTGTCTCGAGTGTGAAGCATTGAAGCAGTTATTGTGACGCTGCTGTAGCTCTGCTGCTCTACAGAGCAAGCTGATTTGCATGTACAAAAAAGAGTCCAGGAAGAGAAAGAGTCCAGGAAGCCTCCATGGCAACAATATGATCACTTTAGTCACTTTGCCTAAGGTCAGGCCTCTTGGCAGTGATATAACAGGAGCTGAAGACTGAAGGCACCCAGTTGAGTCTTCCCCGCTGCAGGTTTATCTGGTTTGCAGGAACCCAACTGTGCCATATGTGCAGCACATGGTCACTGCTGCTCTGTTTAAGCCTCCCTGTGACTCACTGTAGGCCTAATCTGTAATCTGTCATTGGAACCTATTGCTTGTTTACACATCTATTCATGAGTTAAAAGAAAACACACGAGTCATCCAATCTCAGGCATATTAATATTTTTTATTTTAGAAGCTATAGGACTAAGCTTAGACACCAGAGTTCTCTGGAAGAGCTCCTACTTGATTCACCCTGTGGCCCACACATGCTGTCTAGGCCAAAATTTGACCTTTCAAGTTTGAGGTGTGGAAACGACAAAATTTGCCCTTTGACACAAAATTACTTTCTTCCTGTAAATTTTAGGGCATACCTCCAAGAGACTTTTTTTATTTGGGGGGATCTAACTACGTACCAAATTTCATAAGCAAACTAAGCAGCCGCTTAGGACCCTAAGGCCACTCAAGGGCCCCCTCAGTGGAGCTGATTCTTTTTTTTTAGTAATAATTTCTATGTCATTATAATATCAAAAACACATAATTTTACTATGAAGTAATTTATTTTTACAATTATATATATTTGAGAAATTATTATTTTATTGATAAAAATAATAATAAGAAAAAAAGCTCTTGGGGGCCCCTGGTGGCCCCGGTAGGCACCACACGCTTCGCCGGTACCCAGCTGCCCTGCAGAGAGCGTCCAAATGTCCAAAGCTCCGGTCAGAAGTTAAGTAAGCAAAACAATGTCTCAAAAAAGGACTTATCCTTCAGGGAGGGAGAAAAGAGGAAGAATAGAAAAAAGCCAAGATAAAGGTTGGTTTTAATGAGTCTTGGTAACATAATGTAATGTAAAAGATTTATAAAGCTGCTAACAGAAAATTAGCTTGATAACGACATGGACCGGTCCAGTTCAACAGCCAAACGTTTATGCTAGGTTCTTTGTGTTTGTATGAAACTGAGTTTAAACTTTGAATGAGTTGATTCTCATGGTGGCTCTGGATATCTCTGAGGTATTTGATAACAATAATTAAAACTTGTCAATGTTTGACATTGTCTAGCAAAATGTTTTTCTGTCAGCCTACACAGCTGCTACATCGATGAGCTTCTCTATGCTGTAGTTGGGATTTGTTGTTTGCTGCTGAGCAAAATCATTTAGTGGCTAAAACAAACATTATTTTGACATCAACTTCTAAGTTATGAGAAACTTCTGTTAAAATCATTTGAAGGCTCAGAATCAGTCCGGTACCGGTACCGGTCCATATTCTCAGGGGAGAAAGACTCACCTGGTATAAATAACATTTTTAGCTATTGGAGTAACACTTAAGAGAAATTAATTTAATCAAAGAATGTCATGAATATGTGTGTAGAGCTGCACTGATTGCAGTTTTCTGGCCGATCCCTGGTTACCGATCTTTAAAAAGTCTGACCTGCCGATTTTGATTTTGGCTGATATACATTTTTTTGTCTGAAATGTCGCTAAATATAGCAAGAAAGTCACTGAGTTGGCAACAGTGAGGTGAATATTGTTAACTGCAAACGTTCAGACCTGACCTGGTGGGCCGGTCTGTCAGTCAAACCTCTTACTGTAGAGCAGAAGAGGACAGAGGATGATTTTTAAACCTTTTCTGACAAAAATAAGATTAGGAGATAAGATCAGCTTCACTTGTAAGTATCGGTCAACCACGATCCCCCAAAATTAAGAGAATTGGCGCCCAGAAATCATCTGGTCGACAAATCAGTTGAATCAGACTTTTACCATGTAGTGCTAGGAAGACTGGACACATTTAACATGGTTAAAGATTACACAAAAACATAAATAGCAGACAAACATTTGTCAAACAACATTTGAGTACAACTCAAAAACGCTGGACAGACTGAATTTTAACAAAAACAAAACTTAACTTAAATCCTGCCACTAGGGGGTAGTAAAACAACAGAAAGTAAGATACTAAGAGATCCGAGTATCACAACACACTCAATTACCCAATTCAGATTTTTTTTTTTTTGCCGTAATGTGACCTGCATCTGATCTTCTCATGACAGTCTGAACAACACAGGTCGGATTCTTTTTGAATGCTACCCATGCCTATTGGATATCCGATAAGTGTCCGATTCAAATGTGGCCTAACGTCCGGGTTACATTCATCTGACCGGAATGTCATTGATACTCAACAAATGTTCTGCATCCTGATTCGCCCAAGTAGGAAGAAAAGTAATAACAATGGCGAACAATAATCCTGACACAGTGTAGATGTGTCAGGATTAAGTTGGTAATATGCTGGCTCTAGTTGGACAACAACTTCAAAACGTAAACTATGCTCCACCGTTAGCATCCATGTTTAGTTCTGCAAACACTGCGTACGCTCTTTGTGTGTGATATTATTGCACCCTCTACTGACACTTTCAGGTAATTTGCAGTTCACACTGGAGATCACACACAGGTTGCATATTTGGAAGTGTGAATGGGCACAGCAAAACAATCAAATTTGACAATAAATCGGAATTGGGTCACTTCAGGCCGCAGTGTGAACGCATCCTTAGTTATATCCATGTTTGTAGCATCCAGTTTCCTTCTAGTCCTTTCATGTCTGTACAACTAAGTCCAGCCGGATTCAGATTTTAAACAAACAAAAGTTCAGACTACCACATTTAGATTACAATACTGTGATAGATTTCAAGAATCATAAAACAAAAAGGGCTTCTATCCAAGGACAAATATCTAACTATAAAAGTCTATGATTACATGAGGTAATATTTACTTCATGTAAGTATTACATGAGGTAATACTTACATAAATATGTAAGTATATACTTACATAAATATGTAAGTATTACATATTTATGTATGCAATACTTAAATATGTAATACTTAAATATGTATTTACCTTACATATTACCTCATGTAAATCTGCAGCTTGGTCATAAATTGGGGCTAGTCTAATGTCGAGTCAATTTGAACTAACAAAGACCCACCATGAATGGAGACCCTTCCAGTCAGTACATGGTCCATGCTTCTGGTTCATGGTAAACATTAAGTCCTGTAGTAAAGTAAAAGATGCAAGTTTGTTATAAATTTTGCCATGAACCCTCGAGTCAGTGGGCAGACAGACTGTAGATGTGTCAGAGCCTCGGGAGATGGCAGATGGCAGAAAGCCTCTCAGTCTAGGAGCAGAACCCCATCATTAATGGGGAGGTAAGGCGGGCTTGGGCTGGGATTAGTAGTGGATTAGTGTTTATGTCAGATGTTGCTGTGGTTTATTCAGATTATATGGAATTGAAGGAGTGAACAGCTTTCCAGTAACTGGAGGGATGGATCAAATCTGCAGGACAGAACTGGTCCTGAGGGTCGTTAATGGTCCAGAGGTGAACAGGTCATGGTGGAGATAGTCAGTCGGACTTTAAGACTCTGGATCATACCAGTCTGCCTTTCAACTGACTGAATAACCCAGCAGGGTTTCCACCAGAAAACTTGCTAAGCCCGGTGGTCCACCGGGGTTTTGTATTAAAAGATATTAAGTTGACAGGAAACGTAAAATAGTACTAGGTAATTATATGTTAGTGGAAGACATTGCTGACAATACCCACAATTATAGCTTTAAAAACAACAAATAAAAAAATGCAATTAAAATAAATATCAATTCTTTGCACTTCTTTAAATATTAAATCCAAATTAAGTAATCAGTTAGTAGATCTAAAAACACAATGGAATGCTAATCACATTTAGAACCGGTCCATTTGACTGCTCGGTCAATTAAACTAGGCCCTGTCTCCCAGATTTCACTAAATCCATAGTGAAATGCACCTCTTTGCAGGAAGAGGGGCCCCTAAATCAAATTCTGCTCAAGGCCTCATACAACCTTGGACCGGCCCTGCATGATGAGCTAGACCCGCAGCATAGCACATTTCTGCTGCTGGATGTAGAGGGACAAACAGGAGATTTAATTTATGTGACTTTAGTAGCTCTTCCATTTTGTGTTTTTAATAAACGCCACAGAAACCGTTTTGGTTGCCCAGGCTTCATGGGACGAGTTATACTGATATATGCACGGCCGCACAGCAACTTTACCTGACTTTAAGTAGACAAAGCATTTGATATGCATTGAGTCACCGCAAAAAAAATAAAATAAAAACAAACGAGCGTGCTGCGCTAGTCACGAGGCCAGAGTTCCTCCATGGGCTGAACCACGCCAGCGCGCAGTGACATCAGTGGTCTGATTGGTGCACACTCCCTGTTCAATGCATCAACTACAAAAACTATAAACCCGTCACTTAGCCTTTCATGGGCTAAAAGCATGGCGGCCCACCGTGCTTACAATTCATTGGCGAAAACGCTGGCCCAGTCAACTTAAAGGAACCAATACTAAGGTTTGTGCTCCTCCTACCCCAGTTTCCTCCTGAATGTCTTGCTCTTTAGTTCCTTTTATCTTTAAAATTTCTGTTCAATTCATTTTATTTCCTTAGCATCAAATCACAGCAAATGTCATCTCAAGACACTTCACCAACAAGTCGTCTCAGCTCAATCACTCATACATTCCAGTTGATCCTAGTTACCCATCAGTGTATTAAGTTATGTTCATTATTCAAAGAAACCCAATAGAGCATGGAGGCATCGGCTTTTACCTGTCTACAACCCAAACAGCCCTCACACCAGTGATGGGATTTTCGGCTCCTTTTCGAGATGCGGCTCTAATGGCTCTTCTTACTGTGGAGAGCCGGCTCTTTCGGCTCCCAAACGGCTCCCCATATATATTTTTGACATTATTAATTAATTAATAGCTTAAACCTAGTTTTATAATATTTTGTTTCATTATTGACATTGTTAAGCACTTATGATGAGTAAAAATGCCGCATAACAATGCTATAGCAATACCGATGCGTGTGATGTCCGCATGTGCCTGTGCAGGTTGTTTGTCGAGCCTGCAGATAGGAAATGCTGACTTTGCACAGTCTGCACTCTGCCCTGGAGCTCTTGATGTAACATTAAAATGAGTCCAAATCTTGCTCCGTTTTCTGTCACTCATTTATTTTCACCTATTCAGTTCTCACACTGACTCCCCTTCTTTCTGTTGTGCTTCTTGACCGCTGAGTGAGTGTCTGTACATAAACACCTGCCGACGAACGCTATACAGCTTGGCCAATTGCCTGCCGTTTCCACAAAAAAAGTGGAGATAAACTTTTTTTTTTCAGTGTTTTCCCGCCACATTATTAATTGAAACTATGTGTGATTGGTCAGATGTGTGGAGCACACGCTTGACATGAGGGCAGTGGACCGACCGAGGGAAAAAAACTCTCCGCTCTAGCACTGGCAGAAGAGCAAAACGCGCAAGGAGAGGGAGAAGGGGGGGAGAGACAGCGAGGCACCGCAGGACAAAAATAAAAAAACGATGTGGGGAAAAACTATCGTCTCTGGCACTTGCAGAGCACAAGCACAACAACAGGGAGGCGGAGAGACAGCGATATACTGTAGAAAAAAACCCGGCTCCCAAATAGGATCCTAAAACGGCTCCCATTGTGGAGCCGGTTCCAATCGTTCACTTCAAAGAGCCGGCTCTTAGAGCCGGATCGTTAGCGACCGACACATCACTACCTCACACCTTTTAGATCACTTTAGTTAAACTCTGTCATGAACTATGGAGATAAATGGTCATAAAAATGCTAACATTTTATAATTTTACAGTATATTTCTTTTCTGAAAATACTGGAACTGTTCCTATGTATTAATTGATCAACCTGCCATCGCACACTTTATTTTATCCACAGATGTAAAATAGGACTGACACAATTAATCAGATTAATCTTAATGAATCAATTGTAGAAAGAATTGTCAACAAATTTAGTGTTCGATTTATTGCTAACTGGAGAATACACTCACAAAAGGCCTTCTGTTGAAAGAATGACATGTTGAGCGGTTATTGAGCCAAAATTGTGCAAAAATATATGCAATCTTTGTCTGTAAATATGCTCTCCCCAGAATTCCTCAAGTGTCATAGCTTTAGCGTCACTCAGTTCAAATTTTGCAAAAAAACAACCATGCCACTTATTAATATCTCTTTAATCATGTCAGGTCCTGCTCTGCCCATGGCCACCGTGGACATCAAGAACCCAGAGATCAACAACATCAGAGTCCAGAACTCCCACAGCCACCATCAGCCTTATCACCTCAACAACATGCTGAGCAACAGTGGCCTGGTCCGCAGGGACAAGAAGAGCAAGAAGAAGAAGTTGACAAAGGCAGACATCGGCACACCCAGCAACTTCCAGTGAGTTCAGCTCTGTGGCACCAGCTAGATTGGCTCTGCTGCACATTTTCAGTAGCACACCTGAGACTGCTGTATAACCAACCTTGTGTGAGGATCTAATGGTTGGACAACCTCCAGTAAAATATCCTGACATTAACACAAGAATTTAAATTAGTTGTATAGAATAAATACTCCCTACTTTTTTTTTGGCGCCGGCACAGCTGGCTGCTTGCAGACGCAGCTCCCGTCGTGTGTGTTAATCTGTGTATATTTACTGTAACCGATTAAGGATCCGTGCTTAAAGAACCCATGGATCATCAGTTAAGCTTTCCACAATGGCTGGATGTGGTTCAGTCGATGTTCTCCGCATTCTTCTGCTACTTTTTATACTCTTTGTTACGGAGAACCTCGCTGAACGGAGTAGCGGCATTGTTTGCTCGCGTGAACGGCTGATTGCGCTGTGTGGGCCTCTGCTGCTGCCCGGAGACGGGCCTGTGGTCCCGGAGGAGTTACGGAGGAGACGCCGGGGCTGCAGGTCTGGAGTTAAACGGAGGGAGAAGAGGAGACGGCACAAACCAGCGGTAACGGCAATTATTGTGGGGAACGTGAGGTCTTTAGGGAATAAGGCGGACGAACTCACGGCGCTGGTTAGGACCCAGAAGGAGTACTGGGAGTGCAGTATCTTCTGCTTCACGGAAACCTGGCTGCACTCGCTTATTCCGGACTACAGCGTGGAGGTCCCTGGATTTTCCTTGGTGCGGGGGGACAGGGACTTTTCCAAGAGTCGGAAGAAGAAGGGCGGAGGGATTGCACTTTATGTGAGTGAGAGGTGGTGTAATCCCGGTCATGTTAACGTGAAGGAACAGATTTGTAGCCCGGACATTGAACTTCTGGCTGTGGGAATGCGGCCGTATTATTTACCGAGGGAGTTTACGTCCACCATTTTGATCGCTGTTTACATTCCCCCATCACCTGATGCAGCGGTGGCCTGTGACGTCATTAGCTCTACCGCAGCCAAACTCCAGACTCTACACCCGGACGCCTTCATGGTCATCACAGGTGACTTTAACCATGCCTCATTGGACAAAACTCTACACAACTTCCAGCAGTATGTTGACTGTCCCAACAGGGAAAACAAAATGCTGGATCTCCTGTATGCTAATGCCAAAGATGCATACAGCGCCACAGCCCTGCCCCCCCTTGGCAGGTCGGACCACATCTTGGTAAGGATGACTCCCAAGTATGTTCCTCTAGTGAGTAGGCAGCCTGTGCGCATCAGGACGGTGAGGAGGTGGACACAGGAGGCAGCTGAGGCACTGTAGGACTGCTTTGGGTCGACAGACTGGGATGTGCTCTGTGGGCGTCATGGGGAGGACATCGACAACATGTCTGACTGCATCACGGACTACATCAGATTCTGTGAGGACACTGTCATGCCAGCCCGGACCGTGCGCTGCTTCTCCAACAACAAACCCTGGATTACCAGCGACCTGAAGGCACTTCTAAACAAAAAGAAGATGGCTTTCAGGTCTGGAGATAAGGAGGAGCAGAGGAGAGTCCAGCGTGAACTCAGAGAGACACTGAGGACATGCAAGGACAACTACAGGAGGAAGCTTGAGTCCAAACTCGAGCGGAACAGTGTGAAAGATGTGTGGAAAGGAATGACGAACATCGCTGGAATGAAGGGGAAGGACATACAGACATCTGGGAGCCTGGATAGAGCAAACCAGTTCAACCAGTTTTTCAACAGGTTTAGCTCACCTCCTGCTACTCCCCTACCACCACCAGCCCCCCACACATCCACACTGCCCCAAGTTGTTCAAACCACCTACCGGCATTCTCCTGCACACCACCTCTCCTTCAGCCCCCCACCTCCCCTCCTCCCCCATCTCCACTGCAGACAACAACACCTACCCCCAGCTAACGGTGACTACAGGCCAGGTTAAGAGACAGTTGGAGCGATTGCACCAGGGGAAGGCTGCAGGACCTGATGGCATTACACCACGGATCCTGAAGACCTGCTCTGGCCAGCTGTCCCCTGTACTGGCACACATGTACAACTTGAGCTTGAGGCTGGAGAGAGTCTCACTGCGGTGGAAGACATTACATGTGGTTCCTGTTCCCAAGAAGCCAAGGCCATCCGACCCAGATGACTACAGACCAGTTGCTCTCACATCTCATGTGATGAAGGTCATGGAGAGACTGGTCCTGGCCCAGCTGAGGCCTCGGGTGAGGACGTTTCTAGACCCCCTGCAATTTGCCTACCAGCCCCACTTAGGAGTTGACGATGCCATCATCTTCCTGCTGCAACGAGCACTGTCGCACCTGGATGGTGGAGGAGACACTGTGAGAATCACATTCTTTGATTTCTCCAGTGCCTTCAACACCATCCAGCCTCTGCTACTGGGTGAGAAGCTGCGGAGGATGGGTGTCAACGACTCAGTGATCTCCTGGGTTACTGACTACTTGACAGGCAGGCCACAGTTTGTCCTGTCTGATGTGGTGGTCAGTGACGTAGGAGCTCCACAGGGAACTGTGCTTTCTCCCTTTCTCTTCACCCTGTACACCACTGATTTCCAGTACAACTCTGAGTCATGTCACCTACAGAAGTTTTCTGATGACTCAGCGGTTGTCGGGTGTATAGGGGATGGAGGGGAGGGGGAGTACAGGACACTGGTAGACAGCTTTGTGGAGTGGTCTGAGCAGAATCACCTGAGGCTCAACATTAGTAAGACCAGAGAGATGGTGATTGACTTCAGAAGGAAGAAGATACCTTCACGGCCACTGAAGATCAAAGGGGAAGTGGTGGAGGATTACAAATACCTGGGAGTTGTAATCGGCAACAGACTGGACTGGGCATCTAACACTGACGCTGTGTGCAAGAAGGGGATGAGCAGACTCTATTTTTTAAGGAAGCTGAGATCCTTCAATGTGTGCAGCAAGATGCTGGAGACCTTTTATCACAGTGTTGTTGCCGGTGCCATCTTCTTTGCTGCTGTGTGTTGGGGAAGCAGCATCAGAGCCAGCGACTCTAATAGACTAGACAAAATCATCAGGAAAGCTGGCTCTGTACTGGGACTAAGGCTGGAGTCCCTGGAAACTGTGGTGGAGAGGAGGACACTGAAGAAGGTTCTGTCTATTATGGACAATAAACAGCACCCTCTCCACCACATAGTGGACAGACAGCGGAGCACCTTCTCACATAGGCTGCTCCAGCTCCGCTGTCGTAGGGACAGATACAGGAAATCCTTCCTGCCACATGCCATCTCACTGTACATCCATCCATCCATCCATTGTCTGTTCACCCTTGTCCCTAATGGGGTCGGGAGGGTAGCTGGTGCCTATCTCCAGCTACGTTCCAGGCGGGAGGCGGGGTACACCCTGGACAGGTCGCCAGTCTGTCGCAGGGCTCTCACTGTACAATAAAAGCTAAATCATTGTTCTGCACTAATCAGTCCGATTTCGCACAACTGCACTGTGGCACACTTGCTGTACATATATTTACATATACATATCTACATTTTTTGGATCTTAAGTTGTTTCTTATATTAACAGCATTTTATATTGTATTTTTATTTTTTATTTTATCTACAACTACTACTCAGTGGTAGTTGTTATTGTGTCTTGTCTCTATGCTGTAACTGCGAAGTAATTTCCCCGCTGGGATGAATAAAGTACTTCTATTCTATTCTATTCTGGACTATTTGAAGTGTTCATAGTGATTATTTTTCCTGCTCTGCTCTGGGTTAGGCCAGCAGCCTAGCAGGTAGTGGGTTAGCTATTAGCTGTTAGCTTGTTAGGCTGCTGTCAGCTCTCAGCAGACCTGCTGCTGGAAAAACACCTGAAGAGTCCAATGACTGAGTGACTCTTAACCTCCTTCTAGAACACCTTTTGGTTCTATGAAGACATTAGGGCAGCATGAGCCTGTTGAGAGGGAGGGAGGGAAGTTGAGAGGGGCTTGGTAAATTGATCTGATTTGAACATGTTAAGGTGGGTGACAATAACCCCATCTGTAGTTAAAGCTTCATGTAGACACTCCATGTGAGGGTCAGGAGGTCATAGAGCTCAGCCAACAGAAAATAGAAAAATAATTGTTTTGCTGAGGTCCGAGAAGCACACCGAACACTACTTCTTGACATCTTCTGGATGTTGTTAAGTAACTTGTTGCTGTTATGCCAGATAAATGATCTGTTGTGTGATTGCTCCAGGGCAGTCATGGTGCTGATGGGACAGAACAAGCTGTGGTTCCTGTTGTGTCTGTCTCCACAGAGCAGCCTTCAGACGCCCAGTCTGCCAGCTGTTAGATTGAGATCTCTTTGTTGTGTATGCTAAGCAGCTCATGTGAATTTGCATGTGAACACATCTGCGATCTCACCACATATCTCTTCCATCTTCCTCAGGCACATCGGCCATGTGGGCTGGGATCCAAATACAGGCTTTGATGTGAGTACCACACTTCCCACAACGGCACAATAGTGACCTAGTCTGACAGCATGATGCCATCACACAATGACACATCATTGTCTCAAGCGTCTTCTTCTGCACACTGTGGATGTTCCAGACAGCAGCAGCAGGCCTGCTGACCTCATCGCTCCTCGCCTTCAGCTAATCCTCTGTCCGCTCTGACAGAAAGAAGCCAAATATGGCCGAGTCTGTTTCTCCAGAGTAGAGAGCGCAGTTCTGTGTTTAGATGCTGGGATTGAACTCACTGATCACCTGCTGCTGCTGCCAACAGTTACAAAAGACTGCCTGGATGCAACATTTGATCATAAAATCCTGGATTTTCCTGGACATGTCGGATGAACTCTGCCTGCCTTTAATAATCACACATGATGTAGATGTTAGTGGCTGAAATGCAAATTCTCAGCTGGAGGTCATGATCCTGGAATAAAATAGTGGAGGGAGGAAAATAATCATAATCTATCATCAATATCTTCTTGGGATGTTTTTTATTAAATGATTCCAGTATCCAGCCAGATTTATATTGAGAAGCCTGGAGCAGGCATCCATTATGGGCTGTAGTGATGTCGTCAGGGGAGTGTGACTCCAGTAAAGGAGACTAAGCTGAAAGTTTTTCTGGAACTTGACAAAATTATTAAAAACAACCAGATGGACTTGCTTTGGTCCACTCTGCCCATCGCGGGTTCATATAAGACGGATGGGACTCAAGAGTCTCAGAGTAGCAGCTCCTTCACCATCTAGATTTCAGGAGGTGGACTACAGTCCCATGTATCCTGGCAGTTGTTGTCACAGCAGCAGGTGGGTCTTAGCTTTGCTTCCCATGCTCAAGGTTCAGACCCAGCAGCATGCTTGTTCCTCTAAATGGGCTGATCAGAATGCTACCAGCACTAGTCACATTAAACTAGGAGTGCACTCATAAATTTGAGATTGGTGATCAGCTGACACTTGTATATGAAGTTGATCTATACATCGATCTTATCTTTTGCAAAGGTCTGAAAATCAGCTTTTGTAGCCTTTAGCGCTGTCATGAGGGCTGACTGACAAACCCAACCACCGGGTCACAGGCAGACGCCTGTCTGCGGTCAACTACAGTCATCCTTGCAACTTTTCACACAACAAAATATGTATCAGCCAAAATTGGAATCGGCAGGTCAGACTTTTTAAAGATAGGTGATCTTTAGGGTGCATTCACACCAGCCCTGTTAGTCCACTTTAATCAAACTCTAGTTTGTTTGTCTAGGAAATCCGGTTTGTGTGGGGAGGTGTGAATGCACAATCGAACTCTAATGTGTACTAAAAAAGGTTTAAACCTACCCTGATCCTCCTAAAAACCTAGGTCACTAGGTTCACAGAGTTCAGGTCTGGCATTCATGATCGCCATGACTTCAGCCATGAGAGCTCAAAACCTCGTGTGGGAGATGAGTGTGTCCTGTTTGGAGTAACATAGCATCCAGAATGCATATGGCTACACCGATAAGTCTTTCCCATGAACCACCCATGTGTGATAAATGTGGCGGGTTAAAAATCCATGTGCATCTTTTGCTTTGTAGATAGGATTCAACCACTGCCTCTTTGGAGTTCATGTTCAGTTCTCTGCATTCAAAGTTGGTTCCCGTGTCAGATCGGAGAAGTTTGGCAGGACCACGGAGAGTGAAAAATCTCCTAAAAGCGTTGATACAGCTATCTGTTGACATGGATTCCACCAGCTATATGTGCACAGCTCTGGTTGACATACAAGTGAAAAGGTCCACTAGACACTGAAAGATTTCCATCTCTATCAGTCAGCATAATTTGAGTTACCTTGAATGCTCAGAGTTGAACAAATTTTGTTGTTTGAGCAGCTAAACAACCTGGACCCAGAGCTGAAGAACCTGTTTGACATGTGTGGGATCTCCGAGGCTCAGCTGAAGGACAGAGAGACATCCAAGGTCATCTACGATTTCATTGAGAAGAAAGGGGGGGTGGAGGCTGTCAAGAACGAGCTCAGGAGGCAGGGTGAGAGCAGACACACACCTCCTCCCATGGTTCTGGTTCTGCTTGTACATCTGTGTGTTAATGTCACTTGTCATTCAGTTCATGTAAGCAGTGCCTGTTCACCGAGAAGCACAGATCACCACAGGTGATTTCAGTGACGTGCGGTGAGGTTCATAGCTGGTGAGGCACTGACGTCATCAGAATCAGATTTGCAAATAGATGCATAGATTGACAGCAGTTTACAGGTTATGTTTCACTTCTGCATCCTTACACTTTCAGCTCCGGCGTTGGCCTTCCTTTGGTTATTATCTCCTGCTTCGATTGAAAGTCCACTTGAGAAAACTTTTTTAGTGTTGTAATGTAGTCATCCATGTCGAAAGTCGGGATAAGCGAGAGGAAAAAAATCACTATCTCTATTATAATCTATCGCTGCACTTGACTTGCTTCCCGAATCGTTTAGCCTAGCTCGCTGTCACTTACTCGGCAGTTGAGGAGTGAACAAGACGAACGTCTGGGATCTTGAGCGCCCCCTGCCATGAGGCAAGAGAACTGCCTGCCTCACCACGAACCTGTTCTCTGCCGTTTATAATCAATCACTCATTACACGAAACACGTTACACAAACACAGTTGGTGACAAAAAGCACTGTACATTATATACATAAGCTAAATTATTGGAAATAAGTTCACATATTAAATTTGTTTAAACCATTTTATTGACGCCGTACAGCAACATGCTCTCTCCGCTTAGCAGCCAGCGCAGAGCCAGGGGTTGCGCAATCCAAGGTGAGGCAGAGCTCGCTGCTGCCTCACCGGCATCGCTTCCAAGCATTTCAATGGGAAAATAAGAAAATTCAGCGATTTTGAACAAATAAAAATTGAAATTGGTGAAGCTACATGAAAAATAAATATTTTTTAGTACAAACCACCGGATGAATATAACAATTTAAATTACTTTATGATTATATATTTTCTTTCTTTCCATGATGGCTGGTGAGGCACTGCCTCACCTGCCTCCCCTGACCGCACGTCACTGGGTGATTTGTGGTGAAAGATTAGAAATCTTTCTGAGACTAATTTAGCTCCACAGTGGTGTGGTCAGAACTCTGATCAGACCCTGTGGAGGGTTGTGGCCATAAAGTTTATCACGGGGAGGGTTAGGGAGGGTTAGGGGAGGGCTGCTTGAAGAAAGTCATCTGGCTTGAGACTTTGTTAAATTATGTTTTATTATTTAGCACGCTGCGTTCTGGTTGGATGATTACTTCTTACCTCCGTCAATGAGCTGCTGACAAATGCTAAGTGCTATTAGCAGCTATGGAGGAAGACTGCTAATAGAAAGAAGTGCTGCCAAGAAAGAGACAAAAAAGTAAATAGGAAAGATAGCACAGATCAGTGTGTGAACTGCAAAATGGAATTGGTGTTTTATAGTAGCACATCCTGCTCAGTGCTGTAACATGTTGGCAGCTGTTCTTGTTACAGCCTAATTAACTTCTGGACCTTCTCTGTCTTTGCTCAGCAGAGGCCTCTTGGATAAAAAAGTGCGCAGTTTTCACACTAAAACTTGACGTATGGACAAATTTAGAAAAGTGCAGCTGGTGGTCCGCCCTGTCGCCACCCACAAATACATATATAAATTAGTATAAATACCCGTGAAGCAATAACCATGGCAACGGTCCTTGCTTGTAGTATTGTAGTATAAGTATTTATAATAATAATAATAATATATTTTATATAAAAGGTGCTTTCAGGGCACATAAGGTCACCTCACAAAAACAAAAATGATACATTTTAAAGAAAACAATTTCAAATAAAAAAATAAAGAGCTCTGCTGTTCTAACGGGCTGTCTGGAGTTCAGCCGGGATTTAAAGACAGACATCATGTCAGAGAGTCCTTTGAGTGGGGAATGTGGATGTTTAAAGAAATCATGTGCATAAGTTGTACATTTACAGAACGATGCTGTCTGTCCATAAAGCCGCATTCACAAAGCGGACCTGGCTCGACTGAAGGATGTCTGCTTTTGAACTGGTCCTGGTACCGGTACCGCACGGCTCCTTCTTTAGGTTTTGCTCAAAGATCCAGAATGACCAGTCAACATGATCTCTCAATAAATGCTCCCTCTGAATCCTTCCATTGGCGATGTTCTCCATCAGAGCCAAAGCGCTCCATATTTATGCGGTTCATCTTTGCGCAGCTACTTGAATATGTGATTGTATACACAACGTATTATTTACATTCGAATGAGGTTTTTACATCCTTCTATTTTTATTTTCTTTGTTTTGTGTGCGTGTTAGCTTATTGCCTGAGGATAAATTTATTGTTTCGTCGTTTACGTTGAAACAATAAAAATCATGAAAAAACATCGGGTTCGATGCTTCTTGGTCTAAATAACTGAATGTAGTCAGATTTCAGTGTATTTAGGTGAGTTTTGGCACTTTGTAGTTTGATATTGGCCACAGAAAAAGTTTGCGTGACTGCTGCACATTTTCACGGCAGGTCAAAGCTTGTGTATATTTACGCAAACTTTCAAACTTTTTATTTATTTTTTACCTCTCCAGGGTTTTTTTTTGTGGGCTCTAGTGTCCCTTATATGAAAGTAGGCTGACAGGAAAGGGGGAAGAAAAGGGGGGAAGACATGCGGCAAATATCGTCGGGTCCGGGAGTTGAACCCGCGACGGCCGCGTCAATGACTCAAGACCTCCAAACATGGGTCGCGCTATCCCCTACGCCACCACGGCACGCCCATGTGAATTTTTATACATGCCGATTTTTGTGTAAAATATGGCGCCGCACATTTTTTGTGTGTACTGTACAATGCTTTATACATGAGGCCCCAGGTGAGCTACCTCCTCCATTTAGACTTGAATAAGTAGATTAACACATCTTTATATGGTGTATTCTGGTTTAGTTTTCTGTGTGCTGTATGTATTGTAGGATATTAAAAATGCGCCACAGAAGCCTTAGACTGACCCGATCCTCAACCTTTTCATTTTGACCTGATCCGGCCCAAACTTGGGTTTGGGAGGAACTCGGTCTTTAGATCTGACATGTAGGAAGCATCCACTACATGCATGGAGCTCATTAGTTGCTGCTAACAGGTGACATTTTTGTTCCCTTTGCAAAAAACTGACTTTTATCTGTTGGTGTTAGAACACAATCTGGCATTTTATACATGTACAAGAAAATAAAATTTGCCATTAGAAATTGTCAGTAAATGTATTCAGCTATCCCTACATAAAATTAAAGATCATGGTGTGATGTACTTGCTGATCCAGAAGAGTAATGACATAAACGATGAAAAATTGATTAGAAGTATCTTGTTGATGCAGAATGAGCCATCAGTTGATGTTTCTCCTCCCTCTGCAGCTCCGCCTCCTCCCCCATCTCGAAGTGGCGGCCCTCCTCCCCCTCCACCTCCACACAGCACAGCCCCACCCCCCCCATTCAGAGGGAGCAGAGGAGCCCCCCCTCCACCTCCTCCATCCAGAGCTCCTATTTCAGCCCCTCCTCCTCCCCCCTCCAGACCAGGAGCTCTTGGTGCCCCTCCTCCTCCTCCCCCCTCTAGGGGGGGCCATCAGCCTCCCCCCCCTCCTCCCCATCCATCATCTTCCATTGCCCCTCAAGCTGCCCCCCTTCCCCCACCTGTTCTTCCCCAAACATCCCCTGCCAGCTCTGCACCCCCTCCACCCCCTCCACCACCACCTCCAGGTCCTCCCCCTCCCCCAGAGTTGGACGGTGTCAGCAGTGGTCGGGACTCTCCCAGCCCAGGCGGGAAGTCAGCACTGCTGGAGCAGATCAGAGGGGGGGCCCAGCTGAAGAAGGTGGAGCAGAACCAGCGGGCTCCGGCCTCCAGCACTGGCCGGGACGCACTGCTGGACCAGATCCGACAGGGGATCCAGCTCAAGACTGTGAGCACCACTTCTACAAACTCTTCTCTCCTGTAGGACCGGCGCTCCGTAAACACCCTGCTGCCCAGGGCTCAGCTGGACCTGGGGCGAGTCAGGTTCCCGGGATAGAACCTGGGCACGCAGTTTCTGCCCCAGGTTCTGTTAACTAGGCTGAGCAGCTACCAGGTCTTAACTACTTCCTGTTCCCAGAGGACTACC
This sequence comes from Xiphophorus couchianus, assembly GCF_001444195.1. Lineage (NCBI taxonomy): Eukaryota > Metazoa > Chordata > Actinopteri > Cyprinodontiformes > Poeciliidae > Xiphophorus > Xiphophorus couchianus. The sequence continues at coordinate 35,584,988 of NC_040231.1, forward strand.
ACAGCAACTTCCACGTCAGAACGCTGTTGGCTTGGCAATGTGTGTACTGACCTGGAATTGGGTCGGATCTTTGAGTTCTGGCCTGTTGACCTCCACGCAGGCTGCTCAGTTTGGGAGTTAGGTGATTCCCTAGTTGTCTAGTTCCAGCATATTAGAGATGACGTTTGGTTCTAGAGTGAACGTCCTCCATGATGTTATGCCAGTGATCCACCAGGTGGCGAAGTCTCTTTTGAGAAATTCTATTTCCTCTTATTGTTGAGGAAAAAACAAAACTTTTCTTATGAAACCAAGACTGTTGTTCTGTTAAGGAATGAAAAATGGTGAGGCCTGCTGTGTGATGGTTGTGTTTGTGCCTTTAGGTATCAGATCTCCCAGAATCGGGCCCCCCAACTCCGGCTCCAACTGCAGGGATTGTTGGGGCCCTAATGGAGGTTATGCAAAAGAGGAGCAAAGCTATCCATTCCTCTGGTGAGTTTCTGCGTCACAAAGCTCTCTGGCCACTACAGCCATGACTTCATGTGAACAGACAAAGAAGGCGAGGTGTGTGGGGTTGTTTCACATAACCCCTCCCATTGTGATGTCACTGCAGTCTGATGATGCGTTCACGCCAAATGTGTTTGGCGCATCTGGTTTAAATGTAAAGTTTATGTGGAGGTGCGTCAGACGCACAAAAATTGTATTAGCCGTTGTTTTCGTTGCTGGCCTCTTTGTCGGATGCGACGAACGCTTCAAACGCACCTCAACAGGGCCTCCACGTGCCTCAACGGGGCCTCTACGCGCCTCAACGGGGCCTCCACGTGCCTCAACGGGGCCTCCACGTGCCTCAACGGGGCCTCCACGTGCCTCAACGGGGCCTCCACGTGCCTCAACGGGGCCTCCACGTGCCTCAACGGGGCCTCCACGTGCCTCAACGGGGCCTCTACGCGCCTCAACGGGGCCTCCACGCGCCTCAACGGGGGCCTCCACATGGATTTAAATGTAAACCGGACTCGCCCAACAAGCAAAACGCGTTTGCCATGAACGCACCATGAGTGGATGCAAGAATGTCAGAAAAATAACAGCCGAGAAGTTTTTAGCAGTAAAACTTAACGCTGACTATGTCACGATGCTTTTGACTTCCTGCACAATGGAAGGTCTGTTTTGCATTTTCTTTAGCATGCTGTGATGTGAATGCATTTGCAATTAGCTTTTGCTGAATTCTGAGCTGATTTTCAACTTTTGAATTGGAATACTTGATTGTTGTACAGAAGCACAACAGAAATTAATTTCAGTACAACCATCCAAAGACAATAAACAAAGAAAAGGAAAACAGGTGCCTGGACTGCAGCCGTGGAGGCGCTGCCCTTTTCATTAGGTCAGAAAAACAATAAGATGATGTTTGTTGGAGGTGAAAAAAATCCTGTCACTCTGTGCATAATTAACAGTAAGGACAGGGTGAGAGGTTGCAAACCCTGAATTGAAAAGCAACACGTAGACACAGGAGTGTCTACATGTCTCCGAAGGCGGAGAGTTTGAGGGTTGTGTGTTTCTAGCTATGTAGAATGAATGTCAGCATGTGTGTGTAGTAAGCTGACCCTGCCATTGTCTCTGATACGTGGTGAAAAGTTTATCAGTGACCTTGAGTAGAGTCCAAGATAGAGCTTCTTGTTCACTCAGGACAGTTTGAGAAGGCCGACTCAGGGGAACCAGATCAGATAGAGAAAGAATAGTTTTAGGTCGGGCTGACACCCTAGTTTTCCATCTGCCCTACAGACCCGACCTGTTGTCCGCCCTGTTTATCTGGAATTTCTAATTACCCTAACACCATAATATCTGTAGACAGGTGTAATGCTAAAATATTATTCCCCTACAGGCTACACAATTCATACTTCAGATTTTTGGCCCATAACACAATTAAGTTATGCTGGTAAAGTTTACATCTGGTAGGATAACTGTGTTTCCACTGCTTTAAGAGCTCAGACAAATCAGACTTTCAAACATTCACCTGTATGTGATTAATTGATCAGATGTGCCCAATAAGAGGATTGCAATTGATCAGTCAGTATTGGGAAGTAGCGTCTTCAGGTGACAAACTGAACGGTGCCAGGAGGCCAAGATGTTGCTAATCAAACATGTTCACTTAGATCCAAAACGTTTCTAACAACCAAAGGCAAAAAAAGAAATCAAAAGACATGTTCAAATGAACGACCTAATAGAAATAATATTCCTAATTATTGTTTCGACGAGGTGTTGCGCAGGTTTGTGTGTTTTGGGTTTTTTTCATATGGCAGAAAGAAGCCCCTCCCTTCAGGACAGCAGACCAGGGCTCAGCTGCTGATTGGCTCTTTAAACCTCCATGTTTGTTTTCTCAGATGACGATGAGGATGAAGATGAAGATGATGACTTTGAGGATGATGAAGAGTGGGATGACTAGTGAAGATGCCCCCCACCCACCTTTCCCAGCCTACCACTAACACTAAAACTCTTCCAGAACCCCACTACATCATGTAATGTAAATGTTGTTTGAGTTTCCAGTATATTTATTTTTGCTCTTAAAAAATGATAATTCCAGTTAATCTGTGCAATACCTCATCAATGAAGCTGTTCTGTTCATCACACACCGTAGAGGTAAAAGCTTCTCTCCTCCTCCTGCGTCAGTAGAAAGCACTTAATGCACCGTTAGCTCAGAGCCTGGACCTGAGCTCCAGAAGGAAACGCTGCAGGGAAGACTTGGAGGTGGGCGGAGCTTCCTGGGAAGTCATTCTGTTACATTTCATTGCCTGTTTCAGAAACTTTAAATGGACAATAGTCCAAGCAATTTGGCAGGAAAATGTTTGAGTGTATTGCTCTGAAATGCATAATTAACACTATTTTCCTATCGTATTTGTCCTGTCCTCTATTTATTTTCTGTCTTTTCATCTCCTATTGAAGACATGACCATGACCAAACCTTGTGTAGATCTTTAACTTAGATTTTTCACATGATTAAAAGGTTTTGTTGTTTTTGTCTTGTTTTGCACAGTTTCTAAAATAGTTTGTTTGGTTTCTTGTTTTGTGTGTTTGTAATAGTAGCATACATACAGTAGGATAGACAGTAGGATACTCTGACATTAATGTAACAAGACAATGTTTGAGTTACAGACACACATGCATGTATAGCTGATATAGCAGGACTTTCTTTTCTTTTGCAACATTCCATTATCCTGTCAGGAAGTTACACCATCATCATACTGTTTTCATTTCATTTAAAGGGAATAAGTAAAAATATTTGTCATTTGCTCTTTTTTTTAATTTTTTTTAAGAAACTATGATTTTTATGCAATGCAACTGTAAATGCCCTCCTTTTGCAAATACCAGACAAAGCAAATAATGATGAACCAAATGTGGCATTTTCAAGCAGCTTGCGGCTTTGGCGATGCCTGTGATGGTTTGTCAGAGAAACAGTGTGAAGAAGTAACCGACGCTTGTTTCTCTGTCTGTCCTTTAAGTTCTTATTGTCCTCCAGGGACCTAATGCTGCATCAAGAAGCCAAGTTACTGACATAAAGCCTGTGAAAAAGGTCGGGAGGGGCCGGGATGGGTGGGGTCAGTGAGAATAATAAATTGTATACCTGAATAAATGTTATTTACATAGGTGAGTTGGTCTGATGGTTTTTCTGTTAAATTTCCTAAAAACCTATTTTCAGAGGTTTTGGTTTCATGTGTTGGTGCAGATTCTCCATAGCCCAGGTCATCCTCAATGCTCAGGTGGAAGACAACCAGACTACCTGATGCCAGACATGTTTTACCTTTTATGCTAAAAGGTTCTTCTTGGAACTGCTTGGAAGCTGTACCCAGTACAGTCACCCTACCAGGGCTGTGAAGTTACTGATTCTACTCCCTCCATGGTTCTTGGTTCACATGCTTCTATTTTTGCTATTTACATCACTTTCAGTTATTTAAATAAAAATTGAAATTAATAATAATAATATATATTCAGTTATGCATTATATTGCATGCTTACAAAAGAAAAAAAACATTAAGAATTGGTGCTGTGTTAGGGGAACTGCAATTTCCCCGAGGGAAAATCCCAGAGGGATTTCTAAAGTGTCTGTCTAGCAACCTGTCTATCCTGAGCTGGTATTTCTTTCAGTGCGTTTATTTAACACGGCATTTTGCGTTCATGATTACATATCATATGGCAGACCGCGGGCCACATCCGGCCCGCGTGAGGCCAATCATAAATTACAAAATAATTTTTTTAAAAAACATCTACAGTATGTCGTGCGTGCAATACAACTGTGCTGCTTTTATTTTGAAAAGTGTTATTAATGGACGTATGTCCGTGCCTAACCTGTGAGTGAAGGTGCACAGCTACAAGTGATGGCTGGTTACCCCCAAGATGTCCACTCACGCTAAAAAAAGAAAAGTTGATGACGTTTTCAACAAGACATGGACTGCCACGTATTTCTTTACAGAAATGAAACGTAAAGCCGTGTGCTTAATTTGTGGTACACAGGTTGCTGTGTTTAAAGATTATAATTTGAATCGCCGCTACACGACGAAGCACGAGGATAAATATCGGAATCTGATGAAGAGGCGTGAGGAAGGCTGATGAGTTGATGGTAAAACTGCAAACCCAAAAAAGACTTTTTACCAAACTTCACACCCCCAGAAATGCAGCCGTCAGGACAAGTTTCGTCATTGCTCACAAAATCGCCAGAAAAAGTAAGGCATTTTCTGACGGAGAGTTTATTACGTTTATTGCTCATTGGACTCTGTTGCGCTGATTTGCCCGGAGAAGAAGGGCGCATTTGAGAACGTGTCACTCTCCAGACGCTCTGTAACGAGGCGGGTTGAGGCCATCGCTGGAAACTTGGAGCTTCAGCTGAAGAACAGAGCGGCTGACTTTGACAGTTTTTCTCTGGCTTTGGATGAGAGCTGCGATGTACGGGACAGCGCCCAGCTGCTCATCTTCTTGCGTGGGACAACTGCAGACTTTCAAATCACGGAGGAGCTGGCAGCCATGCAGTCAATTAAAGCGACAACCACAGGTAATGACTTGTTCACAGAGGTAAATGCGTGTTTGGACATGTTAGGACGGAAATGGGACAAGCTGGCAGGTGTGACAACAGATGGTTGTCCAAATCTGACAGGGAAAAATGTTGGACTTTTAAAGAGGATGCAGGATAAAGTGACAGAAATGAACCCTGTGCAGAAATGGACATTTTTGCATTGTATTATACATCAGGAAGTGTTGTGTAAGACAGTGTTAAAAATGAACCATGTTGTTGATGCTGTAATTAAAACAGTTAACTGTATCAGAGCGAGAGCGTTAAATCATAGACAATTTGTTGCACTTTGGAGGAACATGAGAGTGAACATGGTGACATAAGCTACCACAGCAACGTCAGGTAGCTCAGCCTGAGCAAAGTACTGAAAAGTGTCTGAGACCTGAGAGACCAGATTCAGAATTTCTGTGGGAAGAAAGGACATGACATCCCAGAACTTTCAGATGAAGACTGGGTGGCAGACCTTGGATTCGCTGTGGATGTGACTGCACTCATGAACGAATTGAATGTCAAACTGCAGTGCAAGGGCCTTTTTGTGCATGAGATGTACAGTGCAGTGACGGCTTTCATGAGAAAGCTTCTCTCAAGCCAAGTGAAGGACAACATTCTGACCCACTTGCCAACACTAAAGGAAGCCACCAGATCAGCCGATCACCTCCACAAGTACTCAAGCAAGTTAGAAGCACTGCATGGAAAGTTTTTGAGGCAATTTCAAGATTTCAAAACTACTGAGAGTGAACTGGACATGGTTTCTTCTCCCTTCAACTGCAGTGTGGACAATTCACCGAGCAATGTTCAGATGGAGCTCATTGACCTGCAGTCTGACCTACTTCTGGCAGAGCACTTCAGGTCAGTCTCACTGCTGGACTTTAACTCCTCCCTCAAAGAGGAGAACTTCCCACACCTGAGGAGGCGTGCTCAGAGGATTCTGGTCCTCTTTGGATCCACCTATGTATGTGAAGAGACATTTTCAGTGATGAAGTTCAACAACTCCAAACACAGATCCTCTATCACTGATGATCACCTCTCAGCTGTCCTTCACATAGCCACCTCAGATTTCAATGCCTTTGTTCAAGCCCATAACAGACTGGATTATTCACACTGAAGAGGTCAAATGAGGTGGAAAACATAACAAGTTATTGTTTGTTGTATTTCTATAAACTTGTTAAGTTGTTTGTTGTTTTTCCTTGTTTGTAGAACAAAGTTAAAGTGTGAACAATTTAAAAATAAATTGCAGTGATTCAATGATTGTTTTTGTTTTCTTTTTTCAATTTCACATAGCCTAATATAAATATTTAAGGATTAAGAGTTTAAATAAAACCATCAAAAGCAATCTGCTTTTGTATAAAGTTACGTTAGGTTAAATTAAATTCTTCTTCTTATTATTATTATTATTTATCTTACGGTATATCAAAAATAATACTGAGCAAAATTTAATTGAAATATTGATGTGGCCCTCCAGCAGTGCTCCGGTTGCTCATTCGGCCCCCGGTAAAAATGAATTGCCCACCTTGCCATATCTAAAATAGGTCTGGAGCTATCTTCATAGCTCGTTTGGTCATGTGATCCTCAAGCCCGGATTTTAGCAAGATGCTTTGTATTTTTGTGAATGAATAAGGTCATAATGTCCTAATTTTATCACTGACTAAGAGGATTTTGGCGGTGTTATTGAAAAAAAATTTCTAATTTGTTCTGGCAAACGTCCATCATGAAAGCTTGATTATTATTGGTCCAAGTTGCTTCTGACGCTTTGGGGCGGAGCGTCACGGAGTAATTTCTCACGATGGCGGACGACAGAATGAATGACAACGGAGCGCAGGAACGAAAGGAAAAGAAGAGCGCGACCGACAGGTGATGAAGAAAATATCCAAGCTAACAGGGTTTTTTAAACTCATATCGGACATGGAACAGAACCACCGTCCCTCTCCGCTTCTCAAGACGTTAGCCTTGCTAACAGCGGTTCTACGGTCCGCCAGAACCTGGATCTCTGACTGATCCGGTGCCGCCCAGAGGCGGCGGAAGGGCGAACGTCTTCTCCAGGTGCAGCGATGACCACGGATAATCCGTACAGTACTGGTCCTGAGCTTTGGGTAAAAACTGATGAGTTCGTGTGAGTTTACTGGGCTGAGCAAGAAGCAGGGAGCTATTAAAATATGATGTTAATTTTAAAGCATCAGAACATCTTTACAAACATCAGAAACGATTCTTCTCCTGATCGCCTTTTTGAAAGCCAGCTCCAAGTGTGAGTACATCCAAACACAGGCTGATTCTCCTCCATCCGCCGCGGCTGGGTTTTGTGTTTTAAACGATGCTAAAAGTCAGTGAAGCTTTGAAACGAGTTTCCGTGAGGAAAAAAGCAACAGAACGATTCAAAGAGAAAGAAAACGGCTAAAGTCACAGAAAAGTAATGCGACGCTCTGCTCGCTCAATGTGAAGTTAAAACTAGCTTTAGCTTCCAGCTAGCAGCTGAACTGTCCTAATTATAGGACCGACTGTATTAACTTTTTTTTTTTTTTTTTTTTTTTTGACTGTATTAACTTGAGTGCGTCCTGCCCTGACACGCAGCTACATCCGGTCATCACAGAATAACAGTTTTGAGCAGGTTTGGCTCCCAGAGGGGAAATAACCTGTCAGTCTGAACTTGGTAAGGAAATAAACCTGATAATTACAGAGAAAGATACAGTTGATAAAAACTGAAAGAGGGAGGGAGACAGATAAAGATAGAAATGAAGAAGGATAAATAAATACTGTACATAGAGGATGGATAGAGAACATTGTCACATTTGTTCTTCCTTAGGAAAGCTCTGTTGAATAGACATGCTCAAGATGTTCAAGTATTTCTTTAATAACTATTTTGTTTGTAGTTATGATCTTTACATTCATTAAAGGTGCACCGGTAGCAATTTTCTGACTGATCATGATCTTTAAAAATCTGACTTGACTGTTGTAAACCTTGCATGTAGAGATGACCTGGGATGACCTGGAGCTTGGGACTGTCCATCAGCCTCATGGTGGACAGTGACTGATTTTTGTGACCTTGTAGGTGGATAAGGTTTGTGGATAAGATAGAATCGGTTCCACACACACACACACACACACACACACACACACACACACATATATATATATATATAGAACGATTATTAAGTGGGGCCCTAGGACCGCCCCACACCTTGGCTCAAGCCCAGGGGCCCACACCCTCCTAAGTCCGGCCCCGGTGATCCTTATACCAAAACAAACCGGTTGCTATGGCAACATGTAAACGTTTTACTCAGCCATTTTAAACCTATGCCTTCGAAAGCTTAGGTTTGTAATTTGCAAACTTTTTTTTTCATTGATAAATTAACAAAAATATAGCAACGACTTTATTCGAAAATGTAGATATTGACGGGTTTCCAGGTTTTAATCTCGACGCGGTTTGTCGTGGATTTGTTGCGGTCAGACTTTCTTATAGAACATTTGTTGATTTAAGTTCAGTACTTTTCTACCAAGATATCCTCACGCTGCCAGTTCAAACCACAATGAGCAAACCAGGAGAAACCACAGAGGACAGAGAGGAAGAGGAAGAGAACAAGAAGACTAAAGAGAGCCCGCCGACAGTTGGAAGTACTATAGCGCAGCCACCAGAGGGCGGCAGAGAGGAGGAGAGCGAAGACGGCTCCTGTTCAGATGAGCCCAGTGCGAGTAAGGCAAAAAAAAGAAACACTGAGAACTTGGTCAAAAGTAAAGGAAGAGCTGTTATTCTTTTTACCTTCATAGTCTACCTGAAGACACAGACATACAGGCTGTCTACATAAATGCCCTGTTTTGCTCGGTGCGTTTAAGTGGTGACACCTGATAACACGTTGCTATGTTGAAGCAATATGTTGCTGTTCAGCCTGAGCCTGAGCACTAATCATACCAAGGAATGGAAGGAGTGTATGAGGAAGCAATTAGTAAAGAGCTGTATTAAAGTAAACAGGCAAATGTAATCAGAAGCCGAAATAAACACAATGGCCTCCTCGCTCCTTCTCAGCCACTTTTCTCTTGTTTTTTTCTTTGCAAATGTAGATCAGGATGTAAAAGACACTGGAAGTCGAGCTAGGTGATCTATGTGATGATCTGCAACAGAAACAGGAAATGTTCAAAGCTCCATAGAAAATATATATATTTCATCTCAAGCTATCCTAATCAACTTGTATTTGGAATTATTCAGATTTATATTAAATTCTGAAGGGTCATCTAGAATTTGTCTGTCATAAAGTAATTACCATAAAAATCTACTCATAAGCACTGTTATTTTAGAAAGCAAAGAGGAGGCTTTCTGTGAAATTCCTTCCTTTTTGTGTGATCTAGCTGTTCTGGATGCTGTGGAGGATCAAATGCCTGATGATGCTGATGAGCTTGATGATAATGAAACGAATGTTAAAAACTCAACAGCTACAGGTAAGCATGACTGCAACCAGACACTACAGTACAGCCTGCTGGGCTCTGCATTTTGATCAGTGATTTATTTGAGTTTGGAGGAGAAGTGAAGCATCAACAGAGCCTTAGTTATTTGCGTTAGCTGCGTTCAAATGATAACTGAGTTTTAACCCTTTATCTTTGTAATAACTTTTTATTTCTGCACTGATTTGAAATATTGCTAATTGAATTTTAAAGCAAAACATGAGAAACATGATTATATTAATTTACAAAATATTAGACTGTTCAAAATAGCAGTGTTAGCAATGTTATTTCCAGAGTCCAACATTTATTGTGTAAAGTGAGAAATGCTTGAATATTTCTGTTTCCTGTGAATCACTGAACTAGTATTTGGTTGTAAAGGCATTGTTTCTGTGAACGTTTTCACATCTGGGTTGGATGGAGTCGAACAAAGTCTGACACCTGTGATCAGGTGTTCCAGCCTTTATCTCATCTGCATTTCTGGGTTTTCCCTTAGAAAAAAAAAGTTGCATGGTTGTCTCATAAACTATTGGTTCCTAGAACCAAAAAGTACAATTCTGGTTCCCTGAATCCATAAAATGTTCTTCCATGTCTCTTTAGGTCACTCACTGTGTTATTTGGTCAACTGTAATGTCTCTCAGCATATGTTGGTTTATAACAGTGGTGCCCAAAGTGGGTCCTCAAGGGCCGACATCCTGCATGCTTTAGTTCTCTCCCTGGTGGTACCAACAACCTTTTCAGCAGGTCAATGTTCTCCTTAGTCATCATTTGATCCAGGTGCTTTAAACCAGGGAGAGACTAAAACATGCAGGATGCCGGCCCTCCAGAACCCACTTTGGGCACCACTGGTTTATAACAAAGGGCCTTTGTGAAAACTTCTTGCAGATCGATTTTTGTTAATTCCAGAGTGGATCAGTAGCCGATTCTATTCTTTGAACCATTAAAACCATAATTTTATGTTCCTTACACATCGTTTTGGTTTCTGTATTTGAGATTGTTTTAGCAGAGCTGCATCATTTTCTTCATGTGTACCATGTGGTGCTGTTTGTAAAGTTACACTGTCAAAAATGATCTGCAAGTATTTGGGATATTTAACGTGTCCCATTATTTTTTAAATTATATATACTTCATGCTTTTTATTATTTATTTAATTGTTATTATTATTAGAGCCTTGCAACAAAATTTTGTTCAATATGTACATTTTAAATGTGCAGTTGAATGACAGTTAAGTCTATCTGTCATAGGAGAAAAATATGGATGTTCATTTTCAAATCATATGCACTTGACAACATGGACAATGTCTGAAATGACTTGTTTTTTAAAACTCTTAAAAATGTGTCAAATTAAAAATAGAAATTTAATATAGAAATGTCCCATTTCAGCAGTAAGGACAATGTGATGACAGACAGAGTCTGTGTATGCTTTCAGTGAAAGTTGTGCTGGTGCCAGGGGGTCATGTGATGACCATGGCTTTCGCCATCGGGCTCACCATTGAAGAGATGAAGCATCACCTGGCCTCAGAGCTGAAAGTCCCACTGGAGGTGCTGCAGCTCTACCTGAATGGTGAGTCATTTGCTTTAGCCTCCAACCTCACATCACATTTCTCATCTTAGTCCTGCTTTGTCACATGCAAAACCTTTAAAAACTGCACGTGATTTACCTTCCAGTGTATGGCAAAATTGATTGAGTAGATTAAACATATCTATTTATTACATAAATTGAAAAAAACTGAAAGACTAAAGATATATTTGGGGTGGAAGCTTATTTTATATCAGACTTTATTGATAAAAATGCTTTTAAAATGTCCATCCATTACTGTCAGGTCTAAATACCTATTAGAGACAATTTTAAACAAACACAGGAAAGACAAGAGAGTTAGATTCTTTGTTTCTCGCGAGGAGAACGGACAGAGATGTGCTTTCAGTTACAAATCTCCTACCGCTCTGAAAAACACATCTCCCGCTCCTCTGTTTTATTGATTTTAGGAACCCTATCACAGAGAGCACTGCAACTCTGAAAGGGTGGGGTCAAAGCATTTTAGTTGCAGTGCTAAATAACAATCACTAACTAAACACATGTTATCTACAATCTAAATCCTTCTTGCTCCAGGCACGGCGTCGAATGGGACACGTTGTATAGCTTCAAAGCAACGGCTTTGTAGCACAAAGAACAAAGCAGAGTTTCCTCCAGGGTTGTAAAACTCAGCTGGGAACAACTAACACCTCCATTAAACAGGGATTCCTGCTGAGAATATCTGTCACCTCCCTCTTCCAAGGAGGGATTAGGAAGAAATCAGAATTAATGAACACACAGAAACATTATCTAAATGTAACTACAAGGCTACATAATACAACGAATATTTGATAATTACTAAAAATACAATTTATCCAACAATTACTCATGTGCATACAAATTTGAATGTTAAAACATCTAATTAATCTATATAATGTCTTTCACTTGGTGATGGAATTAGTAACAAAGGAACTTTTCAGTCATATTCTAATTTATGGAACGAGTCTGTATTTGCTGAGTATATTTGCTTTAATATAGCAAATATTAGAGATGCAAAAACTATTTACCAACTGGTTGGAGCAGTTGGCGAGTAGAGTGACCATCGATGTTACTGGATTCTATAAAATGTGGCTTAAAGCTGAGATGCTGATGTTTGGACATGTAAAATATATTTTCTGTCTGCATATAAATCTATAAATAGTTTGGTTTCTGTCAGTTCTGTAAAGATGCAAGAGAGAACAAAGCAAATTTCTCTTTTATATTGACCAATAATTTAATTTTACTTAATAGTCGCTGTAGGAGCCATGGTTTAAAATTTAACAAACTTTGGCTTGCTTTATGAAATATTTCATCCTATTTGATGATTGATCTGAATATTGCCACGTTCAATTATGCAATTAGTCCAGGGAAAATGTAGAAAAACGGGTGATTGTATTATTTTTCCCAGTCTGTCAGCCATGGCACGTTGCCATGTGTAACCGGTGTATACTATTAGTGTTCTTTACTGATAACCTGGTCTTATACAGTTGGTTAACCTTGTTGTGTTCAGATGAAGAAGGGAGTTGGTTGTTCTTTAATGCACAGACAGAGGCCTGCAGAAATAGAAATAAAAATCCCTTTAACATGCAGCTCTTCCATTCACAGGAGTCGGAATTCCCCTCTTCTCAGGCAGCCTATCGCCAACTCAAGCTAGTACAGTACTATTGTTCTCGTAAATAAATATACAATAATAAAAAGGTAGATTTCTTGTAAAATAAAAATAAAAAACTCTGAATCAGCTGTTTTGTTCCCTAAATACAACCAGCTTAAACATTGTAGAACAACAGAACCAAATGCACATACCTGCACAGATAGAAATAAAAATGCCCTTTAACATGCAGCTCTTCCATTCACAGGAGTCGGAATTCCCCTAGCAGACAAACACATGGAGAAATCCTGTGTCTAACTGATAACAATATCTGCTCTAACATTTAAGAAAAACTTTCTTAACTTATCAAAAAGAAAACTCCTCTATATGTGTTAAAACAAATTAACATTCACAGCTGCATGCACTTACAATTATTTTATATATTTCATAAAACGCGAGCGTAACCTAAAGCAAAGAAAAGTTCCTACCTCTTCTCAGGCAGCCTAGCGCCACCTGAACAGTACAATGCTGATGTCATAAGACGCTCTCTTAAAGTGACAGTACAGGTACTAGTGTTTGTCAAAATTAGTAAAATAATAGAATTCTTAAAATATAACAAAGAAATAGAATTCTTCAGTGTTAATCAGGATTTGGCGAAATTTCAAACATTATAATAATAAAAAATAAATGCACATTTTCTAAAGTTGTTACACATGGCAACCAATAACAACAGCCCCGGGAGTGCAGAGCAAAGAATACGTTCAAGTGCATCAGGAATTAACACTAAAAAAACCCCCACAAAACATTTTCCACACAAAAAAGTAAAAACACCAAAGTGATCGCCTGAACACTAGCGGTGGTTGATTAGCTACTTAAACACTTGCACTCCTTATTTGCCAGAAAATGTGTCTAGTTCACCTTATTTTGTGTTAATTGAACCAAAATACTCTGAACTGCATAACAAGAGTACATGTTGATAAAAGTTAAGCTAGCATAACTAACCTACTCTCCACTTTCTTATATACATTTTTAATGAAGGCTTTTTACTGACCTGTGAAGTGATTCCCTTTGGACCTTGTTATCTTGCTGTCGTAGCGTTTTCAATTAAAACCTTGGGTCCCTTTTTCAGATTCTTTGTTTAATTTTCCTGACCATCGATATTCCTAACTTAATGCACAGTAAGTCACGTGACATCCAATCCACTAGATCAGGGGTGTCAAACTCAAATCCACAGTGGGCCAAAATTTTAAATTGAACAAAGCCGCGGGCCAAGGTTGAACAAATGAATCTTTTAATATGGACCCAAACAAGTTTTGATTTAACAATAAATATTGAACAAGCAAGGCTTATATAACTTAAAAGTGCAGGTGTGCAAAATTGAGTTGCTAAAAATAATAATAAAACATATAAATAAAAATTGAATGCCTCCTTTCTGAGGTAAATGTCAAAATTAGCTTCGTACACAGGCTAATAAATTTGAAAATAAAATAACATAACAACTATGAATAAATCATTAAATAAACTATGAATAAACCATTCAGGCCTTGGAGTAACAAGCAAAGGTGCATAGAAAACTTATTTATTGCTCATTTTGCGACACACTGATCTACTCTGATGCAGCCAAGCCAGATACCTGGCATCTTTTCTTGGATGCCAGTTCATCAATGTTGGGGCTCAGAGTTTGAGCTGAGGAAACCTTCATTATCGAACAAAGGTGTTCGTCAGTCAGACGTCTCCTGTGAGACGTTTTGGTCATCTTCACCGAGGAGAAAAGTTGCTCACTGTTACGTCCACAAAGGGCACAACATATTTGAGGACACGAAGACAAAAATGAGGATTCAAAAGTAATTTTTATTTCAACTCTCTCGACCTTTTTCTTTAAGATGAGCTTCTTTAGATTTTTCTGTGAAGAAAAAGAGAGAATTAAATCCTTGGTTCCCCGTGTCCCAAAAAAATAAAGAAAACAAAAATCCCAAAGTATACTGCTCAAAAAAATAAAGGGAACACTTAAACAACACAATATAACTCCAAGTAAATCAAACTTCTGTGAAATCAAACTGTCCACTTAGGAAGCAACACTGATTGACAATCAATTTCACCTGCTGTTGTTCAAATGGAACTTTGTACAGAACAAAGTATTCAATGAGAATATTTCTTTCATTCAGATCTAGGATGTGTTATTTGAGTGTTCCCTTTACTTTTTTCAGCAGTGTATAAACAGAAAGTTGGACCTGATGAGCCGATCAAAAAGAACAAAACGGTACAGTAGGGGGCCAACCCTATACAGGGCCGTCGAAGCTCCTGCTAGTACCGGACTACAAGAAAAAAGAAACTACTGCTAAAGAAAAATCGAAAACAAGACAACCGGTCCCACCAGGTCAAAAATTACAACAAAAAACATCAACCAAACAAACGGCTAACAAAAACTACCGTGTGGCAGGCTGGAGACGTGCGCACCGCGTCAGAACGCAACCTAGGTGTTTGTTGGGAGGGCGTCGCCCTTTACCTGGCGCAACCCAGCCTATTTACAGGCTGTCCAACACCGTCACAAATTAACGGACCAAATTACAAGAAAGAATTATCAAAACTCCAAAGTATATTAAACAACAACAAAAAAAATAATACAACTAACTTCTATACAAAATGATCCAAGTGAAAAAAAAATAGACAGAAATAAATACAATGTGCCGAAGCACATAACACTCACATACATATGTAAACAGATATTCTGTCTCCCACCTGTCCAGAAAAGTTCTATTTTCTGCCTTTCCTTTTTCCATTTTTTGGTAGTGTAACACAGTGACAGCTGTAGTTTGAGGTCGCAGTGAGGTTTGGGGGAGAGGCCCGGGGATGCGGGGTGCGCCGGGGCTTTCAACCCAAGGAGTGCACAAGAAGACGGATCACCACCTTCCTAATACATCCATGTCCGCTACCATAAGTGCTACTGACACAGAGGAGGAGGCGTGTCTGCCTCTGTCTTGATTGACGCGCCAAAAAACAGCAGAGCATTATGGGATTTGTAGTATAAGTGGTGAATGCGGCGTCACAGCGTTGCCACTGTATAATACCAGTGGGCCGGCTCTAATATTAATTTGAAATTGCCTCGTGGGCCAAATATAATTACAGTGTGGGCCAAATTTGGCCCGCGGGCCAGAGTTTGACACCTATGCACTAGATCACTGAGCGGACTTGCCATTTACGTTTTACAAAGGAATTTTAAAAATCATTCACTAACTGTTGATGCTTTGAATACAGCGTGCAGCTGCTGTTGTGTTACATAGATGCAGGCGTATAAAGAAAAATAGTAAATGTTGGTGGGGACTGTCCCCGTCAGTCCAGAGTTGGTGGGGACATGTCCACACCAGTCCTTCAGGAAGTTACGCCTATGATTTAGGACACCATTTATTGTGCGGGTTATCAGTGATACATCTATCTTGTTTGATGTCCTACTAAGTTATGTAACTAAGATCTGAATGTTAAAACTAAAGCTGCACCAATTGCAGTTTTCTGGCCAATCACAGATTACTGATCATTCACTACATAATATTTTGGTGCCACTCTCTCAATTTCATCTGCCATAGTACAGAGAATGGCAATGGAAAACAACAGCTTGTCCCAACGAACGTCGATAAATCAGCCGGCCAATAAATCGATGTACCCCTAGTTAGAACGGCCTTTCCAGCCAGGGACTGATTACTGTCTGGTTACTGCCTGACCTGCCTTGGTGATCATAATACATGTAAATGCCCATTCCATTATTTATGCTGTTTGTAGGTTGCTACCCATAGTACCCACTAGGGGCGCTGTAGTTTGGTTCACTCTAAGTTAGTACCTTCATTTAAAGTGAAAAATAAGAGGAAGTGTTGCTAGTTTCCTGTCAGTCAGAACGTTGGGCGGGAATATCCCACGGACAGGAGGAGGAGGAGGATGTTCTTCATCTTTATGACTCTGGGTTAGCGCACTTTCTTCAGAGAAGGCTAGAAGCAGCGCTGCACGGACTTTACCGCCATAAACTTTGCAGCCCTTGGACAGCGGAGCGAGGTACATGTTTAGAACAGCATTAGTTTGTGAAGTTAGCGTTTTTTTTATGTAATGTATTCATGTTTTGTGTCAAACAAAGGCACTCAAGCAAATGTATTTTCTTTTCTTTTAGTTTTCACGGTGTATTTGGAGCACGGTGTATTTCAGTGCTATTCAGCAAACTTGGCTGTGAAAGAAGCAAATACAAAGCTACTACACCCGTCGAAGCTCTCTGTGTTTTCTTGGGTCTGAGGGACTGCTACAATACATGTCTAGAGAAGAATCAGCTGACTTGTGTCTGGAACACACAATTTTTGAAATGTTAACACAGTGCTGATTGACGATGAAGAAAATCCAGAAAGTAGATAAGTTCAGATCTCTGGGTGTGTTTTGGGCTCCCAACTTAAATACAAATCTCATAAATACCGTTAAAACTAATTTTATCTGTTTTCTTTTGATCAGATCATGTTTGTTTTTACTTGTCAAACTCAATCTCTATGCTTTGACTTTGTCTTACGTTTTTGTTAACCAAACTAACCAGTCAGTTTTAGACCTGGGATGTTCTACAAGGAAGCTCTGAAAGTTTCAGATCAAAAGCCAATGCAAAGGCAACATTATGAAGTTTAACCTCCTATGTTTTGATGGTATTATTTCAATAAAGCTGACTTTTGAATGTTTTACCAGTCCAGTCCCTCAAGTAAATGATGTCAAAGCCACACTCCCTATGGAGCAGACAGGTAGCGCTTCAGTCGGATACAGAAAATCTCTAATCTATCTGACAGACATCTGACGGGCAACTACTCAGATTTGGAATAGTTAGCCATAAAACAGTTAAGATTCATTAAGACCCATCTGTGATTACTGATTATTTTCTGTTGCTGTTATTATTTTTGATTAAATTCTAGGCACATTTGTGTGTTTCACTCCTGGTCATAGTGGTAAAGCTTCAGCTGTCTGAAGACTGGACCTGAAACGAGCTGCTCCTTTCTTTTTACTTATGGAGGATTGTCTTAGGTCTTCATGTTGTTGATGTTATGATTCTAAGCAAAGTAGAAATGCTTCATAGGCTACATAATGCCAACACTATACAGATTTCTATGATGTTCTGCTTTGTTTGAATGTTTTACCTCATATTATGATCTCCAGAGTGTTTTGGTTTAAGAAAAGACAGAACCTCAGATCACTCTTTTGCAGGTAGAGTGGTGGAGGAGAAGCAGAGCCTTATGGAACTTGGCATCCGACCTCACAGCTCCACCCAGATGGAGATGAGCTCCTCTGACCCAACTTCTTACCCACTCCGCCTTCTCCGCCCCCCAGAACATGACAGCATGCCCGATGTCATTACTGTACGGGTCCAAAAAGGTATGGCCTCAAACGTAATCAGTAATAACTTAAACCCAACTCTGAAGACATGAAACAATCAAAGCTGATACTAAAAACTTAAATAAAACAGTTTTGTTTTATTCCCAGCATTCAGTAGAATCTGGAACTGCTTCTACTTTCATTCCCCTCAACAAAACCATCTGTGGGGTTAGAGTTATATCATACGGTAACAATAGGGTAGGAAGAGCTACCATCTTGAAAAAAGAAATGCTGCCACCACCAGGTTTTAGGTGTGTTTGTTGATAGAAAATGTTGCTACTCTGGAACTGTTGCCCAGAAGTTCAAGACCAAAGCTCATCTTCTACATAGTTCAAAGTAAGGGACTGTAATTTGCTAGTGGAAATGTTCAGATTACTGTGGTGAGTCCGGTTAGAACTCCAAAGAAACGCAGACGCACTCCAGTGGGTTTAACTTGCACTTGCTGTTTATTTCTTAATCTGACGAAATTGTGTGGTTCTAGAAAGATAAATAATAATACAGCATCAGTGTCTGGATATGACCTGAATAATATCACAATTACTAAATAAAATCCAGGTTGTGTGGCTCTTATTGAATGTGCATGTGAACAAAGCATGCTATCAATTAAGGGTAAAAATTTAAATATTCGGCTAAATAAACAATATCCTTAACTTCTAACATTACTTACTTGCATTTCCATGCACACAAATCAAACGAGGTGACAACAAACTGCAAACAAGTTAAACAATACAAAATGCAAACATTAAACTCTACAGCTCCTTTTTTTCTTCTCTCCCTTTCTTGTCTGCATTCTGCTCCCTGCTGCTCTAAGCTCCGCCCCTTAAAGGGCCCAGCATGATAGTTTTTTAGGCAGCTTTTTTCACATGGCCCAGTAACAGCATTACATCATCTCATCCTTCCTCGACTCTATCACAGAAAGCTGAATGTTCCCAGCAGCACCAGCTATCACACCCTAATCCAGTCTGACTTACTCAGCTAATAATTGTTTGACCACTAGGTGGTAGTCATGTTCTTTGTTTAGAGCACTGAACTTTTGATCCTGAATATATTTTTGTCTCTATTTTCCAGATGAAGGGGTGTTTAAGGAGGTGGTAATGGAGATAGAGCGTTCCCACCAGAAGAAGCCCTTCCTTGGGGGCTACAGGCACCGGTTGACTGGGGTGGAGTACCACAACGCCGCTGTCCAGACCCTTCCTAAAAAGAGGCCTGACAGAGGTGTGCTGGTCCACAGTCTGGGCATACAGGTAACACGCAGCTCTCCAAAACTGTTAAGAATGTCACACATTAGAAAATATTTTAAATGGCTTCTAGTCAATATGATGGTGGCTCTGAACTGGTTTAAATCTTATTTCACTTTCTGTGTCTGTCTTGATGCCCGTAGGTCCCCCTCTGCTCCAATAGTCCCACAGGGCTCAGTTCTAGGTCCTCCTTTTCTTGTTGTACCTCCTTCCTCTTGGCTCTATTTTTAGAAAATATGGAATTGATTTTCATTGTTATGCAGATGACACCAGATATATTTACCACTAAAGAATGCAGACTCCACCTCTCTTCAGTCTCTGTTTTTATGTCTGGAAGATTTGAAGACCTGGGTGGGCCTAAATTTCTTGAAACTTAATGAGGATAAGACAGAGGTAGTGATTTTTGGCAGATCCATTTTAGATTCCCTGACCAATCTTGGCTCTTTGGCCCAGTATATCAAGCCAGTTATTACAAATTTAGGGGTCAAGATGGATGCTGGTCTTAAGCTGGAAGCACAAATTAGAGCCGTTGTAAAATCCAGCTTTTTCCACTTAAGGCAGCTAGCCAAAGTAAAACCTATTCTCTCCAGACAGCACTTTGAAACAGTGATCCATGCATTTGTGACCACACAGCTGGATTACTGTAATGCACTTTACATAGGAGTAAATGATTTCTATATTTCCCAGCTTCAGAGGGTACAAAATGCTGCTGCACGTCTTTTAACAGGAACATGAAAATTTGACCATATTTCCCTTATTTTAGCTTCCTTACACTGGTTACTAGTACATTTTAGGATTCATTTTAAATCCTTTTAATTGTTTTTAAAGCTCTTAATGGCCTTGCCCCTCCCTATCTCTCTGAGCTGTTACATTCTTACACACCCTCCCGTTCCCTCAGGCCAGCTGATCAGCTGCTTCTGAAGGTACCAAAGACAAAGTCCAAGCTCAGAGGGAACCGGGCTTTTTCTGTGGCAGCTTCCAAGCTATGGAATGATAGAATAGAATAGAATTACTTTATTCATCCCAGCAGGGAAATTATTTCGCAGTTACAGCAGCATAGAGACAAGACAATGATCTTGTTTTGGCCTCTTCACTCGCTGTTTTTAAGTCCTTTTTAAGACCCATCTTTTTTCCTTGGCTTTTGGAACAATCTGAGTGGTTTCACTTTGTTTTATTGTGTCTGCATATTAATATGTATTTTATATTGAATCTTTTCTATTTTATAATCGCATTGTATTTTATGATTGTGTATAGCACTTTGGTCCCATCAGTGTATAAAGTGCTTCATAAATAAAGTTGGTATGGTATGATAAAAATGTGGAATCACTAAAAGACGAGTTAAAAGGAGGTTAGCTCCAGAGGTGTTTTCAACTGTAACTCCAGACTGTCTTTTTTCAAAGTGATGCATTCTCTTCCACTCTCTGGACTGGTCACCTCATATCAACCTAATATCAAGCTTTATTTCAGCCTCATTAGTAGAACTACACTGTCAAATGGTCTAACCTTTCAAACTTACTGTCAAAAGTCAGAACTTCTCTTTTTTTATTGTGATATACACTGCTCAAAAAAGTAAAGGGAACACTCAAATAACACATCCTAGATCTGAATGAAAGAAATATTCTCATTGAATACTTTGTTCTGTACAAAGTTCCATTTGTACAACAGCAGGTGACATTGATTGTCAATCAGTGTTGCTTCCTAAGTGGACAGTTTGATTTCACAGAAGTTTGATTTACTTGGAGTTATATTGTGTTGTTTAAGTGTTCCCTTTATTTTTTTGAGCAATATATTTCACATTGCAGATTTTCAAATGAAGGCATCCATAAGTGAACACATGCATTATTCAATAAACCAAACAGTTTAAAATAACTGGTTTATTGAATAATGCTGTTAGAGCCATAAATAGGAAATATTTAAGTTAGTTGTATGATGGTTTGTTTTTTATTTTATTATATTTAGTAAGAAGACTGATATTTGTTCAAGCCTTTTTTATTGTGAGATTTAGATTTATTTTGAAAGGCTTGCTTCCTGCCGGGCCATATATTGTATTAGAAAAACTTGACGGATTACCAAGACACGGAGCAATGGGCTCTTTGCACCTGCTGCGCTGACGTCACCACCGCATGTGCAAATGCTGCTCTCTTTTTTTCCGCTTTGAGTTACCATGACAGCTAAAAAAGACAAAGTTGTATTTCAGACGCAAATAAAACAATACTATGAACATTGCTGTCTTCCTAATATAATGGGCTTTTAAGTTTTCATGGATTTCCAAGCGATCCTGAATTAAGAAGACGGTGGCTTGCAAATATTCGTCGCTACCAGTTAAAGCTAACGCCGCACAGCAACATTTTCAGCCTGCACTTCACTCCGGATCAACTTCTTCAGCCTAAAGCAGAAGGTAAAGGAGCCTCCTGTGTTATTTCCATGGAATCACTTCTGTATTCAGCCTGAAAGAGAGTTTATGGGAACGAGTGAGCAGACCAGAGCCAGACAGCCGAGCTACTGATCCGCCTGTACAAACCGCTGTAAACATCGTCCTGCTTCACAAGAAGCATGCAAAACTAATAAAGTGAAATAACACGGAGACCTTAAGGAACACGGCCATATTTTTCTAAAAGCAACAACTCTGAACCCGAACAGTCAGCTGAACTAGAACTCCGACACCAGAGCTGCTCTACTGTTAAGCTATGGGCTTGTTGTTCCTCAGGCTTTCAGAAGCAAAAAGCCTGAACCGTAAAATCCACATTACTTGGTCTCTGACACTAACGACAATAAACGCATGTAATATACTTGAAAAAAAGGTAAAAACATTATCCGGTAGAATGGATGAAAAATGTTTAGATACTTAAATAGCACATTTTTACAAGAAAAATGTTTAGCATAAGCTAAAGCTGATGTTAGCCACAAAGTTTAAAGAAAGTAAAACTCACCTTCGTATCTGTGAACGTATAATGAGGCGAACATCTTTAAAACCTTTCTCCAGCTACTTGTTGGGGCTTTGGATCGATGTACATCATTAACTGTTACCTTGGACAAGCCCTGAAAACACCCAGTGTAAAGAGCCATTTTCAGTAGATCGGAAACGATTGAGCCGCTTTTCCCCGAACGCGGAAGCTGACCTGCAAAGAGCCCATACAGTTTTTGACCGTGTAAGCTGTGTATGTTTTGGAAAAGGAAAAAGAGGAATTGTAAAACTGATGTATTGTCATTTTTGTATTTGCATTTTTTCGTTACTTTTTACTGATAAAGGATTTTTGTTAAATTCACGGTTTGCACGCGTCCTTTACTTCCAGTGTCTAAGGATTCTAAGGAATGACACAGATATTGGATCTGTTGCCATAACAAATGCTATTCAATAAACCGGAATGAATAGTGTTGCTATTAAAAGGAACCCAAAATGTTACGTTTGTTCATTTCTACATTGTACTACATATTTCTATCCACTGTTTAGTTGTGTTGGAGTCTTCGATGTAATAAGAAACCAAAAAAATGGATCCAAAATCTGCAATCATTACTGAATTTTACTTTGCCAACTTTGTTCTATGAAGATTATGTTGAGTTTAAGTTATTTTAAGCCCCAAACAATCCATTTTAATGTCTGTGGGATATGTGAACATGAGATTTGATTAAATTAGAACTACACAGATTAGAAGGAAAACAGTTTTATTCAGCTTCAATAGAACCTGATCAGATGAACCATAATCAAACATGTTTAATTACTTCAAATCAGTAATATGCAGATTGTTCTTGCCTGTCAATAAGACAGATTTTATTTTAAATGAATGTGCCATCAGTGCTTTTGGCACAAATTTCCCATGCTGAAAGGTGAAGGTCTCTGGACATCCTGAAGTTGTGAAGCCACTGGGAGTCTGTGAAGCCGGACAGAGACGGAGGCCACAGGATGGTCTGCTGTGCCAATTTACCAACATCTGAAAACATACACAATATGAATATTAATTAATGTGCAATGTGTACATAAAGTAACAAAAACAAGAAAACAATACTGTGGCTGAAATCAGTGCCCATATTTGGTGTATTGCAAGCACAGTCATAGTTAATAAATTTGAATGAGTTCCAAAGAGACTCGTTTATTAGATTAAGAGTACCTTTTGAAAATAATGTTTAAGCATGTATTTAAACATTTTTCACTGCTGGTATATTCTAATCTTACACGCTATGTTGTCATTAGCTGTAACCAAACAAGTCCTAATTATTATAAATAAAAACTTTGAAACATCCCTTTGTGTAATTAATCTGTAACTGGTTTGTGAGCTGAGTTACTGAAACACATTAACTTTTCATTAATATTACAACTGATTAAATATGAGTGCAATTGTAAAACAAACGTCAGCGTTAGCTTACTGTCCAGCAACCAGAGTTCACCCGAAGCTTCAATCAGAAGCCAACTTCAGCCGCCGCTTTGTCCAAACTATGAAAACTCCGATGGTGAACCTCTGAGTCCATGAGAGCCGCAAACTGAAACACGTTCTGCAGGGGAGTTCCACAAGAAAAATAATAAATTCAGGAGCTATGACACTATTTTCTAATAAAGTTTTTGACATAATAAACAATATATATTTATGCTTTTATTTTTTATTATGTCAGTTTTGGTCCTCCATACATCCAATTTATTATGTTTTATATAACATGTTGAAAGTATTTGTTCTCAACCTTTGCTTTGTATTTCTCAATTTATTCAGTATTGCAAAATTAATAAAAATCATTTGTACATATCATTTTTATTTACATTTTTGCATTTCAATAAATATGTAGATAGGGTTTTTTCATTTTTTTTAATGAAGAAATTGGTATTAGTGTTAGTGTAGCCTACACTGCTTAGAGCAGGGCTGTCTAAGTCCAGGCCTCTAGAGCTGCTTCCCTGGAACATGTAGATGTGTCTCTTTGCAAACACACCTGAATCAAATTGTCAGCCTCTGTAGAACTGAATGAGCTACAGATGAGGGAATGTGGTTCAGGGGCATTGGAGCAGGGATGAGACTGACTGGACCCAACCGTCTTTCTTACAGAGTAAGAGTTTTACACTGAAATTCATTTGTGTTTTGTTTTCTCCTAAACAGACAGCTGAGCTGAAGTCTAAGCTGCTGCAGTGTTCTGTGGACATGTCCACTCAGATGACTGGCATTGGCTGCTACGTGTCCTGTGTCAATGACAAGTTGGTAACTCTTGGGGAATATGTGACTGCTGATGAGTATCATGGCAGAAGGCTGAAGGCTGTGAGTGAAAACTAATTTTCTTGTTGAGGGACACTGTTTTTTTTGTTTTGTTTTGGGGGGTTTTGTGTCATAAAAACATTTTGTTATGATAAGTTACCATGGGCCTCAACAGACTGTGACTGTGAAGGAGCGGCAGAGATCCACAGCTCCAGTGGGAGAACCACTCAGTAGGACTGCAGTGCAGGTCTGGGAGAGTGGCAACAAGCCCTAAATAGTCCAGCTGTACTGGGGACAGCACACACACTCCTACTATTGTTGACTTAAGTGCAAAAAGTGAAAAACTGCATATTGCTCTGACACATTCGCACCACAAAGCATGACAGTGGTAGTATCATGCTGTGGGGGAGGATATTTTTCAGCAGGGACAGAGAAGCAGGTCAGATTGGATGGCTGGAGCTACAGGAGATTCTTGGGAGGAAACCAGTTAGAAACTGGAGGAAGTTGACCTTCCAGCAGGAGAACCAGCAGAACATCCAGCCAGAAATATCAAAACGTACTGCATGAACCCGTATGAAAATGGGCCAGTCAAAGTAACAAATGAAATCCAATACCAGCTGTGTTTCCTTTGACCATATAATTGTTTAAATTGTAATTACAAAAAAAATCATTTAATGAAAACACCCCAATGTCCAGAAAATACTTTTTTTTTCATTTTAGTCTTTGCACTAGGATGAGGTGGTTTTTGGCTTGTTCGACATTAGTGTATTTCACAAGACCAGTATACAGTAGAATCCATTTTTTTGCATCAACATGAGTCACTAGATCAACAACTGGAAAGGATGAAGAAGACGACATTAAGTGGTAGAAGGATCATAGCGCAGCATGTTTTTTAATTAGTTTTGCATGAACAAGATTATTCACATTTGAATTGTGTTACTTCTTTAATAAAAACTCTGCAATTGTAAAATTGTGGGAGGTGTTTCAACATTATCGAAATATCAACATAGAAGCTGCATTTTCATTACAAAACTAAGAATCTGTGGTGAGACCTGGGAACTGATGTTCAAAGATTCTCTCCACCCAGTCTGACTTAGCTGGAGCTGCTTCCTGAGGAATAATTATGTTAGTCACCCATATCCCAAACCACCTGCAGCAAAATGTGCATCTATATGTGCAGAGTCCTTACTCCTTACTCTGACCCCTGTGAGGTCCACAGGACTTGAACAAGAGAGTTTGGTGTGGAAGAAGTGCTGTGCAGAACCCTGAGCTTAAGTTCAAAGACCATCTCTGGGATGGAGTCAGACTGCTGCTCCCAACACCAGTGTCTGACCCTAAAAATCACCCTTTGAAATATACTCAAATATTCCCGTGAACACTTTGAACCCTGACAGAAATCTTAAAGCTGCCACCCCCACCTAAATGCATTCTATTAAAATGGGATCTTGTTAAATTTTAGAACAGTCTAAAGGCCGAGTGACCAAAAAAGCTGTACAAAATGTGTGAATGTATATATATTCTTTGTTTCCCAGGTTATTTGCCTGCAGTCCTACGTTCGGCGATGGTTAGCCCAGGAGGAAGTGGAGCAGCTGAGGAGAGAGCGAGCTCGGCGCCTCGCCTGGTTCGACCTTCAGGAAAGAAAGTGCAAAGAGGAGAAAGAGGCGCAGCTGAGAGAACGCCGCAGGCGCTGGATGAACCCGCAGACCAAAGAGGACTTCAATTTGCTCTACCACGCCCTGCAGAGTAGGCCTGAGACCAGGGCCTGAGGGTGTAGGAAACACCTACACCCTCAGGTGTAAGGTGTCTGGATATGTATAATCTCTCTTCCTGCCTGTGATTTTTGCTTTTCAGAGTGGAGGAGTGAGGAGGAGGAGCAGATAAACTGCAGCCTGCGCGGTGCGGAGAGGAAAGCAGCTCTGTGCGCGCTGCTGGAGCAGGAAATGGAGTTCATTGCTGCCATTGGCCGCCATCAAATCAACATAGAAGTTATCAACCAAGACAAAATTATCAGGAACTTCCTGAATAAGGTCAGAGGTCACTTTTCTGCTCAAAAGGCTCACTGAAAATCCGGTACTTTAAAACATCTTTAAGGTCAAGATTGACATTGTTAGACACACCAGCTAAAGCACAGGTGTCTAACTCCAGTCCTGCAGGGCCACTGCCCTGCGACTTTTAGATGTGTCTCTGCTGCACCACCTGAACAGAATAATTAGGTCATTAAGGCTCTGGAGAACTGATCTACACAAGGAGGAGGTCATTAAGCCATTTCATTTCAGTGTTTGTGGCTCATCTAAAAACTGCAGGACAGCGACCCTTAAGGACTGGAGTGACACCCCTGAGCTAAAGGCTAACATTCACCTATTCACACTCATAATAACACACATTATGCATATAATATGCATATTGGTAACCTGCCAATAGGTATATTGGCAGGTTACCCAGTGGAACATCAACACATGACAGAAGGAAACTAGATTAACTTTAATGAACTTTAAACTATTCAGATCTATTTGTGCAGCTTCAGTGGAAACAGCTCATGTGACCTTCCAGACAAATCAGTTTCCTTGATGACTATAACCTGCTTCAGCCTTGTTGCCGGCCTAAAAATCCAAACATTTAAAGGTCTGATTTGGTTTATATGTTATCAAGCAGGCATATCAAGCAGGTAAATGAGGTTGTTATTTATCTCTCTTCCTCTGTCTGGTTTGTGATGAACATATTGAATGAGAAACATTTTTTGAGAAAGTGTAAGACAATGTGTTTTGTTGTCTCTGGTTGTAGTTCAGTGCTTCTTTGTGGGGGTTAAGGAGTGTATCTTTAATCAGCCACAGACTCAATCCAGGTGTGTGGCAGAAGGGAAACACCTAAAACATGCAGGGCAGGAGAACATGAGGGCCAGAATGTTATCAATAGAACCTGAATCAATAGAATCAGAATGTATTGTTTATCAGGAGTTTATGTATGTTGTACAACGCCTAATTATTCAGTGTTACCATGGAAAGAAAGAAGCATTTATGAGCATATCATAGCCATTTTGTGGTTTTTAAAGATTTTATGTTGTTTTATATTTTCAATGATGGAGTATAACGTCCCAGACTTTCTTGAACTGATTGTACATTGAGAGATATCTGATCTTGAGTGCTTGGATATAGGAAATAAGCCATGTGAGAACAGGAATTAGATGGTAAATTGAAAAGTAAAGCAGTTCTAATTTTTCAAAGTGTCTCATCCAGAGGTGTTCGAGCTATACAGTGAATCAGTGGGCGATATGGTCTTGCTAGATGAAATTGTCAGTCTGTACCACACAAAAATCTGGGAGAAAAGTCAGTGTCCACCAGATGCCACAAGCCATAATACACAGGAAATACGCACTTCTACTGTAACACATGTAAAATCCAGCTGTGCTTTGTGCCACACTGAAACTGCTTCAAGGGTGTTCATCAAAAATGAGAGATTCCATGAAAATACCCAGCAACCTGATGCTTCGTCAACGGTTTGGTAACTGTGTAATCCGTTTACATTACCACAAATAATAACATGCCAATCCATTTGAACTTTCAGTGAAACATTGCTGAAGTCAAAACTACATTTTGTATTATATATGCTCTATACAGACATGCACACTGATACAGAAGCAGACATCTAGTTTAAAAGGTTGAGATCATGCCAAATTAGATATTACATGAAACTATATGGGAAAAGTATAGAAGTTTTCAAGATATTCTATGCTCATTTAGTCGAGATGTCCATTACAATGGACATTAAAAAAGCATATTAAAACATGAGATAGGAAACATGTATCATTTTCCCTTTATTTTTAAGTGTAAAGAGGAATAAAAATCAGTTGAGTAAAAATGTTTTGGTCCACTAGAAAATACTAAAGGGAAACCGGTCGTGACGCGTCTTCTGTGTCAAGGCTTCGGAGCATGTGTCGAGTAATCCAGGAGAATTTTTATGAAATGCATATCGAGGCTTGTGGTAATGGAGCAGGTTGTGGCGTTTAAAGCCTCACAAATGGGCTGATTCAGGAACTGGTTTGTCAGTTTGCTTGCAGATCAAAATAAATGGCAAAACGCTGCTGTTTCACCCATCACATTTTCTTGTTTTAGGATTTTATTGCGTGTGCGTTCGCAGTTCATTACAGCGTCTTTTTTCCGATGGACCCAATTCTCTCTTGTCTGGCAACGTTATGATATCTCCAAATAGTTTCACACAGTAATAAACCTTCGCCTATGTCAAAAAACCAACACAGTGATTCCTGTGTGTCATGAAATGTTTGTTGGTGGTGGTGAGAATGAGACGCAGTGGAACCAGATTGTAGTGAAATTGATGGTTTTAATGAAGATAAACCCTAAACACATCCAGCCCCGGGGCCTTGCCACCGAGGAGCTTTTTAACCACCTCGGCGACCTCGCCCCCAGAGATTGGAGAGCCCAACCCAGAGTCCCCAGGCTCAGCTTCCTCAATGGAAGGCATGTTGGTGGGATTGAGGAGGTCTTCAAAGTACTCTGCCCACCGGCCCACAACGTCCCGAGTAGAGGTCAGCAGCACACCATCCCCACTATAAACAGTGTTGGTGCTCTACTGCTTCCCCCTGCTGAGACGCCAGATGGTGGACCAGAATCGCCTCGAAGCCTTGCGGAAGTCTTTCTCCATGGCCTCTCCAAACTCCTCCCATGCCCGAGTTTTTGCCTCAGCAACCACCCGATCCTCATGCCGCTTCGCTCGCCGGTACCCATCAGCTGCTTCAAAAAGGCCCAATAGGACTCCTTCTTCAGCCTGACAGCATCCCTCACCACCAATGGGTTTGAGGGTTGCCGCCGTGACAGGCACCAACAACCTTGCGGCCACAGCCCCGATAGGCCGCCTCGACAATGGAGGCATGGAACACGGTCCACTCAGACTCAATGTCCCCCACCTCCCCCGGGACGTGTTCAAAGCTCTGCCGGAGATGGGAGTTAAAGCTCCGTCTCACATGGGATTCCTGCCAGGTCTGACCAGCATCCTCCCCCACCACCGGAACCAACTTACCACCAGGTAGTGGTCAGTGGACAGCTCCACACCTCTCTTCACCCGAGTATCCAAGACATATGGCTGCAGATCCGATGAAACAATGACAAAGTCGATCATCAAACTGCGGCCTAGGGTGTCCTGGTGCCAAGTGCACGTATGGACACCCTTATGCCTGAACATGGTGTTCGTTATGGACAATCCGTGACGAGCACAGAAGTCCAACAACAGAACACCGCTCGAGTTCAGATTGGGGGGCCGTTCCTCCCAACCACGCCCCTCCAGGTCTTACTGTCATTGCCCACGTGAGCGTTGAAGTCCCCCAGCAGAACAAGGGAGTCCCCAGGAGGAGCACTCTCCAGTACCCCCTCTAAGGACACCAAGAAGGGTGGGTAATCTGAACTATCATTCAGCCCATAAGCACAAACGACAATCAGGACCTGTCCCCCCACCCGTAGGCGGAGGGAGTCTACCCTTTCGTTCACCAGGGTAAACCCCAACGTACAGGCGCCAAGATGGGGAGCAACAAGTATGCCCACTCCTGCCCGAAGCCTCTCACGCTGGGCAACTCCAGAGTGGAAGTATGTCCAGTCCCTCTCAAGGAGACTGGTCCCAGAACCAGAACCATGCGTCGAGGTGAGACCGACTATTTCTAGCCGGAACCTCTCAACCTCACACACTAGCTCCGGCTCCTTCCCCACCAGAGAGTGACATTCCACATCCCAAGAGCCACCTTCTGCAACCGAGGATCGGACCGCTAGGGCCCCTTCCCTTGGCAGCCACCCATCACACACTGCACCCGACCCCTTTGACCTCTCTCATGGATAGTACAACACAATTACTGATAAACACAGAGCATCCAGACAGTATTTCACTTTTTCCACTATTTGTTTTATTCCAGCCTTTTTCCAAATATTTCCTCAAAATTCTACACACAAATACCCCATAATTACAATGTTGAGTATGTTTTTTAGTTCTTTGCAAATTACATAAAAACAGAAAACCCAGAAATCACATTTACATAAGTATTAACTGCCTTTTCTCAAAGTGCACATATCATACATTTAAATCCTTCATTTTCACATGTAAATAATTATCTTGTCTATATAAATCTGAGAGTCCTTCAGGTACATTTAGGTAAACGTCATATTGGTGTGTGACCTTTGACCTGCATTGACAATTGTGGGACCTTATATAAACAGGTGCTTGCCTTTCCAAATCAAGTTGAATTGAGCACAGCTGGAGAAACGTCTCCAGGATCATCAGTGGAAGCAGCTCAGTTTAGAGCTTCATTAACAACATATTAAGCAAAGACTGTAAATACTTTTGTAAATGTGATTTTGAATTTTCCTATTTGTAATGAAGAAGCAAAACATAAAAAATCCACATTGTCTTAATAAGGTATGCGTGTATGGAATTTTGAGGAAAGATTAGTTTAATACATTTTGAAATAAGGCTGTAAAGTAACAAATGAAAAAAGTGAAGTTCTGTGAATACTTTCTGGATGGACTGAAGTAAACACATCCTAGTTCTCAATTACCATCTCATTGTAGAATCTTGTTATTATGATGACCTGGTTTTTCCAGTGAGAGCAATGCCATCCCCATGCTCTGCTCTGTTCCTCAAGACAATAAGTGAACTTCCTTACAAAGGAATGGCATAATTTGAGGAGGACTCACCAGGTTTTCCAGTGGAATAAGAACAATTGCCAAGAAGCATTAGTACAGCAAAGCCGTAATGAAACACTAATTTTCTCCCTTTTTGTGGCAAGTTTCAGGTTTAGTACACCAGGTTTCAGAAATGAGGAATGAGTAGACACACAATAAAAAAGCAAGTGGAACCTTCAACCTTGTGGCAGTGAAAAGTTGAAAGTGTGTACTGTATAGTTTTGCCATCAGCAGAAATCCTAACAGCTTGGTTTACCCGGTCCAGGCAGCTGCTGCACATCAGTGGCGATCAGCCACAGGCCGTCTGTTTGAGATGGACTCTGTGCCTGATGTCAGAGCCCGGGCGCTGAAGGAGATCTATGACGACATCAGCAAGTTCCCTGTGGACCAGCAGGAGAGACGGCGCTTCCTAGAGAAGCTGAGAAACACTGTTATGGTAATATTCTTGAGATAACTGAAGATGTCTGCTGTCTGTGCTTCACAGAGATGCTGACATCACTGAGTTTGCTTATTGGACAGGAGCATGAGTGTCAGCTGGTGTGGGACATCATTGATCTGATTGACAGGGAGATGGACTTGATGGGTCGAGATGTTAAGGAGCATAATCTGGAGGGCCTGAGGAAGAGGATCTGCACTCTTTTCCTTCAGTACATCAGAACACCAGCGTTTAACCCCAAAGTGATCAAACTGCTAAAGGTAAACCATATGATGTTCATGGTGCTCTTTATGTAAAGGGTTACTGTATTGAGCCATAGATCAAAGCTGTCTGTCTTCAAGATCTCTAGATCAGTGTTTTATCCTTTTTATCCTTTCTGAGACCTTTCAGCCTACTTCATGTTGTCAAGTGATTTCTTAATAACATTATATTTGTATATTTATATATATATATATATATATATATATATATATATATATATATATATTAATTGTAAAATGTTCTCTATATTTACTCCACTTTTGATACTGAAAGGAATGGCATTATTGAAAAGACTTTGAAAGCAAAGGAAAATTGATTTTTATTTAACTTTATGAAGCTGGGTGATTATTATCATGCAGAAGTATAAATTTGGCACCACTGGGTGGAATCATTGAAAAGAGAAACAAATTATTAAAAACAGCAAAGTTTATATGCAGAATAAATCTATTCTTAATGCATGAGCTACATTAATAACTATCTGAAGTAACATAATCAAAATGTCCTTGGACATGTTGGCTTTAGAGATGTGTGTGAACTGAATCTCAGCGTAACATGGAGTCTGTTCCAGGTTCACAAGAAACCATCTGAGCTGCAGCACGACATGTTCTTCTGCCACGGGTGCCAGCGCTACCTTTGGTCCGCTGACTTTGATTCAAGTCCCACTGGCTGCCGGAGTCGTCGCTGCCGAAACTGTACCCGCTTAGACAACGTTGCAAGATCTAGAGATGACAACTCTGTGTACCAAAGCATCCTGAGGAGGTTGAGAACTGATGAGCACCGCCTCAATCCAGAAACTTCCATCCCCTTCTTGCTGCAGGTAAATGCTACTCTCTCTGCGTGTGAGCAACCGATGGCTCGCTGTCGTTTATGTGAAGCCCTGTCAAACTCAGTGACATACATCAAGATTTCTTTAAGAGATATACATACACTTGATGTTTTACAGGTGTCTGGAGATATGGATTTATCTGAAGACATTTGAAAGGCAAAACAAACATAACTTTCTGATTGGTTTAGTTGAAAAAGGAGTGCTTGTTTACAAATAATATACATTATTTACTGATGTTTTCTTTTCATTAATTTGAAAGAAGTTCTTTTTACAAGTAATCAAAACAATCAAAAGAGATTTATCTAAACACACAAATACCAAAATTCAATCTTAAAATTACAGGGAAACCACCAAAATAAATCTACATTACATCTCAAACAGGCCAACATGTCTACAAGCTGACCTTTGCCTTTGTCCAGGTGGACGACATTCGCTACCTGATAGAAAAGGTTTGGGCTTCCTGCTCAGCTCTGAATGGCAGCAGAGACATCTACAACCTGGTGTTTGCTCGCTGGAATGTCCAGGAGGACTGGAGCCCCTGGAACTGCATACTGTTGTCCAAAGAGGAGACTTCAGCTCACACACAAGTGGAACACATCCATAAGGTTTGTTCAAGTGACTGACTGTGACTGAGGTTTCAGCAAAGTGGGAACACAGGTTTTGCTGAATGTATTTTCCCTGGGCTGACCACATCCAGTTGTCTGACTGAATCTTTCTAATCTGTGTTTCCAGGCATATGAAACTACATTCATCCAATGGGTTGAACAGAAACACTCAATGGCACGACAACACTTCAACAAGAACCCAGTTATAGCAAAGAACCTGGGCCTTTAGCCAGATGCTGCTCCACACAACCAGTTTGTCTTCTTAGCCTGTTGGTCACTAATGAGAATCCTGACCACACTCCAGGACATTAACAAATCCTGTGTCCTCTCACTGCTTCTCCCATAAGACATGTTTGCCTTATGGGTGAAATAAACAAAACACTTCATGATTTTTATTGTGTCTCTGATTCAGCTGACTGCTAAATCAGTCTCAATGTGAAGGGAAGGTTTGTAGTCTGTGAGAATTTCTGTATCGAGTGTGGTTTTCACTAGAGGCTTAAGCAAGGCAGTTTTCACAGGGGACAGACTGGTGGGACTCTGGTCATAGATCTGTTTCAATCTGAGGAGATAAACATTGGAAAAAAGCTGCTTAGAATTGGCTGCACTGCTTTGAGCAGTGTTTAAAAAATCCAATGACCACGGAGCAGAGCTGCCCTCGCGGAGAAAAAAACCAAAACTTTAGTATATTTCAAATATACTTACATTTGTGTAAGTATGTTTGAAATATACTAAGTGTATGATATATAAATATATACGAAGTGCACTAATTTTGACATAACTTTAAACACACTTAAATATATTTGTACCACAATACACATTTAAGAAATATATTAAATAAAACTATACTTTAAGTGAACAAAATATGTATTTGCTCAAGTGTACCAATGAAACAATTTGCTTTTAAATATTTTTTGTGTATATTTTAAAATTTAAGCTCAAAATAGAATTTTTTAAAATTCACTTAAAGCTTACTTTAAAAGTAAACTGATATATTGAAATTTCAGTATGTTTTAAATTACATCTCCATGTTTTACTTTAGGCTAATAAAGTAGGCCTTTTTAGGTTCCTTAATAATATTTTACTATTTTTGTTAAAATGGCATAGAATAAAAAAATAACAATCCTTATAGTGGACTAGATGTAATGTTGCTTAACAAAGTAAATAATGTGTTCATACCTCAAAACATCAAATATTGACACTTTAGTGACAGAGGTTCTACAACAAAAACAATACTTGTCCTTGACACTAAATGTAGCAGGTCTTCAGTTTTACATCTCTCTGAATATGATCTGTTGTTTTCAGTTTTTTAACTAAAACACAGGAGCTATTTTTACCCAGTCCATTTTCAGAAGTATGATGGAAGATTATGGAAGTAAATATGTGCCATCAGGATTTGAATAAAAAATGCCTCTGAAATTTGAATATTGGTACGGAGACGGGGGCTAAGGGACATGGGGAATTTTTTTCTTTTGCGTTCCCTCGCAAAACTTTTGCATTCCCTCTCAATACTGTACTGGTCAGTTATGCAGCATAATTGAATACTGTAAGTCTTTCTTACGGTGGGCGCCATACTTTCTGCTTTAATATAAGGTTATGTGAGGTTTTTCCATGAATGTTAGAATCTTTTTGTGAAATATCTGAAGTTTTATTTTTTTCTTTAGGATAGAAAGGCACCACAAACCTACGATATAAACAGAAACTTTCTGTAAGTAGGAAAGAAATTAAAATACTTCTTAATTTGGACTATTTCTGAGTTATTGTCGCGGGTAATCAGTCATCTGACAGTTTTGATTGTGTCTCTGTTGTGTTCGTAGTCTGAATGGTTTAAAGGGCTGCTTTCAATTCCATCTTAGCCTTAACAGACATAAACGTGCAGTGTTATTTTACAGGTTACGTCTTGCGCGTCAAAATTGAGCCAACTTGCAGCAGAATGAGTAACAAAACAGCATCGGAGTGCTGCGCACCCCCCACCACTCCACACCCCCGGTCTGCAGCAAAATTGCGAAGGGCTGACCGGTCCGAGCGACTAAAAAGGTTGGGGACCGCTGACGTAGGGGATAGCACGACCCACTTTTGGAGGCCTTGAGTCCTTGACGTGGCCGTCGCAGGTTTGATTCCCGGACCCGGCAACGTTTGCTGCATGTCTTCCCCCCTCTCCTTCCCCCTTTTCTGTCGGCCTACTTTCATATAAGGGACACTAGAGCCCACAAAAGACCCCCTGGAGGGGAAGGGAGGGGAGGGGAAAAAAAAAGGGGGGGGGGGGCACTTTAGACCTTAAGTCAAATTCTGCGGAAGCCCTCATACAGCCTGGCACTGGTCCTGCATGACGAGTTAAAAGCATCATGCAGGGCCGGTGATTTAACTCACTGGCCTCATGCAGAGATGCGCAACAAACGAGAAATTTAATGTAATCCTGCTAATGTGGCTTTAGTAGCTCTTCCATTTCGTGTCTGTTGAGTTTTCAACAAGTGTCTCAGAAACTGTTGTGGTTGCTCAGTTTTGTGGGATGAGTTTTTCTGATTACCGCGCGACCACACGCATTAACTCTGATTGACTAAGTGGACAAAACATTTGGTATGGTATGGTACATCGTGTAACCAGAAAAATAATACTAAAAAAATTATATAATAATATAGTCACCAGCGTGATGTGTGACTACGAAGCGAGAGAAAGCTCCTTACCGGGCTGACCCTACATGATGAGGTTAGTGTTGGTTCGTTAACCACTAACGCTCCGGCCAACTGGGAACACAGACATAAACTTTACAGGGAAGACAGGGAGCAACATGCTGGGCAGTGTTGAGATGTAAACACCCCACGATTCCTCGAATGATTCGAGTACCTCGATTAGTTTTTTTTTTTTATTAAAGTTTTTATTATTTTAGAACACACATGTATACAACCTCTCCCAACCCTAACCCTAACCCCCCCAAAAAATAAAAACACAAATAGAACAGAGCAAAACAAAACACAACCACCAGGTCAGTGCATATCTAATCAATAAAAGTTTCACTAAAAAAAAAAAATTTGGCATATACAAATATCCTCGATGATAGCAGAAAAAACTACAGTAAACAGCAGTAATCACTTCTCAGTACTTTCAAAGACAGCAGTTCATCACAGAAATTTACTCGTCCCAATATTGTAGGAAAGAAAACCGTTCCAGGATTTTGTGAAGTTTTCTATGGCATTGTTTAGCTTAGCCAGCATTTGTTCATATGATACTATTTCCAACATCAACTCCAACCAGTTTTTAATATTCGGAACAGTTGCAGATTTCCATAGTCTGAGGATTGTTCTGGCAGCCGTGACCGTCCCCACCTGCACTACGGTGCTTTGGTGTTTTGACATATTAGGCGTCACTATTTGATCTCCCAATAAGCAAAGTCTTGGTGACATGGGTATCCCCACACCTATCCACTTTCCAATATGTTGTACTACTTCTTTCCAGAATGGGGAGATGCATTTACATTCCCACATCGCATGTTTAAAAGTTCCTGGTTCCGTTTTGCATTTCCAGCATAGGTTATTGGCGAGCAGGCCCATTCTATGGAGCCTGGATGGGGTGAAATAAAATCTATGTACTATCTTATAGTGTGTAAATTTGCCTCTCGATTCTTTAATATATTTCCCATTATTTGAAAGTACTTTCGACCATTCTTCATCACCAAAAATGCAGCCAAGGTCCCTCTGCCAGACAATCCCCAGACTTTTACATATATCCTTTTGCATGCCGTTAAATAATTTATAAAATGTGGATGCCTTATATTTGATTTTACTTGAACCCATAAATTCCTGTATTGGATTATCCATGTGTGAAATTGTCTTTAATAATACAGTCTCTAATTTGTAAATATCTCCAAAAACTTTCTTTTTTTAAATTATATTTCAGCATGAGATCTGAAAAAGACATAAAAACCCCATCTGAATACAAATCATCCACAGTGTGTATTGCCTTCACAAGCCATTGTTCCCAATAAACAGTTTTTGTTCCAATACAGATGGATGGATTAAACCACAATGAAGAGTACAACTGTTTAAAATGCGACATCCTACATATTTTATGCATCTCCTTCCATACTAATTTAGAATGTGCCAATACTGGATTTGTGGGGAGAGGATGTCTATTATATGTTTTACCATGAGAAAGAACATCTATTGGTCTAAAAGGATTCACTAATTCTTCTTCAATATTCATCCAACTCAGCTTTGTTTCTCCCTTTACAAAATATTTGAACAACTTAGACATTTCAAAGGCGAGATTATATAGCCTTACATTAGGGAGGGCCATGCCCCCTATGTCCCTTGCACACCACATTTTCCTAATGCTAACTCTGGGTTTCTTTTTGTCCCAAAGAAAGTCCTTAACATAAGTCTCGTATTGCTTGTATACCTGTGATGGGATGTCAACAGGCACCATCATGGACACATAATTAAACAATGGGGCTATCACCATTTTTATTACATCCACCTTTCCCCATAAAGAAAGCTTCAATAAAACTAATCCCATTTATTAAGATTAGTTTTTATTTTCTGAAGAAGCGGTTCCATATTCAGTAGCATTATTTCCTCTAGAGTACCTCGATTAGTAAAATTCCTCGAGGAAAATTTACCTGCCTCGAAGCTTCGTTAATTTATGTTTTATTATTTAGCGCACCGTGTTCCGGCCGGGACATTATTTGCGTTGTGCGGAGCTCGAGTTATTGACAAATACTACGTTTTAGCAGCATAACGTCTAATTTTCAAGTTTGGCCAGTGGGGATTTTATTGATTGAAAATTACGCCTGGGTTTTCATCGTTTTTGGAGGATCAATAAGCATCCTTGAAATGAGTGACACGATGCCTGGAGTACGGCAGCCTTTCTCCTCCTGGAGCTGCTGGTTCAGAGCGAATGGCGGTAAGAGCTGCAGGTATTAATACAGGTGAGCTGA
Organism: Xiphophorus couchianus; assembly: GCF_001444195.1. Classification (NCBI taxonomy): domain Eukaryota; kingdom Metazoa; phylum Chordata; class Actinopteri; order Cyprinodontiformes; family Poeciliidae; genus Xiphophorus; species Xiphophorus couchianus. The sequence continues at coordinate 35,623,106 of NC_040231.1, forward strand.
TAGACTGAACACGGCAGGCGGCTGAGTAGTTGATGCTTTACGGACGTGTAGCTTTACGGACGAACCACACAATAAATTTCATATAATCTCGGTCTCAACCAACGGGTGGCGGAAATCATCGTGGCAGTACATGGCTGTAGATGAGTTTCTGAGTGGGATGAACGAAGGTGCCGTAAATATCCCCATATTGCCACCCCATCTCTTACTTTGGTCCCCTGGTCCATTTCCTCTCCTCCACCTCATCTTATGTTCATTTGTTTGCCTGCCCCTCCTCCCCCACCCCAAACCCCCCACTCCTGGAGGCACAAGGAAGTCCAGGAGCACCGGCAGACCCCACAAGTATGTGCTTGGGCTCTTGGAGGCTAGCTGGTGGCTAGAATGTGAAGCCAGCTGCCCCGGCTTCCATCAAAGCCGGGGCAGCCGCCAAGTAATGGCTTGGGAACGCCAAGCCATTACTTGGCGTTCCCACCTTGCCTCCTCCAGCAACTCTACCAAGTCCAGTGAAGGGAGATGAGGATCAGGGACACACCTGTCCCCAACCCCCGGTCCGTGGACCAATTGGTACTGAACTGCGCAAGAAATAATTAAATATTTCCGTTTTAATGTATTATTTGAGTCTGGAGGATCTTTTATTTTGAAAGTCATTTAACCGGATTCTCTCGGTTACGTCTTGCGCGCCAATATTGAGGCCACAAGCAAAATGAGTAAGAAACATGTGATATTTTGGGGTTGGAAAGAACAAGCAGAGGGAATGTGGAGACAAAGTATTTTAATGGTGGAACGCAGGAACAGAACAGCTACTACAGTACAGGTTTTCTGACTAACCCCACCTAATAAGTTGGCCTACTAAGAACTATACCTAGAACAGGTATATCTGTATTTCTACCACTAGGGGCAAACAAACCACTCTATTACATTCCTCCCCTTTTAGATTTCTACTGCAACTAATATGTAGGAAAAAATGCATAATAACAGCAAATAAATTCCCTACGGCCTTCACTAAGAATTTAACAATTTAGGCTGCACTTAATGCTTTATTACCTCAAAAATCAACTAGCAGTAACTAACTCATACTTTATACATTTTCAAAGATTCAGTCTTTTTGGAGGAACTCTGTGCCTCACAGGGTATCTGCGCTCCGCTGATGGGCTTTGGGTTGTTTTAGGGGTTGATACCGAGGGTTCTTCTGTTGTCTGCCCAGGTGATTCAGCAGGCAAAGGTGATGCTGACGTTTCAGGAATATCTCTGCTGGTGTGCAACCTGTCACGGTGTGCGGTGTACTGCGATACATGATAAGGAAGTTTGCCAATCGATGACTGAGTGGCAATGTGGCCTTCCCATCTGTCTCCAGTAAATCTTTCATCAAAGATCGTTTCAGGATTTGTACTGACCTCTCTGCTGCTCCATTTGATGCAGGGTGATATGCAGGAACAGCTGTGTGACGGATCCCGTTTAACTCCAAAAACTGGCGGAATTCTTGTGACACCAGCTGAGGTCCATTGTCTGAAACAAGTTCTTCTGGAAGTCCATATGAAGAGAATAACCTTCTCAAGATTTCAATGGTATTGTGTGACGTGATGGATGTCATCGGGAATACTTCCAACCATTTTGAATGACTGTCAATGACCACTAAGAAATAGTGTTTGTCCTTTTCAGCGAAGTCGATGTGAATTCGTTGCCACGCTCTTTCAGGCCATTTCCACGGGTGGAGTGGTGCGACCGCTGGCAACTTCTGCACAGCTTGACAGATTTGACAGCTTTGGACCAGTTCTTGTATGTCACCGTCACACCCTGGCCACCACAGGTAACTGCGGGCGAGAGCTTTCATACGACATATGCCTGGATGTTCATGATGCAGGTCTTTCAGCACTTTCTGTTGGTAACTTGGTGGGATGATAACACGTTGTCCCCAAAGAACACATCCTTGTTCTGCTGACAGTTCCTGTCTGCGAATGAAATAAGGTTTAAGTGTTTCATCCTGCACATAATTTGGCCACCCATTCATGGTGTAGCTCCACACTCTGCTGAGAAGCGGATCTTTCATAGTCGCTTTCTCAATGTCTTTTGCTAATACTGGTAGTTCTTCCACATGAGAGAAGTAGAAGATGCTTCCTTCTTCTGCAGTGTTGTCTGGTGAGTTCCGTGGTAAACGTGACAACGCATCCGCATTTGCATGGTCAGCTGATCTTATGTACTCAATGTCATAGTTATATGCCATCAGAATAAGAGCCCAGCGTTGCATCCTCAAAGCAGCAAGTGTTGGCACCGCTGACTTTGGTCCCAGTATAGTCAACAATGGCTTGTGATCTGTTACGAGCGTGAATTTCCTTCCGTACAGATATTTGTGGAATTTCTTGACTCCAAAAATGATGGCAAGAGCCTCTTTCTCTATTTGGGCATACTTCCGCTCAGCATCGGTTAGCGTTCTTGATGCAAATGCCACCGGCCTTTCCTCTCCATTTTCCAAGATATGAGAAATGACTGCACCAACCCCATAAGGTGATGCATCACAGGCTAATTTCAATGGCAGGCGTGTGCTATAATGCACTAACACTTTGTTCTGCAGCAGTAGTCTTTTTGCATCTTCAAATGCTTGTGTACATGCTGTTGTCCAAATCCATGTTTCATCTTTTCTCAACAGGTTGTGGAGAGGCTGAAGGATGGTAGATGGATTGTTTAGAAATCGACTGTAGTAATTCAGAAGACCCAAAAAAGACTTCAGTTCAGTGACATTGGTTGGTTCTGGTGCCTTTGTTATGGCTGCAACCTTTTCCTCCATGGGGTGCAGTCCATCTTTGTCGATCCTGTGTCCCAAATATTCCACACTGCTCTGAAGGAAACGACACTTTGCAAGCTTAACTCTCACACCATGCTTCTCCAGGCGTGTGAGAACTTCTTCCAACCTCTGTAGATGTTCCTTCTCCGATGACGCAGTGATGAGAATATCATCCAGAAAACAGGTCACATGATCCATCCCTTGTAAAATCTGATCCATCACAGACTGAAAAATAGCAGGAGCACTGGAAACGCCATAGCTGAGGCGACTGTACTTGTACAGACCTTTGTGGGTGTTGATAACCAGATACTTCTCTGACTCTTCATCTAACTCCAGCTGCTGGTAGGCATGAGAAAGGTCCAGTTTACTGAATGATGTTCCTTCCTCCAAAGTAGCAAAAAGGGCTTGTCAAGAAAACTGGTAGGGGGTTTGAGATCTATCCAGGTACACGCAGAAACAGGTGCATGAAAGCCTGAGGGAAATAAAGCAATCTTGTGTTTTGATTTATAATGATTGAGTGTTTTGATAATGATTAAGTTGAATATGGATGAATACAATAGGTAAAATGACTGTATGTAAGTAATCACTGAATGATTCTGAAGTGTACGAATCATGATCTGTAATAACATGACAACAATGAAATAATTAAGGTTTGATGATTTATAATAAGTGAAAGAGGTGATTAATGCTTATGATTAATGCTTAATGGAAATCAGCACATAAGTTTTTAATATTTGACTGTGTTTAAAAGTTAATCAGAGAAAAGCACATAGTTTTTAATGTTAAAAGGAGAAGGGGAAAAAAGGAGAAGGGAAACTTGTGAGTTCCTGCTGTCGCAAGCAGTTCTGAACAGATGGCCAGACGCACAGGATGGGTGGGGTGGTATGGTTGGCTAAGAACAACACGCTGAGGAAAGGACGGTACTTTCCATCCCAGCCAGCAGACAGGAGGGGCCGAAACCACGTAAACTAACACTCCCCATACACATATATGGCAGAGAACTGTATAGAAGCAGACGGAAAAGGAGAAGTTCTTGTTCTTTGTCTGCGGCACTGAAGTAGAGCTAACACGAAGAAGCAGATCGAGGAAACAACAGCAGACCACACCCTGGAGCCACGGGGAAAGCTGAAGCTTCTTGCCGCCAAAGGGAGACAAGTTCCAATCGTCCAACCCGGGTTCCTGATTCGATCGTCGGTCTTACCTCAACCCAAACATTGCAACAGACTTGGAGAAAGGACAAAGGTCCCGGAGGGATAAAAGAGTTGGGTTTTCAAAAGCAATTGAACCCTCTCTACTTTGCTTCCATTCTAAAGAGGATTTTTTCACACAAAGGATAAAGACTCAGACCAAGGTTTTCGGACGTTCCTGTTGCCAAAGATCCACCACCAACTGGGTATGAGTAGAATTCGATTCCTAAAAAGCTATCTCAGAATCTGCGACATAGGTTAGGGAAAGAGACAGGAGGGTATGATTATACATGTTGATCTTATTACACTGCTCTTGACTTGTATACAATTGATTATTGATTTGTATGTCACATATCCCTGCTTAAGCTTGCTTAATAAATTCTTACTCTAAAATTCTAATGAAGTTGGTGGACATTGGAATTAATTGAGTCATTTAATCATTTTTCAGTTCTTTTAATAAAGGTAAAACTAAGGTACATGGTTCTAGTGAAAAGGGGGCTTCATAATTTCCTTTGGCGAGAGTAAAATAATGACCCAGGGACTTACATCCAAGTCACTAAATTTAATCTAGCCGGTTCCAAGAGCAAGTTATATTTTAGAAAGCGAGCTACCGTTAACAGGAGTGGTTATTGGAATTACGCAGCTGTGAGGGCTACTCAGCTGATTGTTTCTTAACTGAAAAGGGTCGTAACTTCTGGATTGGAGGTAGTTAGAGCTAGATGAATCGCTTTCGACACCAGTTTAAATAGATTATCTCTTATAGATCTCTTTTAGGGTAATACCCAGGTCTTAGAGATTTTCCGGACCTGTTAGACAGAGAACTGGTCAGTAGTCAGTCCCGGAGGGTTGTGATGAAGTGGGCGGGGCTAGCTATTGCAGGATAACGGACAGTCTTCAGCATTAGGAAGTGGATAATGTTTCTCTTCAATGCACTGATTTATGCTGACCTTGTAGTCACCACAGATCCTAATGGTTTTGTCAGTTTTGGGCACTGTAACAATGGGAGACGCCCACTCACTTTTCTCGACCTTTGAAATCACCTTCACCTTTTCCAACCTGTCCAACTCTTTTTCTACCGCTTCCTTTAGTGCATAAGGAACTGGGCGAGCTTTACAGAAAACTGGTGCAGTGTTTGGCTTAATGCGAATCCTGGCCTTAAATCCCTTGATGCAGCCTTGGTCATCAGAAAACACTGCCTGATGGCGTAGGATCACTTTCTATAATCCTGGTTTTGCATCTTTTTGCACTAGTATCTTGTGTACTGTGAAAATCTGTTTCCAGTTTAGCTGTAGTTTCTTTAACCAGTTTCGTCCAATCAGGGATGGCCTGTTTCCCTGAACAATGATCAGTGGTAAAGTACTCTTTTGTGTTTCATACTGTACTGGTACAACTATACATCCACGAACAGCAATGCTTTGGCCTGAGTAAGACTTCAACTTTAACCCAACTGGTTTTATAGGGAACTGGGTGAGATGTGACTGGTAATACTTGTCACTTATCACTGATACTGCTGATCCTGTGTCCAGCAACATGGTGGTTTTTTTGTCTCCCAGTAAAACGTCCACTGTGTAACCTTTTTCACTGGAAGCGACAGAGTACACCGAATAAACTCCAAACAGTTCGGCTTCATCATTTCTGTTTGATGCCTCGATGTCCGTTTCCACATACTGAGTTTGTTGTCTGCTTTTTTTATTCCTGCAAGCACGAGCAATGTGTCCTATTTTTGCACAAACATGACATTGTTCATTTCTAAATCTGCAGTCGCGTGCTGAATGTTTTCCACCACATCGATAGCATGGTTGCCTTGTTGCTGTATCTTTTTTAGACCCCATCCAGCTCTTAATTTGATGTTTTTCCTCTTTTGAGTGCTGTCCCTTCCATCCTCTCTTAGAAAAAATTGGAACATTTGTCAGGGCATTGACTTGGTGAGGGTCATGGTGTCCAGAAAACTCCATAGTATTCTTTGAAGCAAGTTCCATGTTCACGGCAATCTCACAAGCACGTGAAAAGGTAAGATCTTTTTCTGCCAGCAGCTTACGCTGTGCAGCATCCGAGCGCAGCCCACTGACAAAACGATCTCTCAGCGCCTCATCCAAGTATTGTCCGAAATTACATGTGGCTGACAACTGCCTCAGGGCAACCACGTAGTCTGATACTGGCTCCCCCTCCTTTTGGTTACGTTTTTGGAATCGAAAACGCTCCGCTATCACCACTGGTGTCGGCTTATAGTGTGCTTGTAACGCTGCAGTGAGCGCTGCATACTGCATCGTGCTCGGTACTTTCGGAGACACAAGATTCTTTAGCAGCCCATATGTATCTGCTCCGATCACAGAGAGAAAAGTGCAAACAACCTTCTCATCCGGAACATCATTAGCCAACATCCACTGTTCCAAACGCTCCAAATATGACTCAAAATCTTCCTTCGATTCATCATATTCAACCACACGACCCACGTGCATAGCGATATTAGCTTCTCGATGCTAAATCTTGTAGCTTCGGAGAAAAAAAAAACATACGGTTGTTTCCCTTACTTCCGCACAAAGTCTGTCGACAGGCTCATCTCTGTCACGCTGTGGAAATCTTTTAAAATCCTCGTCGCCAGTTGTGATATTTTGGGGTTGGAAAGAACAAGCAGAGGGAATGTGGAGACAAAGTCTTTTAATGGTGGAACGCAGGAACAGAACAGCTACTACAGTACAGGTTTTCTGACTAACCCCACCTAATAAGTTGGCCTACTAAGAACAATACCTAGAACAGGTATATCTGTATTTCTACCACTAGGGGCAAACAACCACTCTATTACAAAACAGATCAGATGTTTTGGAAAGTTTCTTTGAGATGGTGATCGGCTCGCTAATGAGACAATGAAGCCTTCAACTTCGCTTCAGCTTCGCCACGTAGAGACCAGGCACCCTGTGCATCAGCAACACTTTGGGTGTCATTGTCTCTCATCTCTCCCAGATGGGACCTTCTCGTTGCAGAGAAACAAGCTCAGGGCTCCCATTAGTCTTTATCATGAGTTAAAATTTTCAGGAAAGTAAAATGTTCGTTTTTGTGGCACATCTGCATCTTATTTTGAAGCGATATGTAAACGTTACCATAGCGATCAGAGTCCGAAAGCGTCAGGACAGTGGTGGAGATGAGAGGAGTAGAGCTTGTGCGTTTTAGGTCTGGTTCACACGGCACGATTTAAGGATTGTCGGCCGATTTTTCCAAACTTCTGTGACCACACACGGCACCAGCCGATCAAAGTACTGTACGACAGGTTCGATCGGTTCGTGTGTCCAGCCACACGGCAGGAGCAACACACCACACATGAACCGATTCCACTCACGAACATCCCGATTCCAGAAGAAAATCCAGTAAAACCCCCAACATACCATACTTGAATTTAGAATAATCAAACACGGATGAGGATGTAGAAGCAGCAGTGATAGTTTGTGGCTCATTTTAAGCGATAAAAGACAAAATAAAAAGAAAAGGCGTTTGATAAAAGACAGAAGGAGCAGCCGCTCTATTTACTGCTCTATGATTTGGAGGCGAGTTATGTTTTTTCGTGGTTAACATTTTTAACTGAATAAACATAACCAGATATAATAAACATGTATAAAAATGACCTTTACATATAGCAATAAACATTTCCACATATCACCTCAGATGTCCACCGGACTCTCAGTTGTCACGTCAACTGTTTGGGATTCCCCTCCGGTCTTACGTCACCACGCTTTCTGATTGGCTACCTGTCACATTCAACAGGCTGCGTTCTTGCTCCCAGTCAGGGAAAACCCCACAGGTTGAGATAATCGGGCCAAGACAATGTATATGCCCCATCGGGCATATTCAACACATCACCACGTTACACACCGCACACTGCAGGACTTTGTAAGATTGTTGTAAAGCGAAAATCAGGGCAAAAAACAAACAACAACAAAACAGGCTTATCTGACGGTTAATAAAGGGTTAGATGTGACAACACGGACTAATTAACACCCAGAAAACCAAATTCTTACATCCAAGGGGTCACAGAAAAACCCAATACATCTAAAACACAGTAGGCTTCACTGCCTCACTTAAGGTCAGAGTTCATTATTCAATGTTTAGACACTCCTGTGGCCTTACTCCTTGTCTAAACAGCCCAAGGCCCTCTGTGAACTCAGTTTCCTTCCCTGCTGTTTGCATTGTGATGGTGGGACTTGGTGGGAGGGGTTGGTCTGTACAGGAGACCCATATGTCCAGCATAAGAAAACAATTTCCTGATATCTGTGTTAGCCAGTCTGACTCTTTCTGTCTTTCGTGAGCAGGAATACATGTTCATACAGCTGGTTTTTGGTTTTGTGTACTTTGGGTTTGCGGTACCTTCTGTTTTAGAATACTAAGTACCACTCTTTAACTCTTCTGTATTTTGAACCTGGCCCCAACTGCAACTCTTTCCATTCCATAACCTTTCTGAGATGTGATAAGATCCCCCTTTCATACCATTGACCAATATTTTTTCTCATTCACCGCCTAGTTTTGGTGATTACTGGTATTAGCTTTGAGTCAAAGGTCATGTATTAAAGTTGGCAACTGTTTAACCATTTCATCATGACTTCAAGATAAAAAGTTAAAGGATACCCAATGTCCTGGAACTCCAAGAATGAAAACATTTTTCTTTTTTCACTGAAGATAAATCTGTTTATTTTTTCTGTTTTCTGAGAACTAAAAGTAGAAGTGGGTGCTCTCACACTCACACAGATCCCTGGGTGTCAAGTAGGCAGTAAGGTAAGGTAATAAAGCCTCTCATTATTCTAAGATAATACCCAAACTTGGCTGACATTTCATCAACACCACATAGTTATCAAGACTTGCAAATGCATGCACAAAAGCTCTAGAAACAAAGACAATGTGTTACTTAATGGAACAGATTTTTAAAAAAAGCAGATTAAATAATTTTAGTCTTAGTTTTTTTTTACTTGCTGTTTTATTCAAGCAGTTGAAAGATTTCAGTTTTTTGCCTGGGGAGCACAGAGTAGATGGAATGAGTTTACAAACCGAAATGTTTTTAGTGGTAGTGAACTTTCAATTGAATGGTAAAAAAAAGTTCTACCTTTTTTGTAGAAATATTAAATCTAGATTAAATAGCTGATGCCAATCCTTCTCTCTATCTATGTACTTTTCTTGATTGGATTTTTACCTTTCTGATTTTGAACTTTTCTAATTTTATGGAGCTATTTCTGTTTATTGATGTGCAATATTCTTCAGTTCCACATTCTTCATCACTTTTTGAGAGTGAAAAGTTGCATGTTAGAGGAACATGCTGTCTTTAAACCAGAGACTGCTGGAACTAAATTGAGGATTATTTTGTCTTCCAACTTTGCCAATGACTGTGATTGCTGGTCTTTAAGGTTGACGACCAGTTGACATGATATGGTCCGCTGCTGTGTCAAGGTTGTGTTTCATCCTCTCACAACACAGTTATCAAAGGACATACCAACGTACACACACTCACAATTAAGGCCAATGTAGAAGAACCAGTTAACATAACAGTCCTGTCCTGTGTTTGGACTGTGGGAGGAAGCCGGAATACCCAGAGAGAACCCACGCATTCCCAGGGAGAATATGCAAACTCCACGTAGAAAGAAGCCATGCTGGGATTGGAACCCAGAAACTTCTTGCTGTTAGGCAGCAGTGCTACCATATTGTAGCCTGTTGAACCAACTCATGTCTATTAACCCTCTGGAGTCCATAATATAAATGGTTGTTTTTGACTAAATTTTGATTTTCCCTTTATATTACTTAATAGAAACCATTAATATTGCCTTATGTGGTATCATTTTTTTCAGGACAACCTGAACTTTGTCAATTTACACTTATTTTTGTTATTTGGACATACTGATATTGCATTTTGGGCCTAAAATCACACAAAAAGATCAAATTAGAGTAGAAAAAACTTATTTTTTCAGTATGAAACCCACAAATATGTATAAGAAAAGTTTTTTATGGTTTAGAATACTAAAGTATACTATAAATTTCAAAATCAATATGTACAAATATTGCAAACAACTCATGTTTAGAAGACTATTATCAACAAAATGTAGGTAATTCATTCGTTTGTGTACAAATACTTACAAAACATCTAAACAAGATTACAAAAAATATACAACTTTGCCAAATAAATTGAAGTCGTGGCAATTACTTATCTATATTTGTACAATTATTTACAACGGATCAGAGGTTACACAAGATAATAAAAATTATTACACTGTCAGCATCCTCCTCCGTCTTCCAGGGATCACAGTGGGGGAGTGGCTCAGCTTCGAGACACTGTGAACTAGACCACGCAGCACCGCCTACTTCTGAGTTTGGATCTCCGCATAGCTATGTCTGCGCCTGCCTCATCTTCTTCCTGATACCCATCTTCATCTCTCTCACTTTCTAAAATGGATGACTGAACCGCTACGTCGTCGTCAGAATCCTCGCTGTCTGCTTCAGACTCAGGCTGCGAGTCTCCCTCGTCTTCTAGCTCAAAAAGGAGCTTCACTGCCTGCTCCACATTCATTCTCATCTTTCTTTACAGACAAAACCAAAGACAATTTCCTACACACAAATTACACAGTAGACTTTTTGCGGTGGGAAAAAGTTTCCTGTTGCTCTTTTGCCCAGTCAATAGGCCTATGCAGCTGTTGGTATCCATTACGCAGAGAAGAAAATGCAACAATGACTGAAAAACAGAATAGAGCAGAAACACTGATGGCATGTTGCACCAGTGAAAGCAAAAGTTAGCTGACATGAAATAATAATAAAGAAGCATCAAAGGTAAGATGATATGTGTTTTTGTGTGTAATATTCTGAGCCTTTGGTGCTGCAATGGAAGTGACTGGAATCATTGTATTGAATTGGCTTAACTTTACACACAAAACACATAGATTCTTATTTTTTTTTGGTTTTGCTGTCTCCTGATGGGTTGTAACTCGCATAAAAACATGAAAAGGTCCAGATTTATTATCCCATGTTTTTTATTCTGCTGGTTCTAGTACTGATGGAAGGTGCAGGGATGCAGATTTTAAGACATTAGCTGATTTTATTAATGATGGACACCTTGTATCACATGCATCAAAACAAAATCCAGATTCTCAGCCAGACAAATGAGGAGATTATAATGATGTAACACAACTCTGGTAACTGGATACACTTTTTGTCACAGACCAGAGGAGACTTTCCTCTTCAGATTAATTCCACAGAAACTGGCAACGTTTTAAATTTAAAACTTTTTGTATGTCAAATCTGTAAAAACTAAATAAATAAAAAGACATGCATCTCAATGATTACAGGAATTTACAATAGAATTCACTTTCTAGCATACATAGAGCTTGGCTGAATCTACATCTCTACAAATAGATAAATATAAAGTTTAAAACTTGAAGAGAACATGTGTTCCCAGTGTTTAGCATATCCCAACTGAGCACATCACCAGTTGAAACCTGAATACAGTAATTGAAGTACTATTCCAATATAGAGATAGTCAACGTGTATCTGTTGGCAACACTGCCCAAAGTTTTTTTTTTTTTTCCCAAACAGTTTTTATGATGGTGCCTTTGAACGCAGAGTGAAACGCTTGTGTCTGAAGCAATGTGTTAATGATTACTAAGACAAGCTGACAATAGCTGTTAAAAAGTACTTCAAAGAAAGAAGTGGGGGATATATTATTTGTGAAAAGCAGGGCTGCTCATTACATTTAGACCAAGTTCTCTGATGTGCAATGGGCAGGATTGTCTCAATGAGGACAGCACAAGGTGAGAATAAACCTAATTATGAAATCTGAAATGGTTGTGATTGTACATACCTGTTGTTCTATTTCTTTATGTTCCTCTGTCTGTTTCATGTTTATTAGATTAATTCATTATTGAGTTTGAAAAAATAGGAATCAAACTTTTCAGGCTTCAATATGAAGCTTGAAGGTCTGAATGGCATGTTAATAAAAAAACTTAGTGAATGTCAGTTACACTGAAGCATTTTACACCTAGACTGTTTTTCTTTACCAAACAAATCAATAATTGATAATAACAATTCAACAAATGAAGATGAAAGATGTAAATAATGTATGAAATGAGCCACCACTGCTGATTGGTTGAAAATCTCATAGTTCTATTCTCTGACCAGAATAAAAATAAAACTACAAGAACTGGTTGCGTTTCATTTTAGGTAAACTATGATGACTATGTGATGACTATTTCTTATGTGGTACATAAGAAAGGAAACAAACCTAAACCTATAACATTATAGGTTTATAGGTAACATGGGTTACCAAAAAAGGTACCTCATGTTACCTTTTTTTGTGACATTTCCAAATGTTTTCAGTCCAAAATGTAAAATACAACACTGCATCCTTCCACTAATACTGATTAGTGTCACAAATCAAAGCAAGATATCAATCTTGCTTTGTGTTGCTGTCAAGATAACCACCAATTACTGAGGTTTGAAGGTATTACACAATAAAAACTAGATATGGCCACAGAACTTGCATCATGTTCATGCATTATGTTCAGATCAACCTGACTGTGTTAACCACCCGACATGCTTTGTAAAGTTTCACAGCAAGAACTATTCATAGAAATAAAGAAGAGAGAATGCTGAGGAGTGTGGGCAGAGGGCTGTGGAACTATCGCAGCCTTATCTTCATCATCCTCACGCCACTGCTGCTGCTTCCTCTTCCACTGGTCATCAGAACAAAGGTCAGTCTCCATGAGTCCAGCATCTGATCTTCAGCCTTTTGATTAGATTTGTTAAGGGGTTGAATAGATTTGTTCAGTACAAAGTTATTCGATCCCTGGGAGATTTGGGTTTAAAATTATTTTAATTTCATCATGAATGTTTGTTTCTAATAGAGAATGAGAAAACAATATCAAAAGAAAATAAAAGCAGTGTCAATTTTGAAGACAATGTTCGTTTAATTTTTTAAAATGCCATGTCAAAAATTATTTATATCCATCCATCCAGTTTATTCTGCTTTATCCGGGGTCGGGTCGCGGGGGTAGCAGCTTCAGAAGGGAGGCCCAGACTTCCCTCTCCCCAGCCACTTGTTCCAGCTCCTCCAGGGGTATCCTAAGGCGTTCCCAGGCCAGCCGAGAAACATAGTCCCTCCAGTGTGTCCTGGGTCTTCCCCGGGGCCTCCTCCCAGTGGGACGTGTCCAGAACACCTCACCAGGGAGGCGTCCAGGAGGCATCCTGACCAGATGCCCGAGTCACCTCAACTGGCTCCACTCGACGTGAAGGAGCATCCTATGGAGAAAACCCATTTCTTGTATCCATGATCACATTCTTTCGGTCATGACCCAAAGCTCATGACCATAGATGAGGGTCGGAACGTAGATCAACCGGTAAATCGAGAGTTTCACCTTTTGACTCAGCTCTCTCTTCACCATGACGGACCGGTACAGCTTCCGCTTCACTGCAGACGCTGCTCCAATCTTCCTGTCGATCTCCCGCTCCCTTCTTCCCTCATTCTTGAACAATATCCAGAGATACTTGAACTCTTCCACTTGGAGGGCGACCCCCCCTCCCCCCCTCCCCGCACCCCCTCGACCTGGAGAAGGCACTCTACCCTTTTCTGGCACAAGACCATGATGGCCTCGGATTTACAGGCACTGATCCTCATCCCGGCCGCTTCACACTCGGCTGCGAACCGCTCCAGCGAGAGCTGCAGATCACGCAAAAAGCAGAGATGCGATACTAAGGTCACCAAAACGGATCCCCTCAACACCTTAACTGTGCCTAGAAATTCTGTCCATGAAAGTAATGAACAGAATCGGTGACAAAGGGCAGCCCTGGCGGAGTCCAACTCTCACCGGAAGCGAGCCCGACTTACAGCCGGCAATGCGGACCAGACTCTGACACCAGTCATACAGGGAACGGACAGCCCGTATTAAAGGGCCCGGTACCCCATACTCCCGGAGAACCTCCTACAGGGCTCCCCGAGGGACACGGTCGAACGCCTTCTCCAAGTCCACAAAACACATGTAGACTGGTTGGGCGAACTCCCGTGCAATCTGCCGAGGGTGTAGAGCTGGTCCAGTGTTCCACGACCAGGATGAAAACCACCCTGCTCTTCCTGAATCGAGGTTCAACTATCTGACGGACCCTCCTCTCCAGGAGCCCTGAATAGACCTTGCCAGGGAGGCTTAAGAGTGTGACCCCTATGTAATTGGAGCACATCCTCCGTTCCCCTTTTTGAATAGGGGGACCACCACCCCAGTCTGCCAATTTAGGGGAACTGCCCCCGATGTTCATGCAATATTGCAGAGTCGCGTCAGCCAACACAACCCTACAACATCCTACAAAGTCCTTGGGACCATTAACAGCCTTTAACTGGATGATCTGTGGCTGTGAGAAGCAGGTCAGAGATAAAGACCAGGGGCCGCATGCATAAAAGTGTGTGCAGTTTCACACTAAAACTTGGCATACGAAAAAATTTAGAAAAGTGCAGCGCACAAAAAAAATTGGATGCACAAAGCCGTGTGCACGCACGTGGCCGCGGTTCTTTCCTTTACAAATCCAAATTTGCGGGAAACAGAGCGCCGCTGCTGGTCCGCCCTGTCGCCTCCATAAATACATCTTAATGTAAATTTGTATAAATAACTGGAAGTCTGCCACCACGTGAAGCAATAACCATGGCAACATCCTTGTTTGAAACTGTACAAGTATTTAGAATAATAATTATATATTTTATTTAAAAGCTGCTATGAGGATACATAAGGTAACCTCACAAAAATAAAAAAAGTAACCCTAAAAAAAAAAATCCAAATTAAGATCGTGCAAATGCCTGTTTGAATAGTAGCGCATTCAGCTGAACGCGCCGAGAAACAAAGTCCCTCTAGCGTGTCTTGGGTCTTCCCTGGGGCCTCTCTGACAGCGTGTCAGAGAGTCCTTTGAGTGGGGAATGTGGACGTTTATTCTAAATACCATGTTTTCCGCACTATAAGGCGCACCTAAAAACCTTCAATTTTCTCAAAAGCCGAGAGTGCGCCTTATAATCCGGTGCGCCTTATATATGGACCAATATTGAGCCACAACAGGTCTCGCAACTACGGTAAGCAGTGATTAGCTTTCATTTTCCCCCGAAGAAGAAGAAGCGCGCGGTGCACGCTGGGTTTTGTGTAAAGACCCCAAAATGGCTCCTATTAAGAGACACGCTTACGACGCAGAGTTTAAGCTCAAGACGATCAGTTACACAGTAGAACACGGGAATAGAGCAGCAGCCAGAGAATTTAACATGACCGAATCAATGGTGCGGAAGTGGATATATATTGTGATTGCACTAACGTTTGATTTACTGTAACAGTATCAGACTGTTTTTTACGTGTTTATTGAATCGAGGAAAAGTTCCCCTCCACTATATGTTATACCTTGCTGTTGTTAAAAGATAAACTGTGTCACGAAAATACTACGTCACTTATTTTACCTCGGGGAAAATAATAAAACAGCTGTTTATTCATTTTGGGAATGAACGGAGTTTTCAGAACGCTGGTTTGTAATCTATTAATAAAGTTTGACTGACCTATATGACTATTTTGTTGACATTCTCTTTAGCGCAGTTCCATCCAATGGATGCATAATGTAACCCCAGCCTCTACTGTAGCGGCTATTCTATGCGCCTTATAATGCGGTGAGCCTTATATATGAAAAAAGTTTTAAAATAGGCCATTCATTGAAGGTGCACCTTATAATGTGGTGCGCCTTATAGTGCGGAAAATATGGTAGTAGAATCATGTGCATGAGTTATACATTTACAGAATAAAGATCCTTTATGTCCATAAGGCGCATTCACAAAGCGGGCGGCTCGACTGAAGGATGACTGCAGCCGGACCGGCTGCAGTCATCCTGCAATTTTACACAATGCAGTGTCTCTGGACCGGATCTTTTGAAAGCTGTCAAAGATCTCATGTTTTTCATTTAAGAAATTAATTGCTCTGCCACTACTTTATCAAGAAACTTTGACAAAAAACAGGACCTCTGTAGATTTCAAGCTGTGCAAAATCCAAGTTAGCCTTTTTTAATAATGGCTCAAAACAGTGTGCTTAGAATGCTCCACAAAGGGGAAGTTGTCATTCCTTTACTGTCGGGTTCCGGGGTTTTTGTTCTGTTTTTTCTTTATTTTTGGATCCTCTTGGTGGTTCACGGGCTGTCCACCGGATAGCGCCAGGGGCTGGTTTCCCGGGGGAGGCGTGCCTGTAGTTCTGCACACCTGACGATGATCTTCTCATCATAAGCTGGTGGTGAAAAGACGCTGACAGCCGGCACTTCGACGCTGGAGTGTTTTCGCCAAAACGGTACTCTGAGCCCCTCGGAGTCAGTCTCCGAGTTCGTTTCCTCTGAGTTCCCTCTTGAGTAATTTGTCGTTTTGTTCTCTGTGCTCTTCAGGTGTTTCCTCTCGAGTCATTCCCTGGATCCTCCCTGAGAGACTTCCGTTGTGGCTTTTGGATTAAGCCCTCCACGTGACGCTGCGGGTGGTACCCACACGTTGCCCGAGATCCCATTTCCTCCTCATCTGTCAGATCTCAAGATTCCCCAGTTTCACTTCCTCCGGCTGGCTGTCGGACCCTTCCCTCCATCATCGTCGAATCCAGAACTTACCTGTCCGCCCTCCACTGCCATCTCCCAGCCTTTGGACCTCGCTCAGCTCTCCTGCCCAACCGGAACCCGCAGTATCCATCCTCTCAATCCGAGACTATATCTACCAGAAAGTAAGAACTGATTTTCCCTTCTCGCACATCCTGTTTCCCAGCTGCCATTGAACTCACCATTTCCTTTTCGCTGTTCTGCAGTGAGCCGCAGTCAGCAGCATTCCCCCCCAGTTTGGACCCTAACCACGCCAACATCTTTACTGGGTTATTGTTTTACACTAAATATTCTTCAACTGATTCTTTGTCTCCTGTGGTGTTCTGCATGTGGGCTAGAAACCTAAACCCCAACATGACAGAACACTCCAGCCAGCAGGCAAGCCCCGCAGACGCCATCAGAAGGACACTGACAGAACAACACTCATTACTTCAGGCACATGAATCCGCCCTACAAGAATTAAGCACCTGTCAAGCGGAGACTAACCACCGCTTAACCGAACTAATGAACTTTTTACAGAAATCGACTCCGCAGGTTTCACTTCCACCTCCCGCTCCAGAACCAGTTCCGTCTATCCGTCCCACCTTTTCCGAGATCAGACCCCCAACTCCAGAAAGATTCTCCGGGGACGTTTACAGGTGCAAAGGCTTCATTTTACAGTGCTCCTTAATCTTCAACCATTCTCCCCAGAGTTTTCCTTGCGATAGCTCTAAGATTGCATACGTTTTGTCCCTGCTGTCAGGTCGAGCCCTAGATTGGGCTGAAGCTCGATTTCCGTCTCCCACTAATTTTGAGTGTACATTCGATGAGTTCCTGACAGAATTTAAGCAAGTTTGCAGTCAAGATCCTGACCAGACATTTAATTCCTGCGAATTAAGGAAGATCAAAGAGGGCCAGCGAACGGTAGCTGATTTTGCCATGGATTTCCAAGTAAAGGCTGCAGCATCTGATTGGAACAGTGCGGCATTAAAGAGTGCCTATTTCCATGCATTAAACGAGTTGATCAAAGACGAATTAGTCGTATTAGATGAACCCAAGACTTTAGAGGAGCTTATCAACCTGACTATTCGTCTAGATAATAGAATCCGTTCCCGCACCAGAGAGAGAAGCCGCAGAGAACCACCAGTGAGAACATTACCAACACCCAATACCTCTCACTCAGCCTCCCAGCCACTCATCCCACCAAGTTCACCAGGTCCGGAGCCGATGCAGATAGGCCACACTTGTCTTACACCAGCAGAGCGCCAGAAACGTATGTCTTCTCGTCTCTGTCTATATTGCGGTGCCCCTGGTCATTTTATTGCACAGTGTCCGATTCGGTTAAACTCCCAGGTCCGCCAGTAGAGGCGAGAGAACTGGCGGACCACCTACAAAAAGAAGAATCTCCGCGTTTATTACTGTCAGCTATGTTAATCAATCAAGACCAGTCAGTTCCGTTGTCCGCTCTCATTGATTCAGGATGCGAACAGAACCTCATCGATTCCTCATTTGTTAAACAGATGTCCATTGAAACTGTTCTGCTAGCAGTCCCCCTCCGTGTCACAGCCTTAGATGGAGGATCTCTTCCTCAAATCACCCATCAAACCAAACCGTTGCATTTAGTAATTTCGGGAAATCATAGTGAAGTCATCTCACCTTTTGTTTTTCCCACAGCCAGCTCCCCAATAATTCTGGGTTTCAAATGGTTGCAACAACACAACCCACATATAAATTGGACAGACAGACATGTTGAATCTTGGTCCCCTTTGTGTCATTCATCTTGTCTCCGCTCTGCAGTTCCTCCAGGTTCCCCCCCGGCAAAACGCCAGGAGGCAGACCCACCAGACCTGTCCACCATTCTGCCAGAGTACCAAGATTTCGCCCCCGTCTTCAGTAAATCAAGAGCTCTCTCTCTGCCACCACACCGCCCCTACGATTGCGCTATCAACCTTCTCCCCAGAGCACCGTTACCTTCTAGCCGTTTATATAACATCTCCCGACCTGAAAGAGAAACAATGGAGAATTACATCAAGGACTCTTTAGCCACAGACATCATCCGCCCTTCCTCCTCCTCTCCTTTGGATGTGGGTTTCTTTTTTGTGGGCATGAAGGACAGCTCACTCCGACCATGCATTGATTACCGAGGTCTAAATCATATAACAGTAAAAAACAGATATCCTCTGCCCCTGCTATCTTCTGCTTTCGAACCGGTACACGACGCTGTTATTTTCACTAAGTTAGATCTCAGAAATGCCTACCATTTACTTAGAATCCGCCAGGGCGATGAATGGAAAACTGCTTTCAAGACACCAATCGGCCATTTCGAATACTTAGTTATGCCTTTTGGACTGTCTAATGCTCCTGCATTTTTCCAAGCTCTCGTGAATGACTTGCTGAGAGATTTTCTAAATATTTTTGTTTTTGTTTATCTAGATGACATCTTGATCTATTCAAAGTCCATAGATGACCATAAACGTCACGTCCGCCTTGTGTTACAACGTCTTCTGGAAAACAAGTTGTTCGTTAAAGCAGAAAAATGCAAGTTTCACAAACCATCAGTCACTTTCCTTGGTTTTGTGCTCGAGGGCGGACAGGTAAGGCCGACGGAGGAAAAGATTAAGGCGGCGTTGGACTGGCCAACTCCTGAGACACGTAAGCAGTTGCAAAGATTCCTCGGATTCGCCAATTTTTACCGCGGCTTTATCCGCAACTATAGTCAGACTGCCTTACCTTTAACAGCCCTCACTTCTACTAAGACCATTTTCAGTTGGACCCCGGAGGCTGAGGCAGCTTTTAAAAGATTAAAGACCCTGTTCGCCAACGCACCCGTGCTAATTCAACCTGACCCCAAGAAACAATTCATAGTCGAGGTTGACGCATCAGACACCGGCGTAGGAGCTGTTCTCTCCCAGGTTTCCGAGATTGATGATAAAGTTCATCCTTGTGCATTTTTCTCTCGCAGACTGTCTCCCTCAGAAGGAAACGATGGTGTGGGCGACTGAGAGCTTCTGGCTATCAAATTAGCCTTGGAGGAGTGGCGGCACTGGTTGGAGGGTGCGAGACATCCCGTGCTGGTTTGGACGGACCACAAAAACCTGTCGTATTTACAATCTGCTAAAAGATTAAATTCCCGTCAATCCCGCTGGTCTCTTTTCTTTTCCAGATTTAACCTGTCTATCTCCTACCGCCCAGGCTCTCGTAATATAAGACCGGATGCCCTGTCTCGCCAACATTCACCTGATGATTCGGAACAAGGACCCGCCACCATCCTACCTCCCAGCTGCACTGTTGCGGCGGTAACCTGGGAGGTAGAAGACCTTATCAAGCAGGCGCAGCAATCGGAGCCAGCCCCTGACTCCTGTCCGCCACACAAGATCTATGTTCCGTCTATCGTTCAAGCCCGCTTCATCCAATAGATTCACTCATCCAGGTTTTCCGGACACCCAGTTATCAGTCGCACCATTGCACTCATAAACCGCAAATTCTGGTGGCCGTCCATTCATAAGGACGTTAAGGATTTTGTGCTAGCCTGTACCATCTGCTCCAGAAACAAACCTTCCCATCAGCCCCCTTCAGGCCTTCTGCAGCCGTTACCAGTTCCCAAACGACCCTGGTCCCATGTCTCCATAGATTTTGTTACCGGCTTGCCCCTATCTAAAGGTTTTACCACCATTTTCACTATTATAGATCGTTTCTCAAAGGCCTGCCATCTTATCCCGCTGAAGAAACTCCCCACAGCGTTCCAGACTGCGCAGCTGTTAATAAAACATGTTTTTCGTCTTCACGGTATTCCACTGGAAATCTTATCGGATCAGGGACCCCAGTTCATTTCTCAGATCTGGAAGAACTTCTGCTCTGCACTTGGTGCAAAGTTTTTATTAACTTCTGGATTTCACCCTCAGACTAACGGACAAACAGAACGCACGAACCAGGAGCTGGAATCTACTCTTCGTTGTTTTACTTCCACCAACCCCTCTGACTGGAGTCAGTTTCTCCCCTGGGTGGAATATGCGCACAACTCTCATGTCTCTGCAGCTACTGGTCTATCCCCTTTTGAAGTATCTCTAGGCTATCAACCCCCATTATTGTCTTCGGAAGAAAAGAACATCGCCGTCACCTCAATCCAACATCACATCCGCCGCTGTCAATACGTCAGGAGAACCACTACCAACAATCTGAACAACACTGCTGTAGAGCACAAACGCCTGGGTGATCGCAAACGCACACCCGCTCCCAGCTACGCTCCGGGACAACAGGTTTGGTTATCCTCTCGTAACATTCCCCTTAAGTCCATTTCGAAGAAGCTCTCCCCCAGGTTTATTGGTCCGTTCATCATTGAAAGCATCATCAGCCCGTCAGCAGTCCGTCTTCGCCTCCCAGCCTCCCTGCGTGTGCATCCCATTTTCCACGTCTCCCAAATCAAGCCCGTCCGTACCAGCACATTGTGCCCTCCTTCCGAGCCCCCTCCTCCCGCCCGTATCATTGACGGCCATCTGGCCTATTCCGTCCGCCGGATCGTGGACTCCCGTCGGCAGGGTCGCGGGAGGCGATACCTTGTCGACTGGGAGGGCTACGGTCCGGAGGATTGGTCGTGGGTCCCGGGTTCGTTCATCCTGGATCCCTCACTTATTGCTGATTATCGTTCGTCCCTTCCTTCCTGTTCGTCTCGGTCGCCAGGTGGTGACAGTTGAGGGGGGGTACTGTCGGGTTCTGGGGTTTTTGTTCTGTTTTTTCTTTATTTTTGGATCCTCTTGGTGGTTCACGGGCTGTCCACCAGATAGCGCCAGGGGCTGGTTTCCCAGGGGAGGCGTGCCTGTAGTTCTGCACACCTGACGATGATCTTCTCATTATCAGCTGGAGGTGAAAAGACGCTGACAGCCAGCACTTCGACGCTGGAGTGTTTTCGCCAAAACGGTACTCTGAGCCCCTCGGAGTCAGTCTCTGAGTTCGTTTCCTCTGAGTTCCCTCTCAAGTAATTTGTCATTTTGTTCTCTGTGCTCTTCAGGTGTTTACTCTCGAGTCATTCCCTGCATCCTCCCTGAGAGACTTCCGTTGTGGCTTTTGGATTAAGCCCTCCACGTGACGCCGCGGGTGGTACCTACACGTTGTCCGAGTTCCCATTTCCTCCTCATCTGTCGGATCTCAAGATTCCCCAGTTTCACTTCCTCTGGCTGGCTGTCGGACCCTTCCTTCCATCATCGTCGAATCCAGAACTTACCTGTCCGCCCTCCACCGCCATCTCCCAGCCTTTGGACCTCGCTCAGCTCTGCTGCCCAACCGGAACCCGCAGTATCCACCCTCTCAATCCGAGACTATATCTACCAGAAAGTAAGAACTGATTTTCCCTTCTCGCACATCCTGTTTCCCAGCTGCCATTGAACTCACCATTTCCTTTTCGCTGTTCTGCAGTGAGCCACAGTCAGCAGCATTCCCCCCCAGTTTGGACCCTAACCACGCTAACATCTTTACAGGGTTATTGTTTTACAATAAATATTCTGCAACTGATTCTTTGTCTCCTGTGGTGTTCTGCATGTGGGCTAAAAACCTAAACCCCAACATGACATTTACAGTTAGATGACCATTTTCGTTAGGAGCAGAAGCAGTTATGGTACCATGACAACCAGTAGACATCAGTGCAACTTTACAATGACTTTTCTCTACTATTTCCCACCAAGTAGCATCTTCATTACTGCCAATAGGTCTTAGAACATAGGAAAACCTATTGGTCCAGGAGGAGAAGCATGTGGACATTTTCATCTTTCCAGGCAGTGCTGGAGGTAAAGGCAGGGGGAAGGCAAGGTCTGAGTTCTACCTGCTAAAGACTGCCTGGAACCATGGGAATGTGTCTCTGTCAACAGCAGTTCATGTTGCAACCAAATGAAGAGGAGGACTCAGGTTGGAGATCACTCCTCAGTGGTCTTGGGCTCAAAGGGAGATAGGCACTGATGATGATGATGATGTTTGGATATGGGAGAGAGCATGTAAACTCCACAGAGAAAGACTCAAAATTCATACTAGCAGCCGTCCTGTTGCAATAAAGGCGGTTAAAAAAAGTGATTATTTTTTTGTGTCTTTTTACTGTTTAGGTAGCAGAATGTGCCTTTGTGTTGCTACTCATGGCTGTGTTCTGGGTGACAGAGGTGATTCCTTTGTCTATGACCGCCATGCTCCCTGCCCTCCTCTTCCCCATGTTCGGCATTATGAAGTCATCCAATGTGAGTCAATCTTAAAAAGGAAAGGATTTCATCCTGTCTATGGAGTCTGTCTAACAGATTCCACATTTATTTATTTATTATTATTATGATATAAGTATTAATTTATTTCATTATTTTATTTTCTGAATAACTTAAATCTAATTTTCCTTGCACTCAGATTATTTTTAGATGAACATATTTGCATCTGCATACTTATTTGTTTATTTATATTCAGTCATATTGATCCTTTATACTTTATTGATTCTTGAGGATCAATAAAGTATATTCTGTTATATTTATCACCTTGTCTCTCAGTGTTGAGGAGTAGTTTAAGGCCACTTCTCTGTCCAAAATTGATTTATTTAATTGGAGTTTGAAAACCTTATCTGTCTAATGGCCTCACATGTGACCCCAGAATGTCAGGTTTTAACTCAGAGCCTGAAATATGAACTTGTTCTGTTGTTGCAAACAAGCCCAAACCATCAACCTTTCACCACCATGTTGCACATAAGTGTTTCTTCTAAAATGCTGTTTTTGCCTAGTATCTTTACTCTGCTCTCATCTGTCCCAAGAACAATACACAAATTTTTTTTGTTGCACTAATTGGTAACACTAATTATAGTTAAATTAGTTAGTCTAATTAGTAGGAATTAGACTACTGATTTCCCCTGTGTATTTAACCTTACTTGTCTCCTCTGTTCCCTGCTGGATCCTTGTCATAGTTGTCGTCGTTGCCGTCATAATTGTCTTGGCCCATTGTGTGCAAACCTTAGTTCTTGTTGTTGTCTCGTCACTCACCTGTGGTTCCTGGTTTTGGGCACTTTCTGGACAACATTAAACACATTTCTCCACTTCATCCTGGGTCTGACACAGTCAATCCTGTTCATCACAAAACCACAATTCATGACAGATTTGTTTGAATGCAACTTTGTAGCCCTAAATCATGCTAACATGTTCTATTTCAAGCACCCGAAGGGGGAATGAGGGTGCGGAGTGGTCTTGAACCCCTCCCCTTTTATCCTTGATGCCCCTACTGCCCTTTTGAGTTTTTTTTGTTTTTTTTTATCTGTGTGCCAGGAGGCCTGCTTATTTGTGACCCTCAACAATAATGTTTAGGTAAATATAATAATTTAGTAAAAATAAATTAGTCTGGTAATCCCTCAGTCTAATAATGATTCGGTCTCATAATGAGGATTCTCAGTTCCTCTGCCTCCATGTTGTTAAGACACCAGGCACTGGGCTTGCTGTGGTGGCGTAGGGGATAGCGTGACCCACGTTTGGAGGCCTTGAGTCCTCGACACGGCCGTCACGGGTTCGATTCCCGGACCCGGCGATATTTGCTACATGTCTTCCCCCCTTTCCTGTCAGCCTACTTTCATATAAGGGACACTAGAGCCCACAAAAGACCCCCTGGAGGGGAGAGAAAGAACAAAAAAAAGACACCAGGCACATGGTGAGGAGGAGGGGGGTGGATCTGCGCCCTCTAACTATCAAATTATGAGCAAGAATATTTATTTTTCAACATACATTGTTTGTGAATAACAACATGGGTCTGATGTTCAAGTTAGTAGTTAAAGTTTTTCGTAATTGTCCTCGCAAAGCCCCTCCTCTCTCCTAAAAACAGAAATGATTCGGCAGCAGAGAAAACTTCAAACTTTAATTTGATCAGGCTTCGCCAGTGCTGGACTAAATGCCCGGTTCGCTACAGACAGCCTGAGTTGGTCCCACTGCTGTGGGCCAGAACCAGGCATCCTGATATAAATGGTACCGCGACTGTCACCGCGACACACCTCAGAGCCCCGGTACCGCCTGCTCACTGTTCGCTCTGTGCTTCACCTTAGCCTAATGTTACTACCAGGCGGTTTGCCCCGCTGATGGGATCTGGGCTGGAGGTGAACAGCTGTGAATAGAAGTTACTGCAGAACCTTAACTGCTAAAGCTAAAGAAAGATTCATCTCATAGCATTTGGAGTTCACAATACATCACATAAACATCAGTGAAAATACTTTACCATTTAGACCACAGGAACAAACAAACATGCCACGATTACATAAATCAAGATGTCCCAAAAGCAGGGCGGACTGGCATAAGGGCTATTGGGGGATTCCAGGTAGAGAGATGGGCAAAGCAGAGCAGCAGCTTGCTGTTCACGCAGGGCTGGCCCAAGGTAATATGGTGCTTTAGACAGAATCATGATTTAGGGCTGATAGACAGTCCTGGCCACCAGGTCATCTCCCCATGCCAGGTTTACAATAATCACCCAATGGTTCCCAATTTAGTCACTTTTTTCAGTATATTTTGCACACACACAAAATTAATTCAGAAAGTCAAGTTTTTTAAAGGTTGGTGACCGGCAAAATGATAGCAAAAAGATTGGAAAGGTATGTATGTACCTTTACTTATCAACCCAGATCAAACAGGGTTTATTTTAAATGGAATTTCCACTAATAATTTTAGGTATTTGTTTAACATAGTACATATTGTTAACAAGAAAAAGGTACCAAGTGTACCCTTCTCACTTGGTGCTGAAAAGGCTTTCGATATGGTTGAATGGCAATGCCTCTTTTCTGTCCTTAAGAAATTTGGTGAAGAGTTTGTCAATTTGATACAATCTCTTTATAGATCCCTTCAAGCTAGAGTTATTACCAATGGGATTACTTCTGATCCATTTCGGCTGTAGAGAGGCAACAGACAGATAGTTAGTCCCGCCCTTTTTGGCTTGCCATCGAGCCCTTGGCAGAGGGCATTAGAAGAAAATCCTAATATTAGTGGCTTTGAGATTGGCACTAACATACACAAGATTTCACTTTTTGCTGACAACATAATTATATTTTTAACCAATCCAGAATACTCTCTTTGTCACCTTCAGGAACTACTGAGTAAATACAGTTCATTTTCCTGATACAAAGTTAACCTGGAAAAGAGTGAGGTTTTGTCAATGTCTGTATTTGACTACAGTAAAGTTAAAAACATGTCCACTTTCAAATGGTCTCCTGAGGGTTTAAAATATTTATGGGTGTTTGTTGATAGTAACCTTAAAAATCTCTTTAAACTGAACTTTGTGATGTTGTTCCTAAAAAATATCTAAAATAGCACATTCTGTTTATGTCTTGATACATAGAATCCTAGAATTGAAACATCATAATTAGATGTGTTTTCAACAGTTGCAGTTCTGGTTTTATGATTTGGTTTATCAAGTTATTACTGATTTTTATTAAAACTATCCATGTTGCTTTAAGGTGGCAAAAGAGTACTTCAAAGATTTCCACTTCTTGTTAGTGGGGGTCATCTGCCTGGCTACATCCATTGAGAAGTGGGGTCTTCACCGGAGAATAGCCTTGAGACTTGTCTCCATGGTGGGAGTCAACCCTGCATGGTGAGCACCTCTCTAATAGATTACTGGATTCAAGTACCTTTATTATTCAGGAGGATCATGTAAAAAGCGTGTGTATGCACGAAAAATTTGCGGTGCCATATTACACACACAAGTTGGCCTATATAAAAATGAATGTGTCATGAAAGTTTGCGTAAATATACATACAAATTATATATAAATTTACATACCATGAAAATGTATGGCAGCCATGCAAACTTTTTCTGTGGACAATAACAAACTAGAAGGTGCCAAAACTCATCTAAATACACTGAAACGTACCCGATATTTTTTCATGATTTTAATCTTTTATTGTTTAAACGTAAATGACGAAACTGAACAGCATTTATCCTCAGACAGCAACATAATACACACATGCAAAATCAATAAAATAAAAGGAAAAAATTTAGAGGGAGCGTTTGATCAGAGACATATTGATCTGCTGGGAAATGTTAATGATGGTTTAGCTCTGTGCAAAACTTAAAGGAGGAGCTGTGCGTTACTGGTGCCGGTCCGGCTGGAGCTGCCGACAGGTCAGACAGTCATCCTTCAGTCGAGCCATTCCAGCTTTCTGAATGGGTCTTTATGAATACAAAGCATCTCTATTCTGAAAATGTGCAACTTATACACATGATTCTCCTAGTTAGATTAAACTTCGACATTCCCCACTCACCATAAAGAACTCTCTGTCACGCTGTCTTTCTTTAAATCAATCAATCGATCGATCAATCAAATTTTATTTGTATAGCACATTTCAGCAGCAAGGCATTTCAAAGTGCTTTACATAATGATGTATGATGATGATGATACATAAAAACACAGAAACACAATGCAACTTAGAATCAATAATCAAAACATGATATTAAGTCAAGTTCCATCAATAAATTTGTAATTGATTACATTTCAAATACAATTCTAAACAGGTGGGTTTTTAATCTAGATTTAAAGAAAGTCAGTGTTTCAGCTGTTTTACAGTTTTCTGGAAGTTTGTTCCAAATTTGTGGTGCATAGATGCTGAATGCTGCTTCTCCTCGTTTGGTTCTGGTTCTGGGGATGCAGAGCGGAAGACCTGAGAGGTCTGGAGGGTTGATACAACAACAGCAGATCTTGAATGTATTGTGGTGCTAAGCCGTTCAGTGACTTGTAAACTAACAGCAGTATTTTAAAGTCTATTCTTTGAGCTACAGGGAGCCAGTGTAGGGACTTTAAAACTGGTGTTATGTGCTCTATCTTCCTGGTTTTAGTGAGAACGCCAGCAGCAGCATTCTGGATCAGCTGCAGCTGTTTGATTGATTTGTTGGACAGACCTGTGAAGACGCTGTTGCAATAATTAATACGACTGAAGATGAACACATGGATGAGTTTCTCTAGATCTGGCTGAGACATTAGTCCTTTAATCCTGGAAATGTTCTTCAAGTGATAGAAGGCCAACTTTGTAACTGTCTTTATGTGGCTCTGGAGGTTGCTGATTCTTTGCTGAATGCTCTACTATTCAAGCAAGCATTTGCATTTGGATCTCTTTATTTTCTTATTTCTCTCTCTGAAATGTTTTCTTTCCAATTTATTATTTAAATTTTTTTTGTGTACCTTATGTGCCCTGTAAACACATAATGTAAATATATAAGTATTATTACTATAAATATTTTATACTGGTACACGCAAGGACCTTTGCCATGGTTATTGCTTTACATATGTAGTTATTGGTAGCGACAGGGCGGACCTGCTGCTATACTCTATTTCCCACAAACTGTGATTTATAAAGGAAAGATGTGCAAGTACATGTGTACGCATGGCTTTATACATCTTAATATTTGTGCGCCAGTTTGTCCATACACCAGTTTTTTGTGTGAACCCTGTGCACCCTTTTATATATGAGGCCCCAGGTCTTTTGAGACATTATTAGGAAAAGAATAGTGAACAAAGTTTTAGCAGCAAAGTTTCATCTGTGTACTGAATAACTCAACTCCAGTCCATCCATAGCAGTAGTAGTTCACTAAGGTAAGAATCAACAAATATACTTAAAGATTTGAGAAGATTAAGAGTTTCTCTATGTCTTTGTGAATACGTCATACAATGCATGAAGATACAGTAAAACTAAAAAAAAAGCACTAAAACTACAACTAAGATGATTTCTGATGAATGGGTCTAAAAATAAAATGACATTTCAGTAAGTGACTCATTAAAACTATGTTAACACAGAGTTTTAATTTTTCAGCATCTAATCTTTATTTTATTCTACTTGTTGAGAAAGGTCTCACAAGCTACTCGGTTAATAGAATGGCACAAATTAAAATTCCAAAAACGAGTTCACTTAATGGAAATATTGCAATTTTGAAAAAATTCTTGTTTTTCAATGAAAAGTTTTTGCACTTGGATTAGGTGCTTATCTTTCTAAGTAAGTGTCCAATAAAATATCTGAAAACATAATTTAAACAATGAGGTTGTTGCCTGTTAGAAAGTGGCGCTGCAAACTCTGGCATTGTTAGTTTCCGCATCTCCTGTTTTTAGCCGTAGATTGTTACTCCACTTTTCTCCTCTTTTTCGATAAGTTTTTAAAAATGAATTCCCTTGTGACCAACTACCTTCGAAAAACGAAAATAACGTTTATCTTTCTCTCTATTAGAACTGTTGGAACTACGTACATGACACAGACTTTAGACATTTTGAAGCAGGTTCAGCAGAAATAAACGGGTTGCATTTACTTCCTGTCCCCATCTTCAGTGGATGACGTCAGTGCTACATCATCTGAAACCCAGCAATAATAATAATTCCCATAAACTAGATAGCATATGCAATTTTAAAACCACAAACTATTATATAGTTAACAGCTTATTATTCGCATGCAACAGTTTTACTCAACTTACTCTGTTTGCTTGGGGAAAAAAAAACCAACTACGTTTTTTGCCTTTTGCTGGTTTGCTGCTATTTGATTCTAATATACACAGGGGTGCAGCTCTGCACAGCAGCAGCTCCAGGTGTAAAACCAGCATGAACATCTTCATGCTCGTACAAAGGCGACTCGGTAAAACACGTTTCGCCATGTTAACAACGGATTGAACAGTTGTAGCGCCTAAAAAAAGTGCAGGAAACAACAGAGGGCAAAAATACAGTGCAGGAACCTTTATTGTATCAAATCAAGATAGGAATAATGGAAAGTTGGCCTCTCCGTGGTGAAATAACAAACAAATAAATATAAACAACTTCCAGTCTAATCCAGGTGTGGATGGGCAACGCCCCTTCATTCCATCCGTCCGTCCGTCCGTCCATAAAAAATTAAGTAGCCATAAATAAAAACCTCCATAGTCCTCAAATGGCCACAAGAGGGCAATTCCTATGCAACTTACGACAGAAAATAAAGTGGGTACATAGGTTAGCCCTAGTGCTCTAGTCAACTAAACCTAATTAAAGTGTGAACTTGCAGCTGCTTTGTTCCTGTTTCTGATAGCATGTTGTTGCCTCCAGGCTGATGTTGGGCTTCATGTCTGGCTGTGCCTTCCTTTCCATGTGGGTTCAAAACACCTCGGCAGTTACCATGGTGATGCCCATTGTAGAGGCTGTGCTCCAGCAGATCCTGAAGGCCAAGGAGTTGGGATGTAATGGCAACGTCAACCCTGACCTGCAGCTGTATGGTAACTGGATGTGCTTTAGTAAAACACAACCTAATACGCTTTTGAAGAGTGAATCTGTCTTTGTTTCACTTTCAACAATGGACACAGATCTGTCAGATCTCAGTCTTATTCCTTCTTCAAATAGATTTAATTCTAAACTCTTATGTGGAAAAACGGCCTTTAGATTCAAAGACAAACATTCACATAAAAACACTCATGCTTTAAGTCAGTCACAACAAAAGTTTGCTCAGAAAGAAGCTTCTGTTAAATACAATGGTCAAAAACACCACTCCACTCTTTCCCAAACATCTTCTATTTCTGCTCCATCTTGTCCTCCTCTCCATCTCATATTTGTCATTCTTCTGCTTCTCAAAATTCTCCTTCCATCTCTCACCAGTCTGTTCATTCACCAACACATTCTCTTTTCAAGCTTTTGTCAACCAGACCTCCTCTACACAAATTCCAGTTCGATCTTTCTGTTGTGCTAACCTGAACAAACAGAGCTTTTCCTTACTATCAAGCCTCTCAAGTTGCTCACAAGAAGCCTTCTCTTTGCTATGGATCTAGCCTAATAGTAGTCCTGTTTGACTTCCTTCATCTCTCCAATTATCCCACCTTCTTCCTCCAACTTACCTCATCTTCTCTCCTCTGACCTGAAGTTACACCACACACATTCCTACCAGTTTCTCTGTGATGGTGTTTCAAAGGTTATGTACTACAGTGTAATGTTCCCTAATAAACGTCTGAGGCCTGCAGAACAGCAAACATCACATTCATTGTTTATTGATCTTGACAACAACGCTTTTAAATACAGTTTCACTGCATTGTGTTTTAATGTTGTCTTAAATGTTCTGTATCAGACTTGCTCATGCCCAGCAAGACTGAAAATCTCAATAACTGAAGAATAACTATAGTCTGTATTATGCTCTGGGAGGTCAGCCTTCATACGCTTTTTCAAACAATGTACAGTAAACCCTCTGAACTCTACTTTTACTGTACCAGAAGACAGGATGTAGTGGATTATAAAGTCAATGAAAAAAGATCAATATCATAAATGTCGTTAAAAAATTGCAGGCTCACTATAGTGTGTGAATTAGTTGACAATCTGTGCATAGCTCTGACATTTTCTCCTTTCATCACTTCAACCTGTCACACTGGAAACCTCAGAAAAAAACACAAGACAAGCTTTTTGCAGAAGGGAAAATTAGCCTTACCTACGTGTTTTAACTTTAAATGTGACCAAAATATAATTAACGATACAGTCATAATGATCATGTTGCTTTGATGCATTATGTCAAGCAAAATCTGAGTCATTTCTCCACCATCCATCTGCACAACTTAGACAAAAACAGTAAAGGATTAAAAAGGAACAAATGAGAATATACAAAATGCACCTCTGCCAAATTGAGCAGTAAATGCTGCAGGCAGAAAGAAAATCTAAAAATTGTGTTTATCTAATAATCAAAGCTTGCATACTGTTCTCTTTTCATATCAAAAGGGTTTCCCACCCTTGACCATGAACAGTTTGGGACTTCACCTCCAAGCATAAGAACATAATGGATCTGAATGGAAAGTCAAACTCTGTTCTTTTTGCAGAAACTGACATGAAAATCGAATCAATAAAGAAAATTGCAAGGTATGTCGAGCTTTGGGAATATCAGAATGTCATTTGAGTCTTAAGTGGTTCTTTCTACCCTTGAATTCCTCCTTGCTGTATTCTGTGCTTCTGTATTTTCTTGTCGTTGCATTAAGTTAAAATCTAAAACCATATTGTTTTGGTTCCCAGCGATGAGAAGAAACCTGACGCTCCAGCAGAAAACTTCACATGTGTTGAGATTCAAAAACTGCCCCAGTCTGACTCAGCTCAACCCCAGTCTGACCAGTCTGACTCAGCTCGACCCCAGTCTGACCAGTCTGACCCAGCTCAGGTATAAATTTACCATCAAAAGTATTATTTCTTTAACTTCTATGGTTATTGTTGCTGCATATATGTCATGTATTTATGCACTACCTAATTTCCCCCTCTATTCTGTTCTGTCTGGTAATAAAGTTGGTTTGACCTGAAATATTTAAGTGTAAGGAAATGTAAAAGCAATAGAAAAACTTTTTCAAAGCATTGTATTTTCGTTCTTGTTGCTTCTGATGCTCTGTCTCACTTTCCTTCTTGCTGTCTTGAAGGCTGCAGCGTGTGTCCCAGCTGTTGTCAGCAGGAGTCAGCAGGACCTAATGATGTGCAAAGCAATGTGCATCGGTATTGCCTACTCATCCAACATTGGTGGTATCACCACACTGCCAGGAACCTCTCCAAACCTCATCTTCTCTGAGTATCTCAATCAGTGGGTGACTGACTTCATTATATACATTACTCTTGGTTTGGGTATGAAAAAAAGGAGAAACATAACATAGGGTAAACCAGCCATGTATGAATAAAAGTGTTAGTGAAACATTTAGGCAAGTATTAACAACACTATGTTAGAAAATTTTCATGCAAGTAGTGTTTGCATTCAAATGATCCACTCTTAATACTGTCTTTACCTTAAGGATTTACCCAGAATGCAACTGCATCAACTTTGGGAACTGGCTCCTGATGTGCCTTCCTATCAGTGTCATCATGCTCCTGCTCACATGGATCTGGCTGTACTGGTTGTTCCTCGGCTCAGAGTGAGTGTCAACACACCATCATGATCTTAACTCACATGTGGTTTTAACCTTTTCATGCATAGTGGTAGGCCTGTTGCGATAAACAATAAATCAATTAATCATACGATAAATTAAAACTATCGACGTCATTTTAATTACCGGCTTTATCGTCTCTTTCGGCCTTTTTCTCTTTCTGTTGTTGACACTGAATGAAAAAGGCTCAACTCCGGTGCTCTCCACTGACCCTCCCTTCCTCATTTCCTTAGTGTAATGCCCAGCGCACACTACACGATCTTAGAGCTGTCAGCCGATTGTCGGCCCATTTTCAAAACCTGACAGACCAAACATTAGCCGACAGAAATCCTAAATATAATGGTTCGATTGGGTTCGATCCTGCCGTATGATGTCCAACAATAGGGACAAAATAATGGTTAATAATTAGTTAAGTTCAGTGAACTAATTTTAAAACCAGGCATTAATTAATGCTTTACTACAATCTACCTGCAGTGCATGTGGCTAGTGTCAGTCCTGACTGAATGAAAATCATTATAACCTATTTATGTCACCTTAACCAAGAACAGCTGAAAAGTTATCAGGTTTATCAACTGCGGTAGCAATTTCGCTCCAACTCCTCCCCTTGTCATTTCTATATTCTTTGCACATCATCTCCAATGTCTGCTGGACTTGGGTTGCGTCATGTCAGCTGTTTGGGATTCCCCTCCTAATTTCCCCTCAGAAAGCTCAGAGAGGAGTCTGTGCTTTCTGATTGGCTGCCTGTCACATTCAACAGGCTGCATTTACCTCCCAGTCGGGGAAAATCCCTGATTTAGATCAGAGCAGCAAGGAGGATCTACCATAACACACCACACACTACAGGATGATCGGTTACGAAATGGTAAGCGACAATCTTAGAACGACCAACGTTCTAAGATTGTCTTAAGGGGAAAATCGGGGCAAAAAATCGTGTAGTGTGATTTTCTAAATGGCTTGTGTAGAGCCATTTTCTCTATTTAAATCTAATGATTACTGAAGGGCAACATAATATACAGACTTCATAATCTGCACTCTTTTGGTTGAATGAAGTATTTATTTACACTTTGGCTTTATGTTGTTTAGTTGTTATTCAAGTACATGTTTTGTTAATGGAGACTGAGAATTCATTTTATTTTGTTTTGTTTATCAGTTCCAGTGTTAAATATTCTTTTGAAAATAAAGTGTATCTATCTTTGGCAGGAAATTGCATTATTACGTCATTTCCATTAAATCAGTGTAAAAAGGTCTTCAAACAATATTATCTTTTATCGCAATTATTTTTGAGACAATTAATTGCTCAGCAAAATTTATTATCGTGACAGGCCTACATAGTGGTCACTACAGTGGACAGCTAAAAGCCATTTTCTTGTGCTTCCTGTGGATTTTTATGTTCTAAATGCACACAGACCACTGAAGTGGACACTAATGCATCATAAAATATACCCTCATCTACTGGCCATCAGCTGCAAATGCAAGAAATTATTTTTGTTAAATACAATATGGCCGACAGACAAAAAAGCATGCCAACCGACCCGGTCTCTCCTTCTACTGTAGACGACTCTTGCAGGTAAAAAAATATTGTGACGTCAGATAACCCCTAAAGAACAATACTACTGATGTATCTTTCAAATAACAACTTTGCATTTGGAGAAAATTACAATTAAACACCTAAAAATTTTTTTATATATATATATTTTTTTTTTTACAAAATTGTTATGATGGTAGTTATAAATAGTACAATATCTTCCACTTTACTTGAGATAAGTTAACATTAGTTAACATTAATGACACTGTTACAGCATTTGACAATGTAATAACACCTAATGACGTCTTCATAACTTATGCTACTTGTTCCACTTTACTTGATGAAAGAGGAATTATTAATGACTCTGTTATTAAAGTATTTGACAGTGTAATAAAACTTAATGAAATCTTTATCATTGGTCCTACTTGTTCCACTTTATTTCAGGTAGGGGAAATATTAATACTGTGTTGTTAAACCTTTTGACAGTGTAATGACACTTAATGATCCAACTAGTCCAATCTTATAGACTAGTTGCATTGGACTAGTCTTTAATTTTGGCTGACTAGTCCAATATTAACAATTCATTTTTTAATTAAATAAAAAAAGTATTTTCCCCTAATTTTTTAAGGGAAAATATTAATAACACAATTATAATGATCTCGCTAAAATAAACCACAAATGACATATAGTATAGTAAAGGTGGCTAAACTCATGGAATATATAAATAAAGAATTACACAAGACTCGGAACTCCTTCTGCTCATAGTCGAACGGGAAGAGATTTTAATGCACATTTGCTGAACCAAACATCACGTACACATCGTTACAGAAATCCACAATCTCTTGACTTCTACTTCTGATATTAGTTTTTTATAGAGTCATAGCTCTTGTGCTGGTGTGTATTGGGAAGCCTCGACCAATGGCGTTGCTCTCCTCCATTTGTGTAGCACTTCTGGCTCCGTCTTACACTGGATGTGTATTGGATAGTCCGAGAATTAGGAGTTGGCCTTCTGGAATAATTAGAGACATCTTGACCTCAACATCTGCTTCATATCAGAAGAACGATTAGTCAAATTGTTTGTTCCTTATCTGTCCAAACAGAGGTTCCTTCCCACGTCTCGAGCTCCAGCCCAATTCCTGGCGAGCAGGGGAAGGAACTGTTGCCAGAACTTTCTTGCACATCAGCTTAAACTAACAACTTTCCTCTCTTTAGAGGAAATCTGAATTCCTTCCTGACTTCTAGGTCAGATTGACCCAGTCCATATGACACAGTACATTTCTTTTAGGCTAAAACATATCTTAGTGCAAACCAACCAAACAACATAATTTTTAACTATTAATATAATTATATTCCCCGTTTCCCCCCGAAACGTCACTGTTTTTGAACGTGTCAAACTCAAGGCCCGTGAGCCAAATCTGGCCCGCCATAGCTTTTTATGTGGCCCTCTAGATTCCAGACTTAACAGTAAGTGTGCTTAAATATTACGTTATCAGCCAAATCAATGCAGTTTTTATCTGTTACTGCCAGATTATATTAATCAGTCCCTCCAGTTTCTTGAGAATTGTTGTGGAAATTCATGCAAAATCAACAAGTCCTTGCACTTTTTGCACTAATATGTAGTTGGTCCAAAACTTTCTTACTTCTACTAAACAGCTACCTTAACCTTAATAGGATCTATACAGCGGGTAATAAAAAGTCGCTTTTGCGTCATAAACATGTGCAAATATTTCCGAATTAGTACCACAAACACTCTGATCTTAATTGTTTAAAAAAAATCACAAAAAGAATCCTGGAGGGACTGAAAATATCCATCCATCCATCTTCTTCCGCTTATCCGAGGTCGGGTCGCGGGGGTAGCAGCTTCAGAAGGGAGGCCCAGACTTCCCTCTCCCCAGCCACTTCTTCTAGCTCCTCCGGGGGAATCCCGAGGCGTTCCCAGGCCAGCCGAGAGACATAGTCCCTCCAGCGTGTCCTGGGTCTTCCCCGGGGCCTCCTCCCGGTGGGACGTGCCCGGAACACCTCACCAGGGAGGCGTCCAGGAGGCATCCTGACCAGATGCCCAAGCCACCTCAACTGGCTCCTCTCGATGTGAAGGAGCAGCGGCTCTACTCTGAGTCCCTCCCGGATGACTGAGCTTCTCACCCTATCTCTAAGGGAGAGCCCAGCCACCCTACGGAGAAAACCCATTTCGGCCGCTTGTATCCGCGATCTCGTTCTTTCGGTCATGACCCAAAGCTCATGACCATAGATGAGGGTGGGAACGTAGATCGACCGGTAAATCGAGAGCTTCGCTTTTTGGCTCAGCTCTCTCTTCACCACGACGGACCGGTACAGCGCCCGCTTGACAGCAGACGCTGCGCCAATCCGCCTGTCGATCTCCCGCTCCCTTCTTCCCCCATTCGTGAACAAGATCCCGAGATACTTAAACTCCTCCACTTGGGGCAGGACACCCCCCCTGACCCGGAGAAGGCACTCTACCCTTTTCCGGCTCAAGACCATGGCCTCGGATTTGGAGGCACTGATCCCCATCCCGGCCGCTTCACACTCGGCTGCGAACCGATCCAGCGAGAGCTGCAGATCACGATCTGATGAAGCCAAAAGGACCACATCGTCTGCAAAAAGTAGAGATGAGATCCTAAGGCCACCAAATCGGATCCTCTCAACACCTTGGCTGCGCCTAGAAATTCTGTCCATGAAAGTGATGAACAGAATCGGTGACAAAGGGCAGCCCTGGCGGAGTCCAACTCTCACCGGAAACGAGTCCGACTTACTGCCGGCAATGCGGACCAGACTCTGACACTGGTCATACAGGGACCTGACAGCCCGTATCAAAGGGCCCGGTACCCCATACTCCCGGAGAACCCCCCACAGGGCTCCCCGAGGGACACGGTCGAACGCCTTCTCCAAGTCCACAAAACACATGTAGACTGGTTGGGCGAACTCCCATGCACCCTCCAGGACCCTGCTGAGGGTGTAGAGCTGGTCCAGTGTTCCACGACCAGGACGAAAACCACACTGCTCTTCCTGAATCCGAGGTTCGACTATCCGACGGACCCTCCTCTCCAGGACCCCTGAATAGACCTTGCCAGGGAGGCTTAAGAGTGTGACCCCTCTATAATTGGAGCACACCCTCCGGTCCCCCTTTTTGAACAGGGGGACCACCACCCCAGTCTGCCAGTCCAGGGGAACTGCCCCCGATGTCCATGCGATATTGCAGAGTCGCGTCAACCAACACAACCCTACAACATCCAGAGCCTTAAGGAACTCCGGGCGGATCTCATCCACCCCCGGGGCCTTGCCACCGAGGAGCTTTTTAACCACCTCGGCGACCTCGCCCCCAGAGATTGGAGAGCCCAACCCAGAGTCCCCAGACTCTGCTTCCTCAGTGGAAGGCATGTTGGTGGGATTGAGGAGGTCTTCGAAGTACTCTGCCCACCGGCCCACAACGTCCCGAGTAGAGGTCAGCAGCACACCATCCCCACTATAAACAGTGTTGGTGCTGCACCGCTTCCCCCCCCTGAGACGCCGGATGGCGGACCAGAATCGCCTCGAAGCCGTGCGGAAGTCTTTCTCCATGGCCTCTCCAAACTCCTCCCACGCCCGAGTTTTTGCCTCGCAAACCGCCCGAGCCGCATGCCGCTTCGCCCGCCGGTACCCATCAGCTGCTTCCGGAGTCCCACAGGCCAAAAAGGCTCGATAGGACTCCTTCTTCAGCCTGACGGCATCCCTCACCGAAGGTGTCCACCAACGGGTTCGAGGGTTGCCGCCGCGACAGGCACCGACAACCTTGCGGCCACAGCTCCGATCGGCCGCCTCGACAATGGAGGCACGGAACACGGTCCACTCAGACTCCATGTCCCCCACCTCCCCCGGGACGTGTTCGAAGTTTTGCCGGAGATGGGAGTTAAAGCTCCGTCTCACAGGGGATTCCGCCAGACGTTCCCAGCAGACCCTCACAACACGTTTGGGCCTGCCAGGTCTGACCGGCTTTCGCCCCCACCACCGGAGCCAACTCACCACCAGGTAGTGGTCAGTGGACAGCTCCGCACCTCTCTTCACCCGAGTGTCCAAGACATACGGCCGCAGATCCGATGAAACGATGACAAAGTCGATCATCGAACTGCGGCCTAGGGTGTCCTGGTGCCAAGTGCACATATGGACACCCTTATGCTTGAACATGGTGTTCGTTATGGACAATCCATGGCGAGCACAGAAGTCCAGCAACAGAACACCGCTCGAGTTCAGGTCGGGTGGGCCGTTCCTCCCAACCACGCCCCTCCAGGTCTCACTGTCGTTGCCCACGTGAGCGTTGAAGTCCCCCAGCAGAACAAGGGAGTCCCCAGGAGGAGCACTCTCCAGTACCCCCTCTAAGGACTCCAAAAAGGGTGGGTAATCTGAACTGTCGTTCGGCCCGTAAGCACAAACGACAGTCAGAACCCGTCCCCCCACCCGTAGGCGGAGGGATGCTACCCTCTCATTCACCGGGGTAAACCCCAACGTACAGGCGCCGAGATGGGGAGCAACAAGTATGCCCACTCCTGCCCGACGTCTCTCTCCCTGGGCAACTCCAGAGTGGAAGTATGTCCAGCCCCTCTCAAGGAGACTGGTTCCAGAACCAGAGCCATGCGTCGAGGTGAGACCGACTATTTCTAGCCGGAACCTCTCGACCTCACGCACTAGCTCCGGCTCCTTCCCCACCAGAGAGGTGACATTCCACGTCCCAAGAGCCAGTTTCTGCAACCGAGGATCGGACCGCCAGGGCCCCCTCCCTTGGCCGCCACCCATCACACAGTGCACCCGACCCCTTTGGCCCCTCCCACGGGTGGTGGGCCCATGGGAGGGGGGGCCCATGTTTCCTCTTCGGGCTGAGCCCGGCCGGGCTCCATGGGTAAAAGCCCGGCCACCAGACGCTCGCCATCGTGCCCCCCCTCCAGGCCTGGCTCCAGAGTGGGGCCCCGGTGACCCGCGTCCGGGCGAGGGAACACCAAGTCCAAGGTTTTCTTTCATCATTGGGGTCTTCGGGCTGCACTTTGTCTGGTCCCTCACCTAGGACCTGTCTGCCTTGGGTGACCCTACCAGGGGCATGAAGCCCCAGACAGCATAGCTCCTAGGATCATTGGGGCACTCAAACCCCTCCACCACGATAAGGTGGCAGCCCATGGAGGAGGGACTGAAAATATGGAGATGGACTGAAAATATGTTCAATAATATTATTTAATTTCAAGAATTCATTGATATTTTAACAGGTTGCCAACAAGGTTTTATCAATACATTCTGGCACAACCAGCCCTCTAAGAGCATTCACGATCTTGATTTGCCCAAAATGAAAATGAGTTTGCCACCCCTGGTTTAGAATGTAATAATAAATATTTCATTGGAAACAACTATATGTTGCCAGATGAAATAAGATCTGACTGTGATAAACATCAATACATGGTTGCAAATATTAATAGCCTTTTTTGTAATTGCATCAATTATTTTGGGAAAGACTTCTAGTTTCTCTTTGATTTTTGTGAACATCAAAAATTTGCAGGGCAGCTATGACACGATAAAGATAACGCTGAATAAGAAAAACTTCGCTTTTTTTCTAAGCCTGGAAGTTAAAGTACATTTTAGGGATTCAACTAGCACTCTTATTTCTTACATTTTATTATTACTAGTAGACACCTACACATTGTCTCCACAGCTTCACGTTCCTGTGGCAGTGTGATGGAGTGCAGTCTGGGAAAGAGAAAGCAGCAAGAAAAGTTATAGAGGAAGAATATAAGTCATTGGGAGCAATCAGGTGATTACTTGGTCACTCATTCATAGACGAATTCAGTATCAAAAAATTGTATTACTAAGGGATGCTGCATAAATAATTCTTGCAGTTAGTTATACATTATTTCATCTATCTGCTATAATTGATTTTATCTATCCAGGCCTCAGGAGATCTTCACTGGCATGGTTTTCCTGCTGATGGTGGTGTTGTGGTTAACCAGATCTCCAGGTTTCATGCCTGGCTGGGCTTCTCTCTTCCCTCAGTGAGTCACATTTATTTGCATATCTTAATTCATATGTTCTATATATTTTTACACATCTATATTAAATCAGGAGTTCAGTCACACTTTGATTTGTTAAGTAAAAGGCAACTACTTGTTTCTTGATCACATCTCACCTCTCAACCAAGCATCTTCATTTGTGAACATTGTTGGGAGTAAAGCTGAGAAAATGCTGTAATTTCAGTCACTGTGTTCAGCTTCAGCTCCAACTGTCCAGCACCAGTGCAAGGTTTGAAAAGTCACAGCTCACAAATCATGGATGAGACTTGGCTGCTCACACTGCACATGTGTACGCATCCCATCTGACTCTTGAATTCATCCCACCAGGTGTTAATGGTAACAAAGCATCAAAGAAACAGTATGACACTGTCAAGTTCTTTTCTAATTTGTACAGCTTCCCCACTTGAAAAGGGATGGATAAATCGATGCAGACTTTTGTCAACAGGGTTTTACTCAAGGACCAAGCAGTTTTCTTCATTTTATCCTCCATTTGTTTAATGTGTGTCAGGACATTTCATGACTGGTCCAGAAGCAGGTAAAAACCTTTAAACAAACCCAAAAGAAGAAAAATAAATAATTACTAATCTGCATGTAAGTTTACATAAATTAATTTCACTCAAACTACAAAGCAAATGATGACAAACTATATAAACAATACTAAGCAAACCACTGTGAATCAAACCCACAAAGTAATTAAAGTTAAATGAACAAGTTCTCTAACTTTAAAGTACATTTCACATTAATATTTACAATTACATAATATTTTCATTTATTTAAATTGTTGAATCTTATTGTTGATGTTCTTGTTGACTTCCTGTTGTGGGCGGAGATTTACACAGGTGGGTGCAATCAGCTAATAAAAGGCCACAGGTTGCTCTGGTGAGCACTGCACTCAGGCCAAATGAAACTGAAGGCTATGTTGTTTTTCCTTCCTCACGGTCCGGCATTTCCAGCCCTTTAAATACGGCAGCGTCAACAGGTTGTGGGCCCAGAGAGGAGTTTGGAAGCCGATGGAACCGGTTATGCTTTGACGGAGATGAAAAGAAGTATGAGTTGTGGGAAACAAAGTTTTTGGTCCACTTACGTCTGCTTGAGCTGAAGAATACCATATTATTGAAAGACGAACCCGATGACGCGGAAGAAAGCGCCACCAAAAACGAAGAGGCTTATGCAGAATTAATTCAAGTCTTGGACGATAAGAGTCTTTCCCTTGTCATGGAGATGCTGCAGATGATGGCAGTAAAGCCTTAAAGATCCTCAGAGATCACTATGCTGGTTCGGGTAAGCCACGAGTGATTAGTCTGTATACGGAGCTGACGTCTCTTCAGAAAGGTGTCAATGAGAACGTCACTGACTATATTATCCGAGCAGAATCTGCAATTACAGCGCTGCGTAATGCTGGAGAAGTTTTAAGTGATGGCCTGCTGACGGCAATGATTTTAAAAGGCCTGCCTGATGAGTTCAAACCATTCTCTGTTTATGTTACACAGAGTGAGGAAGAGTTAACTTTTGCCCAATTTAAAACAAAGCTGAGTGTCATAAAGCGGTGTGTTGAGAGTGGTGAGGCAGACGCTGTAGACCCAGGATGTGGTAAATTAATGGCTTTAATGATGAATATGTCTGAATATTCAAACTAGTCCAAAACCCTGTCAGCACAGCAGAGCGGGAAAACAAAGCTCAGCTCTGGTAGCACAGGTACACGAATGGACATGAAGGAAAAAACAAACGACTGACTGTTGGTAGACGAGGACCCGACGACGAACAGACACAAAGGTGACACTAAATACACTGGGGGTAATCAGGGAACAAGAAACACCTGGGAACTAATCAAGGGGAGGACAGGACAAGGAAAACTCTAAATAAATACACAGACAACACAGAACATGACAGTACCCCCCCCTCAAGGGCGGCTACCAGACGCCCAAAAAAACCAAAACAAAACAAAAAACACAACAAGGGTGGGCGGAGGGGCGCCGGACGGCGGGCCAGAGTCCAAAATAACAAAAAACAACCCAACGGAGTGGGCGGAGGCACAGAAAGGGCCAAGAGTCCAAAAACAAACAAAAAACTACCCACAGGGTGGGCGGAGGCAAAGGAGGCGGGAA
Source organism: Xiphophorus couchianus (assembly GCF_001444195.1). Taxonomy (NCBI): domain Eukaryota; kingdom Metazoa; phylum Chordata; class Actinopteri; order Cyprinodontiformes; family Poeciliidae; genus Xiphophorus; species Xiphophorus couchianus. Next base: position 35,665,161 of record NC_040231.1, read on the forward strand.
CCACAGAGGTGGTCCGGCGGTCGTCCGCGGCGCTGGAGGCGGGAACTACGGAGGCGGGAACCACGGAGGCGGGAACCACAGAGGCGGTCCGGCGGCCGTCCACGGCGCTGGAGGCGGGAACCACGGAGACGGGAACCACGGAGGCGGGAACCACGGAGGCGGTCCGGCGGCCGTCCGCGGCACTGGAGGTGGGAACCACGGAGGCGGGACCCCCGGAGGCGGTCCGGCGGCCGTCCGTGGCGCTGGAGGTGGCGATGATGAGCCCCCTGAGGCAGAGTCTCTGGTGGAGCACAGAGAGTCGGGGTCTCGAGTGGAAGGCTGGGGGTCTGAGTCTCGGGTGGAACGCTGGGGGTCTGAGTCTCGTGGGGAACGCAGGAGGTCTCGGTCGGAATGCAGGGAGTCTGGGTCTCGGAAGGAACGCAGAGAGTCTCGGGGGGAACGCTGGAGGTCTCGGTCTCGTGGGGAACGCAGGAGGTCTCGGTCTCGTGGGGAACGCAGAGGGTCAGGGTCTCGGAGGGAACGCAGGGGGTCAGGGTCTCGGAGGGAACGCAGGGGGTCTGGGTCTCTGGAGGAACGCAGGGGGTCTGAGTCGGAACACAGGGGGTCAGGGTCTCGGCTGGAACGCCGGCTGATTTGGCCTCCGGTGCGCCGGCTGGAACGCCGGCTGATTCGGCCTCCGGTGCGCCGGCTGGAACGCCGGCTGATTCGGCCGCGGGTGCGCCGGCTGGAACGCCGGCTGATTCGGCCGCGGGTGCGCCGGCTGGAACGCCGGCCGATTCGGCCGCGGGTGCGCCGGCTGGAACGCCGGCTGAAACGGCCTCGGGTGGAGCTGGAGGTGCTGGTCCCGGAACTGGAGCGGGATCTGGGCTGGCGGAGAAACTGTGCGGCTCGGGAGGCAGAGGTTCGCCAGCCATGACAGCTAGAGCCGCCATACGCTCCCACTCTGCCTCCCTCTGCAACTCCACCAACCCCGGGTGCGGAAAACGAGGAAGCCAGTAGTCCAGCACCAGAACCATGCGCGTGGCAAAACCCAGTCGTCGGCAGGCGGAGTAGGGTTTCGCCATCGCCTCCACATAATCCTCGATCGTATCCGTGAGTTCCTTAATGTCTTCTGGGTCCTTGATGGAAAAAAAAACAAACAAAAAAAAAAAACAGCGTGCCTCACCGTACTTTCTGGTCGGGTCCTTCTGTCATAAAGCGGTGTGTTGAGAGTGGTGAGGCAGACGCTGTAGACCCAGGATGTGGTAAATTAATGGCTTTAATGATGAATATGTCTGAATATTCAAACTAGTCCAAAACCCTGTCAGCACAGCAGAGCGGGAAAACAAAGCTCAGCACTGGTAGCACAGGTACACGAATGGACATGAAGGAAAAAACAAACGACTGACTGTTGGTAGACGAGGACCCGACGACGAACAGACACAAAGGTGACACTAAATACACTGGGGGTAATCAGGGAACAAGAAACACCTGGGAACTAATCAAGGGGAGGACAGGACAAGGAAAACTCTAAATAAATACACAGACAACACAGAACATGACACTGAGAAGCTATGAGAGCACAGAGAGGTTGTGTGTTGCTGGCTCAGCTGAAGATAGCGTGATGAAAGTTAAAGGAAGAGACAATTGGAGTATTAAACTCAGCTGTTACAACTGCGGCCAGAGAGGGCACAAAGTCCTGGACTGTCCTTCAACCTCGGGCGAGCGCAGAAAGCCGAAACAATGATGTGGTTTCTGCAAGAGCGCCACACATAAGGACGTAAATTGTCGGCGGAAAAGGCGAGACAAGGTCAAGCAAGCAATGGATGAGGAGGACCATACGTTTGCTTTCAAGGTGAAGCAGATCGGCGATGCCCAGATCTATGGCACGAAGGTAAAGGGCCTCATGGTCGACTCTGGTGCAACAAAGCACATTGTGACCGACGCTTCAAAATTCACGGATTTCGACTCGACATTTAAGTCTCAGAGCCATATTTTGGAGTTGGCTGACGATGTGAGGGCCAGTGGCATCGCACTGAAGAAAGGCACCGCCAGAGTTCGTTTGAGAGACAGCAACGGCTGAATTGTGGCGATGATGTTAATGGACACTTTATACGTGCCATCATTTTCTCAGGACATATTTTCGGTTAAAGCTGCAGCTACCCAAGGAGCGACAGTCATCTTCAAAGATGGACAGAACTGGCTCATCCATAAAAATGGTACGACTTTTGATATTGATGTTTATGATAGACTGTTTTATTTAAGTACTCTTACAGATGAGGTTGAAAAATTTAATGCCTGCTATGACATACAAACATGGCATGAAATTTTAGGCCACTGTAACTATGATGATGTGTCAAAGTTGGAGCAGATGGAATGAAAATTAGAGGTAAAACTGAAAAACCTGATCTGAAATGTGAAGTATGGATAAAAGATAAATTAGCTCAGACCAGGAGTAGAGATCCGGATGAAAAAGCTAAAGGTGCACTAGATCTTGTACATGCAGATCTGGCTGGACCAATAGAACCAGCTGCCAAAGACGGGTTTAGATATACCTTAGCTTTTACAGATGATTATTCAGGTGCTATTTTTACCTATTTTCTGAAAGTTAAGAGTAATACTGTTAAAGGGACAGAAAGGTTTATTGCAGATGTGGCACCTTATGGGAAGGTCAAATGTATAAGATCCGATAATGGAACTGAATTTATATCTAGAGAGTACCAATCATTGCTTAGTCAAAATGCCATTAGACATGAAACTTCAGCTCCTTATTCTCCCCATCAGAATGGGACAGCTGAGAGAATATGGAGAACTGTCTTTGAAATGGCAAGATTCATGTTAATTGAGAGTAATCTGCCTAAAGATTTATGGACATACTCAGTTCAGACGGCTGCTATTATTCGTAATAGATGTTACAACAGACGTGTTGAGCAGATGTAACAGGTGGCATCAATGAGTCTCAGAAGTCATTCAGGTGGGTCTCAACCAGATATTTTATTTTTTTATTCTGGGGGAAGAAGGGAAAACAAATTAACAACTTCTTCAACTCCTTCTCCCTGCACTCCAGCTCCACCCCAGCACAGAACAACGCTCTCCACTAACATTTTTTTTTCAGATTTAACAAAAGTTGTTAAAAAAAGAAATCTCACAAAAATCATAAACTAAAAACAAGAGGAGAAAAACGCCACCTGGTGGCCACAACAACACAATACAGTGGGACAGAGTTAAATAAACAGAGATAAAAGGTATAAATTAAAAATAAAAACACATACTTGTGGGAAGAAAGGAAAACAAATTAACAACTTCTTCAACTCCATCTCCCTGCACTCCTGCTCTAAAAATGTGAAAATAAAAACAATGTTCAACCGAACTGTGCTGGACTAGCACCGGTCGTTCGTGCCAAAATAATAAAAAAAAGGAAATTATAATAAAACTGTTTATAAAAAACCCCACAATGACGGTCAAAACTGCAAAATAACACACTAACAAACAATAATAAACGACAAATGGTAAAAACCTCAACATGAACAACATCCATACAGAAAAACAAACATATCTCAGCAGCGAACTTTCCTCTGACTTACCCACAGCAGCGCGGAACAACTAGTGATGTGTCGGTCGCTAACGATCCGGCTCTAAGAGCCGGCTCTTTGAAGTGAACGATTGGAACCGGCTCCACTATGGGAGCCGTTTTAGGATCCTATTTGGGAGCCGGTTTTTTTTCTACAGTATATCGCTGTCTCTCCGCCTCCCTGTTGTTGTGCTTGTGCTCTGCAAGTGCCAGAGACGATAGTTTTTCCCCACATCGTTTTTTTATTTTTGTCCTGCGGTGCCTCGCTGTCTCTCCCCCCCTTCTCCCTCTCCTTGCGCGTTTTGCTCTTCTGCCAGTGCTAGAGCGGAGAGTTTTTTTCCCTCGGTCGGTCCACTGGCCTCATGTCAAGCGTGTGCTCCACACATCTGACCAATCACACATAGTTTCAATTAATAATGTGGCGGGAAAACACTGAAAAAAGAAGTTTATCTCCACTTTTTTTGTGGAAACAGCAGGCAATTGGCCAAGCTGTATAGCGTTCTTCGGCAGGTGTTTATGTACAGACACTCAGTCAGCGGTCAAGAAGCACAACAGAAAGAAGGGGAGTCAGTGTGTGAGAACTGAATAGGTGAAAATAAATGAGTGACAGAAAACGGAGCAAGATTTGGACTCATTTTAATGTTACATCAAGAGCTCCAGGGCAGAGTGCAGACTGTGCAAAGTCAGCATTTCCTATCTGCAGGCTCGACAAACAACCTGCACAGGCACATGCGGACATCACACGCATCGGTATTGCTATAGCATTGTTATGCGGCATTTTTACTCATCATAAGTGCTTAACAATGTCAATAATGAAACAAAATATTATAAAACTAGGTTTAAGCTATTAATTAATTAATAATGTCAAAAATATATATGGGGAGCCGTTTGGGAGCCGAAAGAGCCGGCTCTCCACAGTAAGAAGAGCCATTAGAGCCGCATCTCGAAAAGGAGCCGAAAATCCCATCACTAGGAACAACGCTCTGAGGGAAAAGGCCTCCCCTTTTCCCTCAGAGAAAAGGGGAGGTTTATTCCAGCTACGAGGGCTGGAATAAACTACGGAAGCTCAGGAAACACAAACGAGGCGGAGAGTAGAAGGGCGACCCCCGCAGGCAAAAACAACAAAAATAAATAGAAATAACTGAATGAGATAAAATTCACAAATTCTCAATATAAAATGAATAAGAAATAATAATTTAACAAAAAAAAACACATTTGTAACTCTGTTACACAGACTCCATATTACATGTTAACTGGAAAGAGACCTGACCTTTCAAAAATGTGAACTTTAGGATCTGAATGTTACGCATATAAATATGACAAGAAAAAGTTGGATCCATGTTGTAAAAAGAGAATTTTTGTTGGTTATGACAAAAATAGTCCTGCATACCTTGTCTTTTATCCAGATACAGGTAGAGTACTTAGGAATAGGCTGGTAAAGTTTTTAACAAAAAGTACCAATGAATGTGACACTCAGACTGATGATGACATAAATGGGAATATATTACTCAAGAAGAAAGTTGAAAGTGAGCAATCAAAACCAGATTTGAGAACAATACTTGTGACATAGATGGGAACTTGGATCAAAGTGAAGGTAATCTTGGTTCACGTTATCCTAAGAGAGAAAGGAGACCTCCTAAGTATTACACAGATCAGGATTATGAAATGAAATGTGAGGATGATCAAGCACACATGAACATTGACTACTGAGGACTAGACAGAGGACTACAGACCAGTTGCTCTCACATCTCATGTGATGAAGGTCATGGAGAGACTGGTCCTGGCCCAGCTGAGGCCTCGGGTGAGGACGTTTCTAGACCCCCTGCAATTTGCCTACCAGCCCCACTTAGGAGTTGACGATGCCATCATCTTCCTGCTGCAACGAGCACTGTCGCACCTGGATGGTGGAGGAGACACTGTGAGAATCACATTCTTTGATTTCTCCAGTGCCTTCAACACCATCCAGCCTCTGCTACTGGGTGAGAAGCTGCGGAGGATGGGTGTCAACGACTCAGTGATCTCCTGGGTTACTGACTACTTGACAGGCAGGCCACAGTTTGTCCTGTCTGATGTGGTGGTCAGTGACGTAGGAGCTCCACAGGGAACTGTGCTTTCTCCCTTTCTCTTCACCCTGTACACCACTGATTTCCAGTACAACTCTGAGTCATGTCACCTACAGAAGTTTTCTGATGACTCAGCGGTTGTCGGGTGTATAGGGGATGGAGGGGAGGGGGAGTACAGGACACTGGTAGACAGCTTTGTGGAGTGGTCTGAGCAGAATCACCTGAGGCTCAACATTAGTAAGACCAGAGAGATGGTGATTGACTTCAGAAGGAAGAAGATACCTTCACGGCCACTGAAGATCAAAGGGGAAGTGGTGGAGGAGGTGGAGGATTACAAATACCTGGGAGTTGTAATCGGCAACAGACTGGACTGGACATCTAACACTGACGCTGTGTGCAAGAAGGGGATGAGCAGACTCTATTTTTTAAGGAAGCTGAGATCCTTCAATGTGTGCAGCAAGATGTTTGAGACCTTTTATCACAGTGTTGTTGCCGGTGCCATCTTCTTTGCTGCTGTGTGTTGGGGAAGCAGCATCAGAGCCAGTGACTCTAATAGACTAGACAAAATCATCAGGAAAGCTGGCTCTGTACTGGGACTAAGGCTGGAGTCCCTGGAAACTGTGGTGGAGAGGAGGACACTGAAGAAGGTTCTGTCTATTATGGACAATAAACAGCAGCCTCTCCACCACATAGTGGACAGACAGCGGAGCACCTTCTCACATAGGCTGCTCCAGCTCCGCTGTCGTAGGGACAGATACAGGAAATCCTTCCTGCCACATGACATCTCACTGTATAATAAAAGCTAAATCATTGTTCTGCACTAATCAGTCCAATTTCGCACAACTGCACTGTGGCACACTTGCTGTACATATTGTCATGAAACGGTGGTGTTGAGGGGTGGTGAGGCAGACGCTGTAGACCCAGGTAGGATGAATAAATGATTTTAATAACGAATGTCCCAAACAGAGTCCACACAACCAGGCAGCACGACTGAGCAGAAGCCAGGGCTCAACGCCGGTAGCAACTGGTAAATTCTATGGACCAGACGAAGGACTAAAAGCACATTCGACACTGACTAAGTCAAACGAGACGAGGACCCGACAGAGACACAGACACACAGGTGGCATTAAATACACGGGAGGGTAATCACAGAAACGAGACACACCTGGGAACAATCAAGGGGAGGACAGGACAACGAAGAGACTCAAGGACACAGAAAACTCTAAATAAACACAAAAAAACGCAGATCCTGACACATATATTTACATATACATTTTGTTCTGCATTTTGAATCCTTGCAAGGACTGCTCTAAGCTGCTTTTTATATTGACAGCTTGTCATATTTTATTCTTATTTTATCTTGTCTACATTGCTACTCAGTGGTGGTTGTTGTGTGTCTTGTCTCTATGCTGCTGTAACTGCGAAATAATTTCCCTGCTGGGATGAATAAAGTAATTCTATTCTATTCTATTATTCTATTATAGGATCGCATGTGATGTTTCCTGTTGACTTCCTGTTGTGGGCAGAGATTTACACAGGCGGGTGCAATCTGCTAATAAAAGGCGTGCAGGCGTGCAGGTGTGCAGTGCTCACTAGAGCACTGCACACCTGCACGCCTGCACACTCAGGCCAAACGAAACTGAAGGCTATGATGTTTTTCCTTCGTCACGGTCCGGCATTTCCAGCCCTTTAAAGATGGCAGCGTCAACATAAATATACAAATATCTACCTTTCAATATTAGTCATAAATATTTATTTTATAAATATAAATAGCTTCAAAGTTGTTATTCTTCTTAATCTAATGCTAAATTGATTAATAGTTAAATTTAACACCCAACAACAACTCAACAATCAATTTGATCATTAAAATCAGTCAATCAGCTTCAGACTTCACCACCACAATCCACCGCTTCAGTTCAGACGTTGCGGTTAATAGATGTTAATTGGCCGGTAAAGCTGGAGGCCCACTGGCGGAACGTGAGTGACCTTGCAGTCCGATCTCACAATAATACAGCTTCTTTCTTACTGGCTGCCTCTCCGCCCATCTACAGATTCGTCCAGATCTGCACAAATCGACCAGGATCTCTGATCAAAAGAGTCCTCAAAATCCAGTTCTCTTTGTTTGGCTTTCTCTTCCGCTTTTTTCCCCCTTGTCCGTCCCTCTTTTAGGTCCGTGTGGAACACAGTGAACACATGTCTTTTTTTTTCTGATTTGACTTCACAGACACCATTACCTCACTGCAGATAAAGCACCCGGAGGCATTTTACGTGGTTCAGGGAGACTTTAATCACATAAAACTAATGGACACTCTGCCCGGTTTTTACCAGCATGTCACCTTTCCAACATGGGGAGACGACATTCTGGTCTGTGTGTACACCAACATTTACAGTGCATACAGAGCTCTTCCTTTCCACCATCTTGGCCTCTCCAACCACATTTTTATCCTGGTGATGCCAGCATATCGTCTGCTGGTGAGACAGATAAAGCCAGCGCAGAAGACAGTCACTGTGTGGCCCAGGGATGCAACCTCTGTGCTCAGGACTGTTTTCAGTGCACAGACTGGCAGGTTTTCAGAGCGGTGGATACTTATGAGGGAGAGATGGACCTGAAGTACACCTCTTTGGTTCTGGACTTCATCTCCAAGTATACTGATGAAGTTACCACCAAGACAGTAACATTTTACCAGATCTGACTGTGATATACAGTACAAGTCACAGTCAGATGCAGGGGTGGGAGATGAGGTGAGAGTTCTGCTGAGAAGCTGGGGATGCGGTGATAAGGACAGGTGAGGCATCAGCACTCCGAGAAGCAAAGAAAGAACTGACTGCTGGCATCGCGAGGGCCAAAGTCACATAGGCCCAGAAAGCTCAAGGTCTCTTCACCACCAATGACCCCCCGGCACATGTGAAAAGAATTCAAGTGCATCACAATCTACAACATCAGGGATGCGCAATGCCCAAGGGACCCTTCACTGTCAGATGCACTCTTCAACACCATCATCACAATGACCCGGATGCAGAAGCTCTCCTCTCTTGGACTAAATCCCACACTGGGGAACTGGATTCTGGACTTCCTGACCAACAAACCTCAGACTGTAAGGATCCATAACACTGTCTCCTCCTCCCTCAACCTCAGGACAGGCTTGCTGCAAGGCTGCATGCTGAGAGCCCTCCTCTTCACTCTGCTGATATATGACTGCTCGGCAAGACAATCCAGCTTTCATATAGTGAAGTTTGCTGACAACACTGCAATAGTGCGATGCATCACGAACAGTGATGAGTCCAATTACAGAGAGGAGGTGGAACACCTGGTGCAGAGACAATAACCTCTGCATCAATGTGAAGAAGACCAAGGAGATGGAGGTGGATTTCAGAAGGGACAAGGATCCTCCTTCATCCCCTGTACATCAGAGGAGCAGCTGTGGAGGTGGTCTCCAGCTACAGGTACCTGTGTCCATATATCTAGTGACCTCACCTGGAGTACCAACACCTCCCATCTGGTTGGGAAGGCCCACCAGCATCTCTGCTTCCTCAGGAAGCTGCAGAGAGCTGGACTTCGAACTGAGGGGCTTCTGTCGCTGTGTGATGGAAAGTGTTCTCTGCAGATGCATCACTGCAAAGCCTTCCAGTGAGAGGAATGCTCTGCAGCGAGTGGTTAAGGACGCACAGAGGACTGGGGGAGCAGGCTTTCCTCTACCATGGTTCTCTACATATCATAATGCAGGAGGAGGGCGTGCAACATCTGTGAATAAATATTTATATCTCGTAGAGCACTTCTGGATAGATGCAAACTACATCTCGTTGCTTGTACTTGTGACAGTGCAATGACAATAAAGTTGAATTCTATTCTATTCTATTCTATTCTAACATCATGAAGAATTCCACCCATCCTGCACACAGACTGTTCCTGCTGCTCCCTTCAGGCAGGACGCTGAGGAGCATCCAAAGCAAGACCACCAGAAACAGTGTCTAACCTTCAGCCGTCAAATTGCTGAACTCAAACTGCACTTAATTCAGCTACATCTTACTTTTTAAATTTATTTATTTATTTACACACATATGTAGTATAGCGTACGTTATTACTTATTCATTTGAATTCTTGGTCTGGGACTTGAGTTTGAATTTTATACCACAAGCAAGCAATTGCGAAATAGTATGACAATAAAAATTCTTTAATCCTCGAGTCATTGAATCTGAAACTGCAAAGACAAAGGTGAAACTGGGAAAATTAGAGAAAAACAAAGGTGCTTCATTGGCATTTGTTGTGATTCTGTTTTGAAAAATGTGTAATTAAAAAAAGCTGCTTTTATGCCTCCGCTTTCATATTGGTGCATGTGAAGTGTGAGAGGTTTGGACAAATTTGGCTGGTGGCGCTACTTTAAAAGTGTGATACCCTCATAAAGGGCAACCAGAATTTGAAACGGATTTGATTTTCGTGAGACTGTACTGTACAATTGCTGATGAGAGCTGATCAAGAGATCTTGGTCACTTCTCGTTGCCCTCTATATAATACATGACTTTAAAGACCCTCTCAGTGTGACTGTTCTGATTACAACTTTTTAATCTGTTTTTCCAACCATGCTCCGAACTGAAGAGGCAATAGGCAAATGTCTTCTAGAAACAAAAAAAAGTTTAGTGCCCTTCTACTCAAACACTTATAATGTTATAATGTCCTGGATGAATGAGAATCTACACCAACATTAATTTCTTTCTTCTTCTCTTTGATAGTCACTCAGGCTACATCACAGATGCTACTGTGGCCCTGCTGCTGGGTTTCTTGTTTTTTATCGTCCCTGCCCATGGACCTGACAAGAAATATGGTAATAATATGGTAATATTGTTGAAAATGTAATCAAGAGGCTGTACAAATATAATAATCTTTTTGGAACTATTTAAATAGCTGACTTAGTCATGGATGGAAATTCTACTTAAATGATCTTCCAAAAGAAAAGTCAAGCTGCTTCTGTGAAGTACAAACTGATGTACCTCTGTGGAAATCTACCAAGGATAAAATAAAAAGTAGCCAAAATTAACAGAGCATAGGTGTTAATTAATCTCAAACTAGTTGTGCTGAGTTTAATACAAAACTTTACAATCCATATTCTGACTTTCCTGCATGCCAGAACATTGTTTAAACTAGACAAATATGGTGCATTATATAACAAACTGTTAGGTTGTAGCCAATAGATATACTTCTTATATTTGGCAATTTACTACTATATTGCTAAAAATATTCGCTCACCTGCCTTGACTCACATATAAGTTTAAGTGACATCCCATTTCTTACCCATAGGGTTCAATATGATGTTGATCCACTCTTTCAACCCTTTAGGGAAGGCTGTCTACGTTTAGGAGAGTGTTTATGGGGATTTTTGACCATTCTTCCAGAAGCGCACTTATGAAGTCACATACTGAAGTTGAATGAGAAGGCCTGGCTCTCAGTCTCCACTCTAATTCATGCCAAAGGTGTTCTATTGGGTTGAGGTCAGGATTCTGTAAAGACCAGTCAAGTTCATCCACACCAGGCTCTGCTATCCATGTCTTTATGGACCTTGCTTTGTGCACTGGTGCACAGTCATGTTTTAAGAGGGAAGGGACAGATTCAAACTGTTCTCACAAGTTTGGAAGCATGGAATTGTTCAAAATGCCTTGGTATGTTGAAGCATTCAGAGTTCCTTTTGCTGGAACTAAGGGGCCAAGTCCATCTCCTGAAAAACAATCCCACACTATAATCCACATGATCACAGGGATACAAAGCCTTCCACCATTTAAATGTGGTAATTATATAGATGGGACTTCCAAACCTATGTGTTTAAAACACAGGTTGTAAAAAGAAATTAAATCAAACTGAAGAGTATTAATAAGCAAATAAATGACCTTCTTGATAGTAATATCTACATGTTTTGAACCGTTAACTATTTTGTGCATATTACATAAAAATATAACTACATTTTTCTCTGCTGATACAGAGGCCATGATCTCCTGGGACGAATTTCAAGCCTTGATGCCATGGAAGGTTGCCCTGCTGGTTGGTGGAGGATTTGCACTTGCCGAAGGAGCAAAGGTTGTGTTTACCTTTTCGAGTGAAATGCCTCAAATTCACCACAATATATGCCGATCATACGTCAACAGACACAGTTCACTAATACTCATCATAATCATAAATTTAATCAATAACTTCAGTCAAAAAATGTTTAAATGTTCTGTAGTTTGTTTAGCTGAGCTCAGGAGTGTTCTGAGGAGGGGTTGCATTAATGGAATATTTTCCTTATTTGACCATTGTTTTTTTTTTTAAATGACGAAAAAGTTTGCCCATCTGTCATTTCGACAGTATACATTATAGGCCAAGCAGAGATTACGTTAAAAACATAACATTCAGTCCGTTATGATATAAGGTTTTCAGTCTTGATATTTATTTCGCGGTTATTAATCAGCGCTCCCCTGAACACAGTGGTGGTTGATTAGCCAATTTAAACTCCTGCTCTGCTAGTCAGTCGGTCTTTGAGTCGCACAGAATGGCGCAAAACTTAGTTGAAACAATAATTACTGAGATTATTAATTTTGTTGGGTTATTAATTTGATCACGTTTTGTTGATTTTTTTTTCTTAGTAAAGTTACAAATGTTTTGGACCTTATGATCAGAGGACGTGCTGGTCTCAGCCTCCTGGCGGCTTTCAGTTTGTCAACTAGTGCCGAGATCAACTCAAAACCTTCCACGATCAACGTATTGAGCTTAACATTAGCATGCTCCTCATGCTAATGAGGAGCATAATTATATGCTCCTCATTAGCATATAATTATTTACCTTTTTTCCCAGTTTGGGGGAAAACGGATAAATGAAAAAAGGAAAATTGGAAATTAACCCTAAGGAAATTAATGAATTTCATTCATTAATTAATGAAAACGGAAAATTTAAAATGGATAAATGAAAATAAGAATATGAAAAATTGGAAAAAGAGAAATAAAAATGGGAAAATAGGGAAAAGAAAAATGAAAAAACAGAAAAGGATAAATGAAAAAGAAAAATTGAAAAAGGATAAATGAAAATGGGGAAAATAGGGAAAATTAAAAAAGGCCAGGCAGAAATAAATCTGGGAATAAATAAAAGTATAAATGAATAAATATAAATGAGAATAAAGATGCCAATTATTCATTAATTTATTTTCCCTATTTATTTATTTACTTTTGGCTGAAATGGCTCTCCATATAAAATCTGTATTAAAATATTTAACTACTTCCAGGACCTGAGCTGATATTGATAGACTCGATTGGATCTGCTGTGCACATGCATAGTGTTGGAAGCGCCTTACATGTTGAGACTAGTGAGTTATTTTGCGCCTCACCATGGGAAAATAAATGTTTTCACAACTTTGGCTCGATAACCAGGTGACAAAGAAGTACTTTGTAAAGTATGCAGGAAAAAATACAAACCTGACCTGGACTGTGATCAAACCAAACCAAGCGGAGCATCTACCGTTCACTCTTCGCAGGGGAGCAGATCCCTATTTCGTTATTGGTCCGACACGAAGCGATGCAGCTTCAAGCTCAGCTACAAGTATAAGTACTACCATCACACAGCAACAGAAAGCAGTATTACCAGAAACGCGACGGGTGGTGCAGACAGCCAGTAGACCTTACTTGACACCATGAACCTCTGAACACCGCTGCTACTGACATAAGTTAAATATCACCAACTGCAAGGCAAACAGATGGCAGAGTGACTATGCACCAAATTAAAATTCTACTGCAGTTTTAGGAAAAGTAGTAAAGTTTTTAACTGTATTACATTCATCAGCTGGGTCATTCTCTGAATTCGGTGCATTTTGTGTCACAGGTTTATCTCAAAGATTTTCATATAATGCAACCCACATTTTTTGAGAAAATCAAGAAATGGAAATATCCATGTGTCTTGGTAATATAACATGCAAATATATTTTAAAAATTATGTTTTGAAAAATGTTATGGGTTGTTGAAGCGTAGAGGTCAGCCGAATGTGAATGTCCCCACTGACCAATGTTAAGTTTTCACTGAATATAAAACAAATAAAAATAGTCAGTAACTGCAAGTTATTTCTACTAACATAAACATCTTTAGGTATACTTTAACCTAAATAAAAGAAATGTGAAAAAAATACATGACTTATTTGTAAAATAGCACTTTTTAATCATGTCCCTCTAGTTTTGTTCAACCCTATAACAACATACCAATCCCTCCTTTTTATAAATAATGCTTCAGTCCAATTTCCTCAGCACCCTGGAAGTGGCATCACTTACGTGTCTTCCCGCTCACACTGTAAAGAGATTTAAGTGTTAGTATAGTATCTTGCCTATATTTGATTATTTTTATCCTAAGATTGTCATCGTCAAGCTCAACCTTTCAACACTGTTACGCACGTAAGTGATATTCATTGTTGTTTGGGAAAAAGTAAAGAATTGTCTCTGAAACATATATTAATTTCTGGTATTCGTCATATCATATGTTGCTCCATACCCTAGCTGATGTGGACTTATGGCAGCTTTGAGCGAAAATCTTAAACCCTCTAACGTTCAACCCTTTAGAAAAACGGTGGTTTTGTTACACTCAAAAACTGGTCTCCACTTTATACCTTGCACATGTACAGAGATAAATAACTTCTATTTTACTGTCAGTCCTGCACTTTATATTTTATATTTAGATTTATATTCATATTTTATACTGTATTTTATTTTACTCACAACATTGGAACCTCAAACATTGTCCTGAGCCGTATGCAACGAAATTTCATTCTGTATACACCCTGTGCATGCAAAATGATAACAAAGTCAGTCTAAGTCGAAGTCTAAGTCTAAGGAACAATTGTGCAACTGTGAGATGCGTTGAGGCCATTACCAGGGTACTTATAAGGTAATGGCCTTATTTACAGAACAAAAGCACCTGCTAGATAAAATCCTTCAGGTCAGTCGACCTATCTCTGGGGTCCAAAGGTAGAAATATTAAATGACCTTTCTCTGGTACTTCCAGTGTTAAACAATTCCACGCAGCACATGAATTACGGCCCTCTGTTCACTTCACTGCCTCATTCAAGATGAGGACGACGTAACGTAGGATTCAGTTGTCAATGAGGCGTTTATGTTTAACCCAATTACTAAAGACGAAAACAGCAACAATCTGCTTTTATAGTGTTCTGTGAGAAAGATGCATTGTTAAAGGGATCCATGATTAGTTGCAACAATTTACTATTTGAGAAATATTTATTTTAGATGTAAAAACAATACAGTAATAATACTGTAGGAAGTTTAGTTTTTATAAATTCAAATAATATTGTCATACGGACATCACCATGTTGTTTTAAGCTGTTTAGTTTAGTTTAGTTTAGTTTTAGTTTAGTTTAGTTTAGTTTATTTCAGACAAACCTTTCACCGACAGTGTAAACGACACAAAGTACATAGTATATTTCTTTTAAAAAAGAAAAAAGAAAAAAAAAACACATCACATCGGTGATTATGAGTCTGAAAAGGAGTATGCTGAAGTATAACTTATGTAATCATACCCCTTTTCCAGTTGTAATTTATCACAGTATTTTCAATGTCTGATATCCTTTCTGACAAAGGAAATAATAAGTATAATAAGATTTCCTCAGCTAGATGAAAATAGTGCATACACACACATACACATCTGTACACATGCATATATATATATTTACATATACAAACATATATACGTACCTACACCCATATACACACCCTTTTGCTTATAGACAAAATACACTGTTATTTTCATACCTTTATATATTTACCCACAGCTGCGCCGACATGCCACCTACTTGATGACATCATACCTAAAGTTTTAGTTCCCAACCAGGATTATCCCCCTTGTTCTTCCTTATAACTTTGAATAATAGCTGCCTTGAGACCTTTCTTAAAATGTCTCATACTTGGACTTTGCTTCAGCTCTTTAGAGAGTTTATTCCAGATCCTCACACCAACCCCCGAAATGCACAATGTTTTCATTGTTGTACGAGCCTTCAAAGTTCTGAAGTCAAGGTTTTCTCTATAGTCATATCCCCCCACTCTATCGGAAAATAATTGTTGAATCTTTTCTGGCAATATTATATTTCTGACTTTAAACATAATCTGTGCAGTTTGAAACTCTACTAAATCAGTGAATTTCAATAAATAAGAATCTATAAATAGATTGTGGGTATGACAGTAAAAATCAACCTTATGAACTAATCGAATGGCTCTTTTTTGTAATGTGCATAATGGTTGTAGTAACGTTCTGTAAGTGTTGCCCCAAATTTCCACACAGTAACTTAGGTAAGGTAAAATAAGTGAGCAGTACAGAATGTATAGGGCAGAGGAGTTTAAATATTTTCTAGCATTAGCAAGAACTGCAATACGTCTTACCAATTTAGATTGGACATATCTTATATGAGGTTTCCAACAGATCTTGTTTTGAATCAGTACTCCCAAAAACCTAATTTCAGTCACTCTCTCCACAGTCATATTATCAATTTGTATTATTAAATCACTCTTCTCTTTACACTTACCGAACAACATAAACTTTGTTTTATCTAAATTTAGTGACAATTTGTTAATATTAAACCACTCCTTCAGTTTACATAAGTCTTGATTCATTTCAAACAACATCTTTCTTAAATCTTCACCCGTGCCAAAGATGGTTGAGTCATCAGCAAATAGTACAAAGTTAAATCTCTTAGATACCTTACATATGTCATTTATATACAGAATAAACAATTTTGGCCCCAATACCGAGCCCTGAGGGACACCACAAACAATATCCAAGCATGAGGATTGGAAATTACCCAACTGCACAAATGGTTGCCTATTGCTGAGATAATTTTTCATCCAGTGCAACACTACTCCTCTTAGACCATAACACTCAAGTTTTCTGAGTAGTATATCATGATCAATTGTGTCAAATGCTTTTTTCAAATCAATAAATACCCCAACAGCATGTTTCTTTTTATCTAAAGCACTGGTCACCTCTTCCATTAAATGCAGAACTGCCATTGCTGTGGATCTTTGTGACCTAAATCCATACTGACTTTCAGTCAGTAGATGATGTTTACTAAGAAAACTTTCTAGTCTGACAACAAATGTTTTTTCCACAATTTTAGAAAATTGTGGAAGTAATGAAACAGGCCTATAATTTGTGAAGTCATGTCTATTCCCCGATTTATATAGTGGGATTACTTTTGCAATTTTCATTTTTTTTGGAAATATTCCTGTTTGAAATGACAGATTACAGATATATGTTAGCGGTTTAATAATTTCCACAATCACCTTCTTAATTATTATCATGTCGATGCCGTCATAATCAGTTGACCTTTTATTTTCACATTTATTTACTATATCTATAATTTCGTTTTCCTCCACTGCTGTAATAAACATGGAATCTGGATTTCTCACTAATGCGTCATTTGGTATTTCATGTCCTGTGGGCTGCGGTATTTCCTCAGCCAACTTTGGGCCCACACTCACAAAGTATTTGTTAAAATTGTGAACTATTTCTTCCATATTATTTAAATGTTTATCTTCATTGTTTGTGAAGTATTGTGGATAACTGACATGTTTAATATTTTTTCTAATAACATTGTTTAAAATATTCCAAATACCTTTAATATTATTTTTATTTCTGTCCAACAGTTTACTATAGTAATCTTGTTTTGCTTTTCTTAAAACAACAGTCAGTTTGTTCTTGTATTTCTTATATTTATTTTCTGCCACAGTTGATCTATGCCTTATAAAATCTCTGTATAGCTTATTCTTTTTTTTACAGGCATTTTGCAATCCCATGGATGATCAAAATATTTATTTTCAGAAGGAAACTCTACAATCGGACAATTTTTGTCATATAATAACTTGAAAATATTCAGAAAATTATCATATGCTTTATCCACGTCATTTTCTTTTAGTACTGACTCCCAAGTGTGTTTAGATAAATCATCTTTAAATGCATTTATAGTTTTTTCCGTCCTTAATCTTTTATTGATTGGATTATTTTTAGTCATTACTTTCTTGTGGCAGATATCACAAACAACAAAAACAGGTAAATGATCACTGATGTCATGAACTAACAATCCACTTATGGTGTTGTCTATTAAATTTGTAAATATGTTATCTATTAATGTAGCTCTATTAGCTGTGATTCTGCTAGGTCTCGTAATTTGAGGGAAAAGACTCAGACTACATGTGGTATTAATAAACTCTTCAGTCAATTTGTGATTGTTGACATTTAGCAGATCAATATTAAAGTCCCCACAAATAAAATAGTTCTTTGAATTTATAGCTGTATATGTTTTCTCAAACCATTCTATGAAGAGGTTCATGTTAGAACCAGGAGCCCTATATATACAGCTAACAATTATATTTTTATTTTTTTCCATATATATTTCAACTGTTAGATATTCAAAATGATCTTTAACCACATTAGTCATGTTTTCAATTAACTTATATCTGAGATTGTTGTCCACATATACAGCTACTCCTCCACCAATCTTTCCTTCTCTATTAATATAACTAAATTCATAACCCTCTAATTCAAAATCGGCTCCCTTATTCGAAGTAAGCCAGGTTTCTGAGATAGTAATGACACTAAAAGGCTGTTTAAATTGATTTAAACAATCCTTGATGTGGTTAAAGTTCGCATATAAACTTCTACTGTTGAAATGTATTATGGAGAATTTATTGTCTGTATTAACTGTAATATTATATTGTTGAGTCGAGTAGTAGCAACAGTTATTCCCATTATTATAGAAAAAGTTGTTTTCTGGGTCCAAGTCCTTTTCCTTATCCTGACTTTTATATTCAGTATAGTCAAAAGTTTTCAGTTCAGGGTAGTCTGCTTTAGTTCGAGGTGCTAATGTTGTATCCATAGCCGATGAGGACAACATGTTGTTTAACTGAGACATGGTGATTGAGTGTCATATGCAATCATCTAAGATCCCAGATATAACGTAAAACATTCAATTGTACTTATCCAGGTCAGCGATGTCTCGAACAACCAGAACCTTTGCCTCCCCTGGAGTTCCATTAAGTTTAACGAAAACCTTACAATTTGTTGTCCATGTTGCTTGAATCTTTCCTTGTTTTCTCAGAAACCGAGCCTTTCTGGCGATATCAGCGTTCTTCTTGGTCAGGTGCTCATTAATAAATACGTCAGATCCTTTCAGCAATCTGCCTTGTTTTAACAGAGCAAACTTGTATTTCCTCTTTGTGAATCTCATGATAATGGCAGGTTTATCATCTTTTCCTCTTCTTGGAAGCGGGTGGCATGCTTCCACAGTGTCACAGTCCACCTCTATCCTCTTGGTCCGGAGAAAAGAAGTCACCTGTTTCTCTGTGGAGTCAAGCCCTTCTACCGATGGTTCACCAACAGTACTAGTTGCAGCCACAGCGCTAGCATACGAACTGGGCTTAACTCTAAGTCCCGTGATGATCACATCATTTATCTTACTGTACTGTTCCAATTCGGCCACTCGGTTCTCCAATGCAGCGATTCGTTTATCCTTTTCCTCATTAGAAAGTCTCAACGACTTCACTTCTTTCACTAAGTCCAAAATGTTGTTTTGGTGCAGCCGTATAGCTGTCACTTCCTCCGAGAGAAAATCCAAGGATTTCTTAATATCATCCAGATCCTCTGAAGCTGGAGTCTTTCTGGGTCCCATTTTCTTTCAATTTCACTTTTTTTCTCTTTTTTATTTATTTATTTATTTTTTACTTATTTGTTCTCCAATGAAAATTCCTCGCCACTGCTTTCGAGTTACCTTCCAGATTTCCACTGCCTACCGGCTTCCAGATTAGCTTACAGTTAGCTCCCACCGCTTACAGGCTAGCTTCGGATCGCTGTTTTTGAATGCCTTTCATTCAGCCAAGCAGGATAAAGTAGAGTTTCGACGTCTTGATAAGGAGAGTTGGCGTATTCTCAGAAGTTGTTTTGTCGCTTCAGTCCCAGTACAGGTTTATTGTTCCGGTTTTCTCTTCTCTTTTCTCTTCTCTTTGTCGAAGTGTGTGTAGCATAGCTCCGCGTGTCTCCGAGGGCAGCCACGCCACGCTCCGCTGACACAGTGAACTATCTCCAATGCATTCTGGGTAAATGACTAGTGCCAGGTCCGACTACGCTAGCTCTAGCCAGCCAAAACGGCGATAAATAACGTTGTTAAGCTTTTAATTTGAACCGGAGCGCATTGAAATTGATGGGATTGTTTAAATTACAAGGAGTAATGAAGGTAAATGGAAGACGAGGACAGAATTGGCCAAAGAAGCTGTTTTTTGTGCCTCATAACTGAAATGATGAATGACATGTGCCTCTGGTCAGACTGTGATCCAGTAAGTAGTTCTGAAGTAGTTCTGTAGCTCCACAGAACTACTTACTAACTGGACATAGTTACTGTGTCAGGTAACTGGACTATGTCCAGTCCAGTATCGTCTGTTTATGGTATGGTCTTTTGTGTGGTGTCGGGTCTGTGGTTTCACATCCAGTACAGGCGGAAGTAGCATTAGCTTTGTTATCATCTAAAAGAGCTCTGTCCGTTATCCTGCAATAGCTAGCCCCGCCCACTTCATCACAACCCTCCGGGACTGACTACTGACCAGTTCTCTGTCTAACAGGTCCGGAAAATCTCTAAGACCTGGGTATTACCCTAAAAGAGATCTATAAGAGATAATCTATTTAAACTGGTGTCGAAAGCGATTCGTCTAGCTCTAACTACCTCCAATCCAGAAGTTACGACCCTTTTCAGTTAAGAAACAGTCAGCTGAGTAGCCCTCACAGCTGCGTAATTCCAATAACCACTCCTGTTAACGGTAGCTCGCTTTCTAAAATATAACTTGCTCTTGGAACCGGCTAGATTAAATTTAGTGACCTGGATGTAAGTCCCTGGGTCATTATTTTACTCTCACCAAAGGAAATTATGAAGCCTCCTTTTCACTAGAACCATGTACCTTAGTTTTACCTTTATTAAAAGAACTGAAAAAATGATTAAATGACTCAATTAATTCCAATGTCCACCAACTTCATTAGAATTTTAGAGTAAGAATTTATTAAGCAAGCTTAAGCAGGGGTATGTGACATACAAATCAATAATCAATTGTATACAAGTCAAGAGCAGTGTAATAAGATCAACATGTATAATCATACCCTCCTGTCTCTTTCCCTAACCTATGTCGCAGATTCTGAGATAGCTGTTTAGGAAGCGAATTCTACTCATACCCAGTTGGTGATGGATCTTTGGCAACAGGAACGTCCGAAAACCTTGGTCTGAGTCTTTATCCTTTGTGTGAAAAATTCCTCTTTAGAATGGAAGCAAAGTAGAGAGGGTTCAATTGCTTTTGAAAACCCAACTCTTTCATCCCTCCGGGACCTTTGTCCTTTCTCCAAGTCTGTTGCAATGTTTGGGTTGAGGTAAGACCGACGATCGAATCAGGAACCCGGGTTGGACGATTGGAACTTGTCTCCCTTTGGCGGCAAGAAGCTTCAGCTTTCTCCCGTGGCTCCAGGGTGTGGTCTACTGTTGTTTCCTTGATCTGCTTCTTCTGTTAGCTCTACTTCGGTGCCGCAGACAAAGAACAAGAACTTCTCCTTTTCCGTCTGCTTATATACAGTTCTTTGCCATATATGTGTATGGGGAGTGTTAGTTTACGTGGTTTCGGCCCCTCCTGCCTGCCGGCTGGGATGGAAAGTACCGCCCTTTCCTCAGCGTGTTGTTCTTAGCCAACCATACCACCCCACCCATCCTGTGCGTCTGGCCATCTGTTCAGAACTGCTTGCGACAGCAGGAACTCACAAGTTTCCCTTCTCCTTTTTTCCCCTTCTCCTTTTAACATTTAAAAACTATGTGCTTTTCTCTGATTCACTTTTAAACACAGTCAAATATTAAAAACTTATGTGCTGATTTCCATTAAGCATTAATCATAAGCATTAATCACCTCATTAACTTATTATAAATCATCAAACCTTAATCATTTCATTGTCGTCATGTTATTACAGATCATGATTCGTATACTTCAGAATCATTCAGTAATTACTTACATACAGTCATTTTACCTATTGTATTCATTCATGTTCAACTTAATCATTATCAAAACACTCAATCATTATAAATCAAAACACAAGATTGCTTTATTTCCTTCAGGCCTTCATGCACCTTTTTCTGTGTGTACCTGGATAGATCTCAACCTCATAGCAGTTTTCTTGACACCCCCTCCTTGAGATCGGACGGTGCATCGCAGAAAACACAAAGTCCTAAGTCAAAAGAGGTCAAGTCCATCACCGCAATCCGCAGTCAAGATGTCCTGTTCGTAGCAGGCAACCGGAGATGATGATGGAGTCCAGGTATCCACAACCTCATACTCCGTCAGATTGGACGGCGGAGAAATCCAGCACTCGGCGTCCAACTGTGGAGGAAGTGGAGATCCTGCTGATCCGGGAGGGCTAATGCCCTCCAGGGAAGACTGCAGAAGCGAAGACAGATCCATCTCAGAGTCTGGCAGTGTTGGTGGGTTGTTACAGTATCCCTCCAACTCAGTCAGTAGATCCTGAAAATCCATATCGGTGGAAGGCGGATCTGGTGAAGGGGATGACACGAAGAGGGTGTCTTCTGTCTGGCACGCTTGGTGAGATGAACTGAGAATCTCAGTTTGGGTACCTTTTCTGTTAGTCGCACTGCTGGTTTGGCATCCGACATCGATAAACATATCCGGCGACACGGGACACGCTGGTGGAAGGTACTCGCCTACAGCCACAACTCGTCCATCGAGAAGGTGCAGAGTTGGCAGGCATTGTCGAGTAAGCTGGTGTTCCCATAACTTCTGAATGACGGGCAGCAGGAGTCCCGAGCGTATTGGAGATGTTGTAAGGGCGTCGTCTTCTTGGCCAAAGGCAGAGGTCCACACTATTTTGTGCACCCGTTCCAGGGATCGAGATGTGGAGGCCGCTATGTAAGGCAAATCTCCTTGCCCTGTGGCGCAGAGAATTGCCGTTACATCGGTGATACGGCTGGGGTTAGGGTAGGGTTAGGGTTAGGGTTAGGGTAAGGGTTAGGGTTAGGGTAGGGGTAGGGTTAGGGTTAGGGTTAGGGTTAGGGTAGGGTTAGGGTTAGGGTGGTAGGGTTAGGGTAAGGGTTAGGGTAGGGTTAGGGTAGGGTTAGGGTAGGGTTAGGGTAGGGTTAGGGTTAGGGTTAGGGTTAGGGTTAGGGTAGGGGGTAGGGTTAGGGTTAGGGTAGGGTTAGGGTTAGGGTAGGGTTAGGGTTAGGGTAGGGTTAGGGTTAGGGTTAGGGTTAGGGTTAGGGTAAGGGTTAGGGTTAGGGTTAGGGTTAGGGTTAGGGTTAGGGTTAGGGTTAGGGTTAGGGTTAGGGTTAGGGTTAGGGTTAGGGTTAGGGTTAGGGTTAGGGTTAGGGTAGGGTTTAGGGT